>NW_028247745.1:0-356798 GCF_964263255.1 Lissotriton vulgaris | reverse complement strand
TAGCTCTAACACTGATGATCCACCTACAAATGTGAACTGACGTTCAAAAATAAAACATTTGAAAACGGACCATTTTCCACATTTCTGAAGCATGACGTAATGGGGGGGTGTTATCTCTTTTGTCGAAAATCAGCTGTTTTTGCTCGAACATTAAATGCCTCCAAATGGTATTTAATTAACTTCCCGGGGTGAAGAAACCCTTTTTTGAGAACTCAGAGTGAGTAAATTGGCCATTTTCATGCACTTTTAACCATTCCATAAATCTTGTGTTTTGGGCCCCTGGAAGCATGAAAATCACTTTAAACATGCTAATTTTAGCTCTAACACTGATGATCCACCTACAAATGTGAACTGACGTTCAAAAATAAAACATTTGAAAACGGACCATTTTCCACATTTCTGAAGCATGACGTAATGGGGGGTGTTATCTCTTTTGTCGAAAATCAGCCGTTTTTGCTCGAACATTAAATGCCTCCAAATGGTATTTAATTAACTTCCCGAGCCCCTGGAAGCATGAAAATCACTTTAAACATGCTAATTTTAGCTCTAACACTGATGATCCACCTACAAATGTGAACTGACGTTCAAAAATAAAACATTTGAAAACGGACCATTTTCCACATTTCTGAAGCATGACGTAATGGGGGGGTGTTATCTCTTTTGTCGAAAATCAGCCGTTTTTGCTCGAACATTAAATGCCTCCAAATGGTATTTAATTAACTTCCCGAGCCCCTGGAAGCATGAAAATCACTTTAAACATGCTAATTTTAGCTCTAACACTGATGATCCACCTACAAATGTGAACTGACGTTCAAAAATAAAACATTTGAAAACGGACCATTTTCCACATTTCTGAAGCATGACGTAATGGGGGGTGTTATCTCTTTTGTCGAAAATCAGCCGTTTTTGCTCGAACATTAGATGCCTCCAAATGGTATTTAATTAACTTCCCGGGGTGAAGAAAACTCTTTTTGAGAACTCAGAGTGAGTAAATTGGCCATTTTCATGCACTTTTAACCATTCCATAAATCTTGTGTTTTGGGCCCCTGGTAGCATGAAAATCACTTTAAACATGCTAATTTTAGCTCTAACACTGATGATCCACCTACAAATGTGAACTGACGTTCAAAAATAAAACATTTGAAAACGGACCATTTTCCACATTTCTGAAGCATGACGTAATGGGGGGGTGTTATCTCTTTTGTCGAAAATCAGCCGTTTTTGCTCGAACATTAAATGCCTCCAAATGGTATTTAATTAACTTCCCGAGCCCCTGGAAGCATGAAAATCACTTTAAACATGCTAATTTTTAGCTCTAACACTGATGATCCACCTACAAATGTGAACTGACGTTCAAAAATAAAACATTTGAAAAACGGACCATTTTCCACATTTCTGAAGCATGACGTAATGGGGGGGTGTTATCTCTTTTGTCGAAAATCAGCCGTTTTTGCTCGAACATTAAATGCCTCCAAATGGTATTTAATTAACTTCCCGGGGTGAAGAAACCCTTTTGAGAACTCAGAGTGAGTAAATTGGCCATTTTCATGCACTTTTAACCATTCCATAAATCTTGTGTTTTGGGCCCCTGGAAGCATGAAAATCACTTTAAACATGCTAATTTTAGCTCTAACACTGATGATCCACCTACAAATGTGAACTGACGTTCAAAAATAAAACATTTGAAAACGGACCATTTTCCACATTTCTGAAGCATGACGTAATGGGGGGGTGTTATCTCTTTTGTCGAAAATCAGCCGTTTTTGCTCGAACATTAAATGCCTCCAAATGGTATTTATTTCACTTCCCGAGCCCCTGGAAGCATGAAAAATCACTTTAAACATGCTAATTTTAGCTCTAACACTGATGATCCACCTACAAATGTGAACTGACGTTCAAAAATAAAACATTTGAAAACGGACCATTTTCCACATTTCTGAAGCATGACGTAATGGGGGGGTGTTATCTCTTTTGTCGAAAATCAGCCGTTTTTGCTCGAACATTAAATGCCTCCAAATGGTATTTAATTAACTTCCCGAGCCCCTGGAAGCATGAAAATCACTTTAAAAATGCTAATTTTAGCTCTAACACTGATGATCCACCTACAAATGTGAACTGACGTTCAAAAATAAAACATTTAAAAACGGACCATTTTCCACATTTCTGAAGCATGACGTAATGGGGGGGGGTGTTATCTCTTTTGTCGAAAATCAGCCGTTTTTGCTCGAACATTAAATGCCTCCAAATGGTATTTAATTAACTTCCCGGGGTGAAGACACCCTTTTTGAGAACTCAGAGTGAGTAAATTGGCCATTTTCATGCACTTTTAACCATTCCATAAATCTTGTGTTTTGGGCCCCTGGAAGCATGAAAATCACTTTAAACATGCTAATTTTAGCTCTAACACTGATGATCCACCTACAAATGTGAACTGACGTTCAAAAATAAAACATTTGAAAACGGACCATTTTCCACATTTCTGAAGCATGACGTAATGGGGGGGTGTTATCTCTTTTGTCGAAAATCAGCCGTTTTTGCTCGAACATTAAATGCCTCCAAATGGTATTTAATTAACTTCCCGAGCCCCTGGAAGCAGGAAAATCACTTTAAACATGCTAATTTTAGCTCTAACACTGATGATCCACCTACAAATGTGAACTGACGTTCAAAAATAAAACATTTGAAAACGGACCATTTTCCACATTTCTGAAGCATGACGTAATGGGGGGTGTTATCTCTTTTGTCGAAAATCAGCCGTTTTTGCTCGAACATTAAATGCCTCCAAATGGTATTTAATTAACTTCCCGGGGTGAAGAAACCCTTTTTGAGAACTCAGAGTGAGTAAATTGGCCATTTTCATGCACTTTTAACCATTCCATAAATCTTGTGTTTTGGGCCCCTGGTAGCATGAAAATCACTTTAAACATGCTAATTTTAGCTCTAACACTGATGATCCACCTACAAATGTGAACTGACGTTCAAAAATAAAACATTTGAAAACGGACCATTTTCCACATTTCTGAAGCATGACATAATGGGGGGGTGTTATCTCTTTTGTCGAAAATCAGCCGTTTTTGCTCGAACATTAAATGCCTCCAAATGGTATTTAATTAACTTCCCGAGCCCCTGGAAGCATGAAAATCACTTTAAACATGCTAATTTTAGCTCTAACACTGATGATCCACCTACAAATGTGAACTGACGTTCAAAAATAAAACATTTGAAAACGGACCATTTTCCACATTTCTGAAGCATGACGTAATGGGGGGGTGTTATCTCTTTTGTCGAAAATCAGCGTTTTTGCTCGAACATTAAATGCCTCCAAATGGTATTTAATTAACTTCCCGGGTGAAGAAACCCTTTTTGAGAACTCAGAGTGAGTAAATTGGCCATTTAATGCACTTTTAACCATTCCATAAATCTTGTGTTTTGGGCCCCTGGAAGCATGAAAATCACTTTAAACATGCTAATTTTAGCTCTAACACTGATGATCCACCTACAAATGTGAACTGACGTTCAAAAATAAAACATTTTGAAAACGGACCATTTTCCACATTTCTGAAGCATGACGTAATGGGGGGGGTGTTATCTCTTTTGTCGAAAATCAGCCGTTTTTGCTCGAACATTAAATGCCTCCAAATGGTATTTATTTCACTTCCCGAGCTCCTGGAAGCATGAAAATCACTTTAAACATGCTAATTTTAGCTCTAACACTGATGATCCACCTACAAATGTGAACTGACGTTCAAAAATAAAACATTTGAAAACGGACCATTTTCCACATTTCTGAAGCATGACGTAATGGGGGGGTGTTATCTCTTTTGTCGAAAATCAGCCGTTTTTGCTCGAACATTAAATGCCTCCAAATGGTATTTAATTAACTTCCCGGGGTGAAGAAACCCTTTTGAGAACTCAGAGTGAGTAAATTGGCCATTTTCATGCACTTTTACCCATTCCATAAATCTTGTGTTTTGGGCCCCTGGAAGCATGAAAATCACTTTAAACATGCTAATTTTAGCTCTAACACTGATGATCCACCTACAAATGTGAACTGACGTTCAAAAATAAAACATATGAAAACGGACCATTTTCCACATTTCTGAAGCATGACGTAATGGGGGGGTGTTATCTCTTTTGTCGAAAATCAGCCGTTTTTGCTCGAACATTAAATGCCTCCAAATGGTATTTAATTAACTTACCGGGGTGAAGAAACCCTTTTTGAGAACTCAGAGTGAGTAAATTGGCCATTTTCATGCACTTTTAACCATTCCATAAATCTTGTGTTTTGGGCCCCTGGAAGCATGAAAATCACTTTAAACATGCTAATTTTAGCTCTAACACTGATGATCCACCTACAAATGTGAACTGACGTTCAAAAATAAAACATTTGAAAACGGACCATTTTCCACATTTCTGAAGCATGACGTAATGGGGGGGTGTTATCTCTTTTGTCGAAAATCAGCCGTTTTTGCTCGAACATTAAATGCCTCCAAATGGTATTTAATTAACTTCCCGAGCCCCTGGAAGCATGAAAATCACTTTAAACATGCTAATTTTAGCTCTAACACTGATGATCCACCTACAAATGTGAACTGACGTTCAAAAATAAAACATTTGAAAAACGGACCATTTTCCACATTTCTGAAGCATGACGTAATGGGGGGGTGTTATCTCTTTTGTCGAAAATCAGCCGTTTTTTGCTCGAACATTAAATGCCTCCAAATGGTATTTAATTAACTTCCCGGGGTGAAGAAACCCTTTTTGAGACGTCAGAGTGAGTAAATTGGACATTTTCATGCACTTTTAACCATTCCATAAATCATGTGTTTTGGGCCCCTGGAAGCATGAAAATCACTTTAAACATGCTAATTTTAGCTCTAACACTGATGATCCACCTACAAATGTGAACTGGCGTTCAAAAATAAAACATTTGAAAACGGACCATTTTCCACATTTCTGAAGCATGACGTAATGGGGGGGGTGTTATCTCTTTTGTCGAAAATCAGCCGTTTTTGCTCGAACATTAAATGCCTTCAAATGGTATTTAATTAACTTCCCGAGCCCCTGGAAGCATGAAAATCACTTTAAACATGCTAATTTTAGCTCTAACACTGATGATCCACCTACAAATGTGAACTGACGTTCAAAAATAAAACATTTGAAAACGGACCATTTTCCACATTTCTGAAGCATGACGTAATGGGGGGGTGTTATCTCTTTTGTCGAAAATCAGCCGTTTTTGCTCGAACATTAAATGCCTCCAAATGGTATTTAATTAACTTCCCGGGGTGAAGAAACCCTTTTTGAGAACTCAGAGTGAGTAAATTGGCCATTTTCATGCACTTTTAACCATTCCATAAATCTTGTGTTTTGGGCCCCTGGAAGCATGAAAATCACTTTAAACATGCTAATTTTAGCTCTAACACTGATGATCCACCTACAAATGTGAACTGACGTTCAAAAATAAAACATTTGAAAACGGACCATTTTCCACATTTCTGAAGCATGACGTAATGGGGGGGGTGTTATCTCTTTTGTCGAAAATCAGCCGTTTTTGCTCGAACATTAAATGCCTCCAAATGATATTTATTTAACTTCCCGAGCCCCTGGAAAAATGAAAATCACTTTAAACATGCTAATTTTAGCTCTAACACTGATGATCCACCTACAAATGTGAACTGACGTTCAAAAATAAAACATTTGAAAACGGACCATTTTCCACATTTCTGAAGCATGACGTAATGGGGGGGTGTTATCTCTTTTGTCGAAAATCAGCCGTTTTTGCTCGAACATTAAATGCCTCCAAATGGTATTTATTTCACTTCCCGGGGTGAAGAAACCCTTTTTGAGAACTCAGAGTGAGTAAATTGGCCATTTTCATGCACTTTTAACCATTCCATTAATCTTGTGTTTTGGGCCCCTGGAAGCATGAAAATCACTTTAAACATGCTAATTTTAGCTCTAACACTGATGATCCACCTACAAATGTGAACTGACGTTCAAAAATAAAACATTTGAAAACGGACCATTTTCCACATTTCTAAAGCATGACGTAATGGGGGGGTGTTATCTCTTTTGTCGAAAATCAGCCGTTTTTGCGCGAACATTAAATGCCTCCAAATGGTATTTATTTCACTTCCCGAGCCCCTGGAAGCATGAAAATCACTTTAAACATGCTAATTTTAGCTCTAACACTGATGATCCACCTACAAATGTGAACTGACGTTCAAAAATAAAACATTTGAAAACGGACCATTTTCCACATTTCTGAAGCATGACGTAATGGGGGGGTGTTATCTCTTTTGTCGAAAATCAGCCGTTTTAGCTCGAACATTAAATGCCTCCAAATGGTATTTATTTCACTTCCCGAGCCCCTGGAAGCATGAAAATCACTTTAAACATGCTAATTTTAGCTCTAACACTGATGATCCACCTACAAATGTGAACTGACGTTCAAAAATAAAACATTTGAAAACGGACCATTTTCCACATTTCTGAAGCATGACGTAATGGGGGGGTGTTATCTCTTTTGTCGAAAATCAGCCGTTTTTGCTCGAACATTAAATGCCTCCAAATGGTATTTAATTAACTTCCCGAGCCCCTGGAAGCATGAAAATCACTTTAAAAATGCTAATTTTAGCTCTAACACTGATGATCCACCTACAAATGTGAACTGACGTTCAAAAATAAAACATTTAAAAACGGACCATTTTCCACATTTCTGAAGCATGACGTAATGGGGGGGTGTTATCTCTTTTGTCGAAAATCAGCCGTTTTTGCTCGAACATTAAATGCCTCCAAATGGTATTTAATTAACTTCCCGGGGTGAAGACACCCTTTTTGAGAACTCAGAGTGAGTAAATTGGCCATTTTCATGCACTTTTAACCATTCCATAAATCTTGTGTTTTGGGCCCCTGGAAGCATGAAAATCACTTTAAACATGCTAATTTTAGCTCTAACACTGATGATCCACCTACAAATGTGAACTGACGTTCAAAAATAAAACATTTGAAAACGGACCATTTTCCACATTTCTGAAGCATGACGTAATGGGGGGGTGTTATCTCTTTTGTCGAAAATCAGCCGTTTTTGCTCGAACATTAAATGCCTCCAAATGGTATTTAATTAACTTCCCGAGCCCCTGGAAGCAGGAAAATCACTTTAAACATGCTAATTTTAGCTCTAACACTGATGATCCACCTACAAATGTGAACTGACGTTCAAAAATAAAACATTTGAAAACGGACCATTTTCCACATTTCTGAAGCATGACGTAATGGGGGGTGTTATCTCTTTTGTCGAAAATCAGCCGTTTTTGCTCGAACATTAAATGCCTCCAAATGGTATTTAATTAACTTCCCGGGGTGAAGAAACCCTTTTTGAGAACTCAGAGTGAGTAAATTGGCCATTTTCATGCACTTTTAACCATTCCATAAATCTTGTGTTTTGGGCCCCTGGTAGCATGAAAATCACTTTAAACATGCTAATTTTAGCTCTAACACTGATGATCCACCTACAAATGTGAACTGACGTTCAAAAATAAAACATTTGAAAACGGACCATTTTCCACATTTCTGAAGCATGACGTAATGGGGGGGTGTTATCTCTTTTGTCGAAAATCAGCCGTTTTTGCTCGAACATTAAATGCCTCCAAATGGTATTTATTTCACTTCCCGAGCCCCTGGAAGCATGAAAATCACTTTAAACATGCTAATTTTAGCTCTAACACTGATGATCCACCTACAAATGTGAACTGACGTTCAAAAATAAAACATTTGAAAACGGACCATTTTCCACATTTCTGAAGCATGACGTAATGGGGGGGTGTTATCTCTTTTGTCGAAAATCAGCCGTTTTTGCTCGAACATTAAATGCCTCCAAATGGTATTTAATTAACTTCCCGAGCCCCTGGAAGCATGAAAATCACTTTAAACATGCTAATTTTAGCTCTAACACTGATGATCCACCTACAAATGTGAACTGACGTTCAAAAATAAAACATTTGAAAACGGACCATTTTCCACATTTCTGAAGCATGACGTAATGGGGGGGTGTTATCTCTTTTGTCGAAAATCAGCCGTTTTTGCTCGAACATTAAATGCCTCCAAATGGTATTTAATTAACTTCCCGGGGTGAAGAAACCCTTTTTGAGAACTCAGAGTGAGTAAATTGGCCATTTTAATGCACTTTTAACCATTCCATAAATCTTGTGTTTTGGGCCCCTGGAAGCATGAAAATCACTTTAAACATGCTAATTTTAGCTCTAACACTGATGATCCACCTACAAATGTGAACTGACGTTCAAAAATAAAACATTTGAAAACGGACCATTTTCCACATTTCTGAAGCATGACGTAATGGGGGGGTGTTATCTCTTTTGTCGAAAATCAGCCGTTTTTGCTCGAACATTAAATGCCTCCAAATGGTATTTATTTCACTTCCCGAGCTCCTGGAAGCATGAAAATCACTTTAAACATGCTAATTTTAGCTCTAACACTGATGATCCACCTACAAATGTGAACTGACGTTCAAAAATAAAACATTTGAAAACGGACCATTTTCCACATTTCTGAAGCATGACGTAATGGGGGGGTGTTATCTCTTTTGTCGAAAATCAGCCGTTTTTGCTCCAACATTAAATGCCTCCAAATGGTATTTAATTAACTTCCCGGGGTGAAGAAACCCTTTTTGAGAACTCAGAGTGAGTAAATTGGCCATTTTCATGCACTTTTACCCATTCCATAAATCTTGTGTTTTGGGCCCCTGGAAGCATGAAAATCACTTTAAACATGCTAATTTTAGCTCTAACACTGATGATCCACCTACAAATGTGAACTGACGTTCAAAAATAAAACATATGAAAACGGACCATTTTCCACATTTCTGAAGCATGACGTAATGGGGGGGTGTTATCTCTTTTGTCGAAAATCAGCCGTTTTTGCTCGAACATTAAATGCCTCCAAATGGTATTTAATTAACTTACCGGGGTGAAGAAACCCTTTTTGAGAACTCAGAGTGAGTAAATTGGCCATTTTCATGCACTTTTAACCATTCCATAAATCTTGTGTTTTGGGCCCCTGGAAGCATGAAAATCACTTTAAACATGCTAATTTTAGCTCTAACACTGATGATCCACCTACAAATGTGAACTGACGTTCAAAAATAAAACATTTGAAAACGGACCATTTTCCACATTTCTGAAGCATGACGTAATGGGGGGGTGTTATCTCTTTTGTCGAAAATCAGCCGTTTTTGCTCGAACATTAAATGCCTCCAAATGGTATTTATTTCACTTCCCGAGCCCCTGGAAGCATGAAAATCACTTTAAACATGCTAATTTTAGCTCTAACACTGATGATCCACCTACAAATGTGAACTGACGTTCAAAAATAAAACATTTGAAAACGGACCATTTTCCACATTTCTGAAGCATGACGTAATGGGGGGGTGTTATCTCTTTTGTCGAAAATCAGCCGTTTTTGCTCGAACATTAAATGCCTCCAAATGGTATTTAATTAACTTCCCGAGCCCCTGGAAGCATGAAAATCACTTTAAACATGCTAATTTTAGCTCTAACACTGATGATCCACCTACAAATGTGAACTGACGTTCAAAAATAAAACATTTGAAAACGGACCATTTTCCACATTTCTGAAGCATGACGTAATGGGGGGGTGTTATCTCTTTTGTCGAAAATCAGCCGTTTTTGCTCGAACATTAAATGCCTCCAAATGGTATTTAATTAACTTCCCGGGGTGAAGAAACCCTTTTTGAGAACTCAGAGTGAGTAAATTGGCCATTTTAATGCACTTTTAACCATTCCATAAATCTTGTGTTTTGGGCCCCTGGAAGCATGAAAATCACTTTAAACATGCTAATTTTAGCTCTAACACTGATGATCCACCTACAAATGTGAACTGACGTTCAAAAATAAAACATTTGAAAACGGACCATTTTCCACATTTCTGAAGCATGACGTAATGGGGGGGTGTTATCTCTTTTGTCGAAAATCAGCCGTTTTTGCTCGAACATTAAATGCCTCCAAATGGTATTTATTTCACTTCCCGAGCTCCTGGAAGCATGAAAATCACTTTAAACATGCTAATTTTAGCTCTAACACTGATGATCCACCTACAAATGTGAACTGACGTTCAAAAATAAAACATTTGAAAACGGACCATTTTCCACATTTCTGAAGCATGACGTAATGGGGGGGTGTTATCTCTTTTGTCGAAAATCAGCCGTTTTTGCTCCAACATTAAATGCCTCCAAATGGTATTTAATTAACTTCCCGGGGTGAAGAAACCCTTTTTGAGAACTCAGAGTGAGTAAATTGGCCATTTTCATGCACTTTTACCCATTCCATAAATCTTGTGTTTTGGGCCCCTGGAAGCATGAAAATCACTTTAAACATGCTAATTTTAGCTCTAACACTGATGATCCACCTACAAATGTGAACTGACGTTCAAAAATAAAACATATGAAAACGGACCATTTTCCACATTTCTGAAGCATGACGTAATGGGGGGGTGTTATCTCTTTTGTCGAAAATCAGCCGTTTTTGCTCGAACATTAAATGCCTCCAAATGGTATTTAATTAACTTACCGGGGTGAAGAAACCCTTTTTGAGAACTCAGAGTGAGTAAATTGGCCATTTTCATGCACTTTTAACCATTCCATAAATCTTGTGTTTTGGGCCCCTGGAAGCATGAAAATCACTTTAAACATGCTAATTTTAGCTCTAACACTGATGATCCACCTACAAATGTGAACTGACGTTCAAAAATAAAACATTTGAAAACGGACCATTTTCCACATTTCTGAAGCATGACGTAATGGGGGGGTGTTATCTCTTTTGTCGAAAATCAGCCGTTTTTGCTCGAACATTAAATGCCTCCAAATGGTATTTAATTAACTTCCCGAGCCCCTGGAAGCATGAAAATCACTTTAAACATGCTAATTTTAGCTCTAACACTGATGATCCACCTACAAATGTGAACTGACGTTCAAAAATAAAACATTTGAAAACGGACCATTTTCCACATTTCTGAAGCATGACGTAATGGGGGGGTGTTATCTCTTTTGTCGAAAATCAGCCGTTTTTGCTCGAACATTAAATGCCTCCAAATGGTATTTAATTAACTTCCCGGGGTGAAGAAACCCTTTTTGAGAACTCAGAGTGAGTAAATTGGCCATTTTCATGCACTTTTAACCATTCCATAAATCATGTGTTTTGGGCCCCTGGAAGCATGAAAATCACTTTAAACATGCTAATTTTAGCTCTAACACTGATGATCCACCTACAAATGTGAACTGGCGTTCAAAAATAAAACATTTGAAAACGGACCATTTTCCACATTTCTGAAGCATGACGTAATGGGGGGGGTGTTATCTCTTTTGTCGAAAATCAGCCGTTTTTGCTCGAACATTAAATGCCTTCAAATGGTATTTAATTAACTTCCCGAGCCCCTGGAAGCATGAAAATCACTTTAAACATGCTAATTTTAGCTCTAACACTGATGATCCACCTACAAATGTGAACTGACGTTCAAAAATGAAACATTTGAAAACGGACCATTTTCCACATTTCTGAAGCATGACGTAATGGGGGGGTGTTATCTCTTTTGTCGAAAATCAGCCGTTTTTGCTCGAACATTAAATGCCTCCAAATGGTATTTAATTAACTTCCCGGGGTGAAGAAACCCTTTTTGAGAACTCAGAGTGAGTAAATTGGCCATTTTCATGCACTTTTAACCATTCCATAAATCTTGTGTTTTGGGCCCCTGGAAGCATGAAAATCACTTTAAACATGCTAATTTTAGCTCTAACACTGATGATCCACCTACAAATGTGAACTGACGTTCAAAAATAAAACATTTGAAAACGGACCATTTTCCACATTTCTGAAGCATGACGTAATGGGGGGGGTGTTATCTCTTTTGTCGAAAATCAGCCGTTTTTGCTCGAACATTAAATGCCTCCAAATGATATTTATTTAACTTCCCGAGCCCCTGGAAAAATGAAAATCACTTTAAACATGCTAATTTTAGCTCTAACACTGATGATCCACCTACAAATGTGAACTGACGTTCAAAAATAAAACATTTGAAAACGGACCATTTTCCACATTTCTGAAGCATGACGTAATGGGGGGGTGTTATCTCTTTTGTCGAAAATCAGCCGTTTTTGCTCGAACATTAAATGCCTCCAAATGGTATTTATTTCACTTCCCGGGGTGAAGAAACCCTTTTTGAGAACTCAGAGTGAGTAAATTGGCCATTTTCATGCACTTTTAACCATTCCATTAATCTTGTGTTTTGGGCCCCTGGAAGCATGAAAATCACTTTAAACATGCTAATTTTAGCTCTAACACTGATGATCCACCTACAAATGTGAACTGACGTTCAAAAATAAAACATTTGAAAACGGACCATTTTCCACATTTCTAAAGTATGACGTAATGGGGGGGTGTTATCTCTTTTGTCGAAAATCAGCCGTTTTTGCGCGAACATTAAATGCCTCCAAATGGTATTTATTTCACTTCCCGAGCCCCTGGAAGCATGAAAATCACTTTAAACATGCTAATTTTAGCTCTAACACTGATGATCCACCTACAAATGTGAACTGACGTTCAAAAATAAAACATTTGAAAACGGACCATTTTCCACATTTCTGAAGCATGACGTAATGGGGGGGTGTTATCTCTTTTGTCGAAAATCAGCCGTTTTAGCTCGAACATTAAATGCCTCCAAATGGTATTTATTTCACTTCCCGAGCCCCTGGAAGCATGAAAATCACTTTAAACATGCTAATTTTAGCTCTAACACTGATGATCCACCTACAAATGTGAACTGACGTTCAAAAATAAAACATTTGAAAACGGACCATTTTCCACATTTCTGAAGCATGACGTAATGGGGGGGTGTTATCTCTTTTGTCGAAAATCAGCCATTTTTGCTCGAACATTAAATGCCTCCAAATGGTATTTATTTCACTTCCCGGGGTGAAGAAACCCTTTTTGAGAACTCAGAGTGAGTAAATTGGCCATTTTCATGCACTTTTAACCATTCCATAAATCTTGTGTTTTGGGCCCCTGGAAGCATGAAAATCACTGTAAACATGCTAATTTTAGCTCTAACACTGATGATCCACCTACAAATGTGAACTGATGTTCAAAAATAAAACATTTGAAAACGGACCATTTTCCACATTTCTGAAGCATGACGTAATGGGGGGGTGTTATCTCTTTTGTCGAAAATCAGCCGTTTTTGCTCGAACATTAAATGCCTCCAAATGGTATTTAATTAACTTCCCGAGCCCCTGGAAGCATGAAAATCACTTTAAACATGCTAATTTTAGCTCTAACACTGATGATCCACCTACAAATGTGAACTGACGTTCAAAAATAAATCATTTGAAAACGGACCATTTTCCACATTTCTGAAGCATGACGTAATGGGGGGGGTGTTATCTCTTTTGTCGAAAATCAGCCGTTTTTGCTCGAACATTAAATGCCTCCAAATGGTATTTAATTAACTTCCCGGGGTGAAGTAACCCTTTTTGAGAACTCAGAGTGAGTAAATTGGCCATTTTCATGCACTTTTAACCATTCCATAAATGTTGTGTTTTGGGCCCCTGGAAGCATGAAAATCACTTTAAACATGCTAATTTTAGCTCTAACACTGATGATCCACCTACAAATGTGAACTGACGTTCAAAAATAAAACATTTGAAAACGGACCATTTTCCACATTTCTGAAGCATGACGTAATGGGGGGGTGTTATCTCTTTTGTCGAAAATCAGCCGTTTTTGCTCGAACATTAAATGCCTCCAAATGGTATTTAATTAACTTCCCGAGCCCCTGGAAGCATGAAAATCACTTTAAACATGCTAATTTTAGCTCTAACACTGATGATCCACCTACAAATGTGAACTGACGTTCAAAAATAAAACATTTGAAAACGGACCATTTTCCACATTTCTGAAGCATGACGTAATGGGGGGGTGTTATCTCTTTTGTCGAAAATCAGCCGTTTTTGCTCGAACATTAAATGCCTCCAAATGGTATTTATTTCACTTCCCGGGGTGAAGAAACCCTTTTTGAAAACTCAGAGTGAGTAAATTGGCCATTTTCATGCACTTTTAACCATTCCATAAATCTTGTGTTTTGGGCCCCTGGAAGCATGAAAATCACTTTAAACATGCTAATTTTAGCTCTAACACTGATGATCCACCTACAAATGTGAACTGACGTTCAAAAATAAAACATTTGAAAACGGACCATTTTCCACATTTCTGAAGCATGACGTAATGGGGGGGGTGTTATCTCTTTTGTCGAAAATCAGCCGTTTTTGCTCGAACATTAAATGCCTCCAAATGGTATTTAATTAACTTCCCGAGCCCCTGGAAGCATGAAAATCACTTTAAACATGCTAATTTTAGCTCTAACACTGATGATCCACCTACAAATGTGAACTGACGTTCAAAAATAAAACATTTGAAAACGGACCATTTTCCACATTTCTGAAGCATGACGTAATGGGGGGGTGTTATCTCTTTTGTCGAAAATCAGCCGTTTTTGCTCGAACATTAAATGCCTCCAAATGGTATTTATTTCACTTCCCGAGCCCCTGGAAGCATGAAAATCACTTTAAACATGCTAATTTTAGCTCTAACACTGATGATCCACCTACAAATGTGAACTGACGTTCAAAAATAAAACATTTGAAAACTGACCATTTTCCACATTTCTGAAGCATGACGTAATGGGGGGGTGTTATCTCTTTTGTCAAAAATCAGCCGTTTTTGCTCGAACATTAAATGCCTCCAAATGGTATTTAATTAACTTCCCGAGCCCCTGGAAGCATGAAAATCACTTTAAACATGCTAATTTTAGCTCTAACACTGATGATCCACCTACAAATGTGAACTGACGTTCAAAAATAAAACATTTGAAAACGGACCATTTTCCACATTTCTGAAGCATGACGTAATGGGGGGGTGTTATCTCTTTTGTCGAAAATCAGCCGTTTTTGCTCGAACATTAAATGCCTCCAAATGGTATTTAATTAAC
This sequence comes from Lissotriton vulgaris, assembly GCF_964263255.1. Taxonomy (NCBI): domain Eukaryota; kingdom Metazoa; phylum Chordata; class Amphibia; order Caudata; family Salamandridae; genus Lissotriton; species Lissotriton vulgaris. Next base: position 341,723 of record NW_028247745.1, on the reverse strand, counting down.
TTCCCGGGGTGAAGAAACCCTTTTTGAGAACTCAGAGTGAGTAAATTGGCCATTTTCATGCACTTTTAACCATTCCATAAATCTTGTGTTTTGGGCCCCTGGAAGCATGAAAATCACTTTAAACATGCTAATTTTAGCTCTAACACTGATGATCCACCTACAAATGTGAACTGACGTTCAAAAATAAAACATTTGAAAACGGACCATTTTCCACATTTCTGAAGCATGACGTAATGGGGGGGTGTTATCTCTTTTGTCGAAAATCAGCCGTTTTTGCTCGAACATTAAATGCCTCCAAATGGTATTTAATTAACTTCCCGGGGTGAAGAAACCCTTTTTGAGAACTCAGAGTGAGTAAATTGGCCATTTTCATGCACTTTTAACCATTCCATAAATCTTGTGTTTTGGGCCCCTGGAAGCATGAAAATCACTTTAAACATGCTAATTTTAGCTCTAACACTGATGATCCACCTACAAATGTGAACTGACGTTCAAAAATAAAACATTTGAAAACGGACCATTTTCCACATTTCTGAAGCATGACGTAATGGGGGGGTGTTATCTCTTTTGTCGAAAATCAGCCGTTTTTGCTCGAACATTAAATGCCTCCAAATGGTATTTAATTAACTTCCCGAGCCCCTGGAAGCATGAAAATCACTTTAAACATGCTAATTTTAGCTCTAACACTGATGATCCACCTACAAATGTGAACTGACGTTCAAAAATAAAACATTTGAAAACGGACCATTTTCCACATTTCTGAAGCATGACGTAATGGGGGGGTGTTATCTCTTTTGTCGAAAATCAGCCGTTTTTGCTCGAACATTAAATGCCTCCAAATGGTATTTAATTAACTTCCCGGGGTGAAGAAACCCTTTTTGAGAACTCAGAGTGAGTAAATTGGCCATTTTCATGCACTTTTAACCATTCCATAAATCTTGTGTTTTGGGCCCCTGGAAGCATGAAAATCACTTTAAACATGCTAATTTTAGCTCTAACACTGATGATCCACCTACAAATGTGAACTGGCGTTCAAAAATAAAACATTTGAAAACGGACCATTTTCCACATTTCTGAAGCATGACGTAATGGGGGGGGGGGTGTTATCTCTTTTGTCGAAAATCAGCCGTTTTTGCTCGAACATTAAATGCCTCCAAATGATATTTAATTAACTTCCCGAGCCCCTGGAAAAATGAAAATCACTTTAAACATGCTAATTTTAGCTCTAACACTGATGATCCACCTACAAATGTGAACTGACGTTCAAAAATAAAACATTTGAAAACGGACCATTTTCCACATTTCTGAAGCATGACGTAATGGGGGGGTGTTATCTCTTTTGTCGAAAATCAGCCGTTTTTGCTCGAACATTAAATGCCTCCAAATGGTATTTATTTCACTTCCCGGGGTGAAGAAACCCTTTTTGAGAACTCAGAGTGAGTAAATTGGCCATTTTCATGCACTTTTAACCATTCCATTAATCTTGTGTTTTGGGCCCCTGGAAGCATGAAAATCACTTTAAACATGCTAATTTTAGCTCTAACACTGATGATCCACCTACAAATGTGAACTGACGTTCAAAAATAAAACATTTGAAAACGGACCATTTTCCACATTTCTAAAGCATGACGTAATGGGGGGGTGTTATCTCTTTTGTCGAAAATCAGCCGTTTTTGCGCGAACATTAAATGCCTCCAAATGGTATTTATTTCACTTCCCGAGCCCCTGGAAGCATGAAAATCACTTTAAACATGCTAATTTTAGCTCTAACACTGATGATCCACCTACAAATGTGAACTGACGTTCAAAAATAAAACATTTGAAAACGGACCATTTTCCACATTTCTGAAGCATGACGTAATGGGGGGGTGTTATCTCTTTTGTCGAAAATCAGCCGTTTTTGCTCGAACATTAAATGCCTCCAAATGGTATTTAATTAACTTGCCGAGCCCCTGGAAGCATGAAAATCACTTTAAACATGCTAATTTTAGCTCTAACACTGATGATCCACCTACAAATGTGAACTGACGTTCAAAAATAAAACATTTGAAAACGGACCATTTTCCACATTTCTGAAGCATGACGTAATGGGGGGGTGTTATCTCTTTTGTCGAAAATCAGCCGTTTTTGCTCGAACATTAAATGCCTCCAAATGGTATTTAATTAACTTCCCGAGCCCCTGGAAGCATGAAAATCACTTTAAACATGCTAATTTTAGCTCTAACACTGATGATCCACCTACAAATGTGAACTGACGTTCAAAAATAAAACATTTGAAAACGGACCATTTTCCACATTTCTGAAGCATGACGTAATGGGGGGGTGTTATCTCTTTTGTCCAAAATCAGCCGTTTTTGCTCTAACATTAAATGCCTCCAAATGGTATTTATTTCACTTCCCGGGGTGAAGAAACCCTTTTTGAGAACTCAGAGTGAGTAAATTGGCCATTTTCATGCACTTTTAACCATTCCATAAATCTTGTGTTTTGGGCCCCTGGAAGCATGAAAATCACTTTAAACATGCTAATTTTAGCTCTAACACTGATGATCCACCTACAAATGTGAACTGACGTTCAAAAATAAAACATTTGAAAACGGACCATTTTCCACATTTCTGAAGCATGACGTAATGGGGGGGGTGTTATCTCTTTTGTCGAAAATCAGCCGTTTTTGCTCGAACATTAAATGCCTCCAAATGGTATTTAATTAACTTCCTGAGCCCCTGGAAGCATGAAAATCACTTTAAACATGCTAATTTTAGCTCTAACACTGATGATCCACCTACAAATGTGAACTGACGTTCAAAAATAAAACATTTGAAAACGGACCATTTTCCACATTTCTGAAGCATGACGTAATGGGGGGGTGTTATCTCTTTTGTCGAAAATCAGCCGTTTTTGCTCGAACATTAAATGCCTCCAAATGGTATTTAATTAACTTCCCGGGGTGAAGAAACCCTTTTTGAGAACTCAGAGTGAGTAAATTGGCCATTTTCATGCACTTTTAACCATTCCATAAATCTTGTGTTTTGGGCCCCTGGAAGCATGAAAATCACTTTAAACATGCTAATTTTAGCTCTAACACTGATGATCCACCTACAAATGTGAACTGACGTTCAAAAATAAAACATTTGAAAACGGACCATTTTCCACATTTCTGAAGCATGACATAATGGGGGGGTGTTATCTCTTTTGTCGAAAATCAGCCGTTTTTGCTCGAACATTAAATGCCTCCAAATGGTATTTAATTAACTTCCCGAGCCCCTGGAAGCATGAAAATCACTTTAAACATGCTAATTTTAGCTCTAACACTGATGATCCACCTACAAATGTGAACTGACGTTCAAAAATAAAACATTTGAAAACGGACCATTTTCCACATTTCTGAAGCATGACGTAATGGGGGGGTGTTATCTCTTTTGTCGAAAATCAGCCGTTTTTGCTCGAACATTAAATGCCTCCAAATGGTATTTAATTAACTTCCCGGGGTGAAGAAACCCTCTTTGAGAACTCAGAGTGAGTAAATTGGCCATTTTCATGCACTTTTAACCATTCCATAAATCTTGTGTTTTGGGCCCCTGGAAGCATGAAAATCACTTTAAACATGCTAATTTTAGCTCTAACACTGATGATCCACCTACAAATGTGAACTGACGTTCAAAAATAAAACATTTGAAAACGGACCATTTTCCACATTTCTGAAGCATGACGTAATGGGGGGGTGTTATCTCTTTTGTCGAAAATCAGCCGTTTTTGCTCGAACATTAAATGCCTCCAAATGGTATTTACTTAACTTCCCGAGCCCCTGGAAGCATGAAAATCACTTTAAACATGCTAATTTTAGCTCTAACACTGATGATCCACCTACAAATGTGAACTGACGTTCAAAAATAAAACATTTGAAAACGGACCATTTTCCACATTTCTGAAGCATGACGTAATGGGGGGGTGTTATCTCTTTTGTCAAAAATCAGCCGTTTTTGCTCGAACATTAAATGCCTCCAAATGGTATTTAATTACCTTCCCGGGGTGAAGAAACCCTTTTTGAGAACTCAGAGTGAGTAAATTGGCCATTTTCATGCACTTTTAACCATTCCATAAATCTTGTGTTTTGGGCCCCTGGAAGCATGAAAATCACTTTAAACATGCTAATTTTAGCTCTAACACTGATGATCCACCTACAAATGTGAACTGACGTTCAAAAATAAAACATTTGAAAACGGACCATTTTCCACATTTCTGAAGCATGACGTAATGGGGGGGTGTTATCTCTTTTGTCGAAAATCAGCCGTTTTTGCTCGAACATTAAATGCCTCCAAATGGTATTTAATTAACTTCCCGAGCCCCTGGAAGCATGAAAATCACTTTAAACATGCTAATTTTAGCTCTAACACTGATGATCCACCTACAAATGTGAACTGACGTTCAAAAATAAAACATTTGAAAACGGACCATTTTCCACATTTCTGAAGCATGACGTAATGGGGGGGTGTTATCTCTTTTGTCGAAAATCAGCCGTTTTTGCTCGAACATTAAATGCCTCCAAATGGTATTTAATTAACTTCCCGAGCCCCTGGAAGCATGAAAATCACTTTAAACATGCTAATTTTAGCTCTAACACTGATGATCCACCTACAAATGTGAACTGACGTTCAAAAATAAAACATTTGAAAACGGACCATTTTCCACATTTCTGAAGCATGACGTAATGGGGGGGTGTTATCTCTTTTGTCGAAAATCAGCCGTTTTTGCTCGAACATTAAATGCCTCCAAATGGTATTTATTTCACTTCCCGAGCCCCTGGAAGCATGAAAATCACTTTAAACATGCTAATTTTAGCTCTAACACTGATGATCCACCTACAAATGTGAACTGACGTTCAAAAATAAAACATTTGAAAACGGACCATTTTCCACATTTCTGAAGCATGACGTAATGGGGGGGTGTTATCTCTTTTGTCGAAAATCAGCCGTTTTTGCTCGAACATTAAATGCCTCCAAATGGTATTTATTTCACTTCCCGGGGTGAAGAAACCCTTTTTGAGAACTCAGAGTGAGTAAATTGGCCATTTTCATGCACTTTTAACCATTCCATAAATCTTGTGTTTTGGGCCCCTGGAAGCATGAAAATCACTTTAAACATGCTAATTTTAGCTCTAACACTGATGATCCACCTACAAATGTGAACTGACGTTCAAAAATAAAACATTTGAAAACGGACCATTTTCCACATTTCTGAAGCATGACGTAATGGGGGGGTGTTATCTCTTTTGTCGAAAATCAGCCGTTTTTGCTCGAACATTAAATGCCTCCAAATGGTATTTAATTAACTTCCCGAGCCCCTGGAAGCATGAAAATCACTTTAAACATGCTAATTTTAGCTCTAACACTGATGATCCACCTACAAATGTGAACTGACGTTCAAAAATAAAACATTTGAAAACGGACCATTTTCCACATTTCTGAAGCATGACGTAATGGGGGGGTGTTATCTCTTTTGTCGAAAATCAGCCGTTTTTGCTCGAACATTAAATGCCTCCAAATGGTATTTAATTAACTTCCCGGGGTGAAGAAACCCTTTTTGAGAACTCAGAGTGAGTAAATTGGCCATTTTCATGCACTTTTAACCATTCCATAAATCTTGTGTTTTGGGCCCCTGGAAGCATGAAAATCACTTTAAACATGCTAATTTTAGCTCTAACACTGATGATCCACCTACAAATGTGAACTGGCGTTCAAAAATAAAACATTTGAAAACGGACCATTTTCCACATTTCTGAAGCATGACGTAATGGGGGGGTGTTATCTCTTTTGTCGAAAATCAGCCGTTTTTGCTCGAACATTAAATGCCTTCAAATGGTATTTAATTAACTTCCCGAGCCCCTGGAAGCATGAAAATCACTTTAAACATGCTAATTTTAGCTCTAACACTGATGATCCACCTACAAATGTGAACTGACGTTCAAAAATAAAACATTTGAAAACGGACCATTTTCCACATTTCTGAAGCATGACGTAATGGGGGGGTGTTATCTCTTTTGTCGAAAATCAGCCGTTTTTGCTCGAACATTAAATGCCTCCAAATGGTATTTAATTAACTTCCCGGGGTGAAGAAACCCTTTTTGAGAACTCAGAGTGAGTAAATTGGCCATTTTCATGCACTTTTAACCATTCCATAAATCTTGTGTTTTGGGCCCCTGGAAGCATGAAAATCACTTTAAACATGCTAATTTTAGCTCTAACACTGATGATCCACCTACAAATGTGAACTGACATTCAAATATAAAACATTTGAAAACGGACCATTTTCCACATTTCTGAAGCATGACGTAATGGGGGGGGGGTGTTATCTCTTTTGTCGAAAATCAGCCGTTTTTGCTCGAACATTAAATGCCTCCAAATGATATTTAATTAACTTCCCGAGCCCCTGGAAAAATGAAAATCACTTTAAACATGCTAATTTTAGCTCTAACACTGATGATCCACCTACAAATGTGAACTGACGTTCAAAAATAAAACATTTGAAAACGGACCATTTTCCACATTTCTGAAGCATGACGTAATGGGGGGGTGTTATCTCTTTTGTCGAAAATCAGCCGTTTTTGCTCGAACATTAAATGCCTCCAAATGGTATTTATTTCACTTCCCGGGGTGAAGAAACCCTTTTTGAGAACTCAGAGTGAGTAAATTGGCCATTTTCATGCACTTTTAACCATTCCATTAATCTTGTGTTTTGGGCCCCTGGAAGCATGAAAATCACTTTAAACATGCTAATTTTAGCTCTAACACTGATGATCCACCTACAAATGTGAACTGACGTTCAAAAATAAAACATTTGAAAACGGACCATTTTCCACATTTCTAAAGCATGACGTAATGGGGGGGTGTTATCTCTTTTGTCGAAAATCAGCCGTTTTTGCGCGAACATTAAATGCCTCCAAATGGTATTTATTTCACTTCCCGAGCCCCTGGAAGCATGAAAATCACTTTAAACATGCTAATTTTAGCTCTAACACTGATGATCCACCTACAAATGTGAACTGACGTTCAAAAATAAAACATTTGAAAACGGACCATTTTCCACATTTCTGAAGCATGACGTAATGGGGGGGTGTTATCTCTTTTGTCGAAAATCAGCCGTTTTTGCTCGAACATTAAATGCCTCCAAATGGTATTTAATTAACTTGCCGAGCCCCTGGAAGCATGAAAATCACTTTAAACATGCTAATTTTAGCTCTAACACTGATGATCCACCTACAAATGTGAACTGACGTTCAAAAATAAAACATTTGAAAACGGACCATTTTCCACATTTCTGAAGCATGACGTAATGGGGGGGTGTTATCTCTTTTGTCGAAAATCAGCCGTTTTTGCTCGAACATTAAATGCCTCCAAATGGTATTTAATTAACTTCCCGAGCCCCTGGAAGCATGAAAATCACTTTAAACATGCTAATTTTAGCTCTAACACTGATGATCCACCTACAAATGTGAACTGACGTTCAAAAATAAAACATTTGAAAACGGACCATTTTCCACATTTCTGAAGCATGACGTAATGGGGGGGTGTTATCTCTTTTGTCGAAAATCAGCCGTTTTTGCTCGAACATTAAATGCCTCCAAATGGTATTTAATTAACTTCCCGGGGTGAAGAAACCCTTTTTGAGAACTCAGAGTGAGTAAATTGGCCATTTTCATGCACTTTTAACCATTCCATAAATCTTGTGTTTTGGGCCCCTGGAAGCATGAAAATCACTTTAAACATGCTAATTTTAGCTCTAACACTGATGATCCACCTACAAATGTGAACTGACGTTCAAAAATAAAACATTTGAAAACGGACCATTTTCCACATTTCTGAAGCATGACATAATGGGGGGGTGTTATCTCTTTTGTCGAAAATCAGCCGTTTTTGCTCGAACATTAAATGCCTCCAAATGGTATTTAATTAACTTCCCGAGCCCCTGGAAGCATGAAAATCACTTTAAACATGCTAATTTTAGCTCTAACACTGATGATCCACCTACAAATGTGAACTGACGTTCAAAAATAAAACATTTGAAAACGGACCATTTTCCACATTTCTGAAGCATGACGTAATGGGGGGGTGTTATCTCTTTTGTCGAAAATCAGCCGTTTTTGCTCGAACATTAAATGCCTCCAAATGGTATTTAATTAACTTCCCGGGGTGAAGAAACCCTCTTTGAGAACTCAGAGTGAGTAAATTGGCCATTTTCATGCACTTTTAACCATTCCATAAATCTTGTGTTTTGGGCCCCTGGAAGCATGAAAATCACTTTAAACATGCTAATTTTAGCTCTAACACTGATGATCCACCTACAAATGTGAACTGACGTTCAAAAATAAAACATTTGAAAACGGACCATTTTCCACATTTCTGAAGCATGACGTAATGGGGGGGTGTTATCTCTTTTGTCGAAAATCAGCCGTTTTTGCTCGAACATTAAATGCCTCCAAATGGTATTTACTTAACTTCCCGAGCCCCTGGAAGCATGAAAATCACTTTAAACATGCTAATTTTAGCTCTAACACTGATGATCCACCTACAAATGTGAACTGACGTTCAAAAATAAAACATTTGAAAACGGACCATTTTCCACATTTCTGAAGCATGACGTAATGGGGGGGTGTTATCTCTTTTGTCAAAAATCAGCCGTTTTTGCTCGAACATTAAATGCCTCCAAATGGTATTTAATTACCTTCCCGGGGTGAAGAAACCCTTTTTGAGAACTCAGAGTGAGTAAATTGGCCATTTTCATGCACTTTTAACCATTCCATAAATCTTGTGTTTTGGGCCCCTGGAAGCATGAAAATCACTTTAAACATGCTAATTTTAGCTCTAACACTGATGATCCACCTACAAATGTGAACTGACGTTCAAAAATAAAACATTTGAAAACGGACCATTTTCCACATTTCTGAAGCATGACGTAATGGGGGGGTGTTATCTCTTTTGTCGAAAATCAGCCGTTTTTGCTCGAACATTAAATGCCTCCAAATGGTATTTAATTAACTTCCCGAGCCCCTGGAAGCATGAAAATCACTTTAAACATGCTAATTTTAGCTCTAACACTGATGATCCACCTACAAATGTGAACTGACGTTCAAAAATAAAACATTTGAAAACGGACCATTTTCCACATTTCTGAAGCATGACGTAATGGGGGGGTGTTATCTCTTTTGTCGAAAAGCAGCCGTTTTTGCTCGAACATTAAATGCCTCCAAATGGTATTTAATTAACTTCCCGAGCCCCTGGAAGCATGAAAATCACTTTAAACATGCTAATTTTAGCTCTAACACTGATGATCCACCTACAAATGTGAACTGACGTTCAAAAATAAAACATTTGAAAACGGACCATTTTCCACATTTCTGAAGCATGACGTAATGGGGGGGTGTTATCTCTTTTGTCGAAAATCAGCCGTTTTTGCTCGAACATTAAATGCCTCCAAATGGTATTTATTTCACTTCCCGAGCCCCTGGAAGCATGAAAATCACTTTAAACATGCTAATTTTAGCTCTAACACTGATGATCCACCTACAAATGTGAACTGACGTTCAAAAATAAAACATTTGAAAACGGACCATTTTCCACATTTCTGAAGCATGACGTAATGGGGGGGTGTTATCTCTTTTGTCGAAAATCAGCCGTTTTTGCTCGAACATTAAATGCCTCCAAATGGTATTTATTTCACTTCCCGGGGTGAAGAAACCCTTTTTGAGAACTCAGAGTGAGTAAATTGGCCATTTTCATGCACTTTTAACCATTCCATAAATCTTGTGTTTTGGGCCCCTGGAAGCATGAAAATCACTTTAAACATGCTAATTTTAGCTCTAACACTGATGATCCACCTACAAATGTGAACTGACGTTCAAAAATAAAACATTTGAAAACGGACCATTTTCCACATTTCTGAAGCATGACGTAATGGGGGGGTGTTATCTCTTTTGTCGAAAATCAGCCGTTTTTGCTCGAACATTAAATGCCTCCAAATGGTATTTAATTAACTTCCCGAGCCCCTGGAAGCATGAAAATCACTTTAAACATGCTAATTTTAGCTCTAACACTGATGATCCACCTACAAATGTGAACTGACGTTCAAAAATAAAACATTTGAAAACGGACCATTTTCCACATTTCTGAAGCATGACGTAATGTGGGGGGTGTTATCTCTTTTGTCGAAAATCAGCCGTTTTTGCTCGAACATTAAATGCCTCCAAATGGTATTTAATTAACTTCCCGAGCCCCTGGAAGCATGAAAATCACTTTAAACATGCTAATTTTAGCTCTAACACTGATGATCCACCTACAAATGTGAACTGACGTTCAAAAATAAAACATTTGAAAACGGACCATTTTCCACATTTCTGAAGCATGACGTAATGGGGGGGTGTTATCTCTTTTGTCGAAAATCAGCCGTTTTTGCTCGAACATTAAATGCCTCCAAATGGTATTTAATTAACTTCCCGGGGTGAAGAAACCCTTTTTGAGAACTCAGAGTGAGTAAATTGGCCATTTTCATGCACTTTTAACCATTCCATAAATCTTGTGTTTTGGGCCCCTGGAAGCATGAAAATCACTTTAAACATGCTAATTTTAGCTCTAACACTGATGATCCACCTACAAATGTGAACTGACGTTCAAAAATAAAACATTTGAAAACGGACCATTTTCCACATTTCTGAAGCACGACGTAATGGGGGGGTGTTATCTCTTTTGTCGAAAATCAGCCGTTTTTGCTCGAACATTAAATGCCTCCAAATGGTATTTAATTAACTTCCCGAGCCCCTGGAAGCATGAAAATCACTTTAAACATGCTAATTTTAGCTCTAACACTGATGATCCACCTACAAATGTGAACTGACGTTCAAAAATAAAACAATGGAAAACGGACCATTTTCCACATTTCTGAAGCATGACGTAATGGGGGGGTGTTATCTCTTTTGTCGAAAATCAGCCGTTTTTGCGCGAACATTAAATGCCTCCAAATGGTATTTATTTCACTTCCCGAGCCCCTGGAAGCATGAAAATCACTTTAAACATGCTAATTTTAGCTCTAACACTGATGATCCACCTACAAATGTGAACTGACGTTCAAAAATAAAACATTTGAAAACGGACCATTTTCCACATTTCTGAAGCATGACGTAATGGGGGGGTGTTATCTCTTTTGTCGAAAATCAGCCGTTTTTGCTCGAACATTAAATGCCTCCAAATGGTATTTAATTAACTTCCCGAGCCCCTGGAAGCATGAAAATCACTTTAAACATGCTAATTTTAGCTCTAACACTGATGATCCACCTACAAATGTGAACTGACGTTCAAAAATAAAACATTTGAAAACGGACCATTTTCCACATTTCTGAAGCATGACGTAATGGGGGGGTGTTATCTCTTTTGTCGAAAATCAGCCGTTTTTGCTCGAACATTAAATGCCTCCAAATGGTATTTAATTAACTTCCCGGGGTGAAGAAACCCTTTTTGAGAACTCAGAGTGAGTAAATTGGCCATTTTCCTGCACTTTTAACCATTCCATAAATCTTGTGTTTTGGGCCCCTGGAAGCATGAAAATCACTTTAAACATGCTAATTTTAGCTCTAACACTGATGATCCACCTACAAATGTGAACTGACGTTCAAAAATAAAACATTTGAAAACGGACCATTTTCCACATTTCTGAAGCATGACGTAATGGGGGGTGTGTTATCTCTTTTGTCGAAAATCAGCCGTTTTTGCTCGAACATTAAATGCCTCCAAATGGTATTTAATTAACTTCCCGGGGTGAAGAAACCCTTTTTGAGAACTCAGAGTGAGTAAATTGGCCATTTTCATGCACTTTTAACCATTCCATAAATCTTGTGTTTTGGGCCCCTGGAAGCATGAAAATTACTTTAAACATGCTAATTATAGCTCTAACACTGATGATCCACCTACAAATGTGAACTGACGTTCAAAAATAAAACATTTGAAAACGGACCATTTTCCACATTTCTGAAGCATGACGTAATGGGGGGGTGTTATCTCTTTTGTCGAAAATCAGCCGTTTTTGCTCGAACATTAAATGCCTCCAAATGGTATTTAATTAACTTCCCGAGCCCCTGGAAGCATGAAAATCACTTTAAACATGCTAATTTTAGCTCTAACACTGATGATCCACCTACAAATGTGAACTGACGTTCAAAAATAAAACATTTGAAAACGGACCATTTTCCACATTTCTGAAGCATGACGTAATGGGGGGGTGTTATCTCTTTTGTCGAAAATCAGCCGTTTTTGCTCGAACATTAAATGCCTCCAAATGGTATTTATTTCACTTCCCGAGCCCCTGGAAGCATGAAAATCACTTTAAACATGCTAATTTTAGCTCTAACACTGATGATCCACCTACAAATGTGAACTGACGTTCAAAAATAAAACATTTGAAAACGGACCATTTTCCACATTTCTGAAGCATGACGTAATGGGGGGGGTGTTATCTCTTTTGTCGAAAATCAGCCGTTTTTGCTCGAACATTAAATGCCTCCAAATGGTATTTAATTAACTTCCCGGGGTGAAGAAACCCTTTTTGAGAACTCAGAGTGAGTAAATTGGCCATTTTCATGCACTTTTAACCATTCCATAAATCTTGTGTTTTGGGCCCCTGGAAGCATGAAAATCACTTTAAACATGCTAATTTTAGCTCTAACACTGATGATCCACCTACAAATGTGAACTGACGTTCAAAAAATAAAACATTTGAAAACGGACCATTTTCCACATTTCTGAAGCATGACGTAATGGGGGGGTGTTATCTCTTTTGTCGAAAATCAGCCGTTTTTGCTCGAACATTAAATGCCTCCAAATGGTATTTAATTAACTTCCCGAGCCCCTGGAAGCATGAAAATCACTTTAAACATGCTAATTTTAGCTCTAACACTGATGATCCACCTACAAATGTGAACTGACGTTCAAAAATAAAACATTTGAAAACGGACCATTTTCCACATTTCTGAAGCATGACGTAATGGGGGGGTGTTATCTCTTTTGTCGAAAATCAGCCGTTTTTGCTCGAACATTAAATGCCTCCAAATGGTATTTATTTCACTTCCCGGGGTGAAGAAACCCTTTTTGAGAACTCAGAGTGAGTAAATTGGCCATTTTCATGCACTTTTAACCATTCCATAAATCTTGTGTTTTGGGCCCCTGGAAGCATGAAAATCACTTTAAACATGCTAATTTTAGCTCTAACACTGATGATCCACCTACAAATGTGAACTGACGTTCAAAAATAAAACATTTGAAAACGGACCATTTTCCACATTTCTGAAGCATGACATAATGGGGGGGTGTTATCTCTTTTGTCGAAAATCAGCCGTTTTTGCTCGAACATTAAATGCCTCCAAATGGTATTTAATTAACTTCCCGAGCCCCTGGAAGCATGAAAATCACTTTAAACATGCTAATTTTAGCTCTAACACTGATGATCCACCTACAAATGTGAACTGACGTTCAAAAATAAAACATTTGAAAACGGACCATTTTCCACATTTCTGAAGCATGACGTAATGGGGGGGTGTTATCTCTTTTGTCGAAAATCAGCCGTTTTTGCTCGAACATTAAATGCCTCCAAATGGTATTTACTTAACTTCCCGAGCCCCTGGAAGCATGAAAATCACTTTAAACATGCTAATTTTAGCTCTAACACTGATGATCCACCTACAAATGTGAACTGACGTTCAAAAATAAAACATTTGAAAACGGACCATTTTCCACATTTCTGAAGCATGACGTAATGGGGGGGTGTTATCTCTTTTGTCGAAAATCAGCCGTTTTTGCTCGAACATTAAATGCCTCCAAATGGTATTTAATTAACTTCCCGGGGTGAAGAAACCCTTTTTGAGAACTCAGAGTGAGTAAATTGGCCATTTTCATGCACTTTTAACCATTCCATAAATCTTGTGTTTTGGGCCCCTGGAAGCATGAAAATCACTTTAAACATGCTAATTTTAGCTCTAACACTGATGATCCACCTACAAATGTGAACTGACGTTCAAAAATAAAACATTTGAAAACGGACCATTTTCCACATTTCTGAAGCATGACGTAATGGGGGGGTGTTATCTCTTTTGTCGAAAATCAGCCATTTTTGCTCGAACATTAAATGCCTCCAAATGGTATTTAATTAACTTCCCGAGCCCCTGGAAGCATGAAAATCACTTTAAACATGCTAATTTTAGCTCTAACACTGATGATCCACCTACAAATGTGAACTGACGTTCAAAAATAAAACATTTGAAAACGGACCATTTTCCACATTTCTGAAGCATGACGTAATGGGGGGGTGTTATCTCTTTTGTCGAAAATCAGCCGTTTTTGCTCGAACATTAAATGCCTCCAAATGGTATTTAATTAACTTCCCGAGCCCCTGGAAGCATGAAAATCACTTTAAACATGCTAATTTTAGCTCTAACACTGATGATCCACCTACAAATGTGAACTGACGTTCAAAAATAAAACATTTGAAAACGGACCATTTTCCACATTTCTGAAGCATGACGTAATGGGGGGGTGTTATCTCTTTTGTCGAAAATCAGCCGTTTTTGCTCGAACATTAAATGCCTCCAAATGGTATTTATTTCACTTCCCGAGCCCCTGGAAGCATGAAAATCACTTTAAACATGCTAATTTTAGCTCTAACACTGATGATCCACCTACAAATGTGAACTGACGTTCAAAAATAAAACATTTGAAAACGGACCATTTTCCACATTTCTGAAGCATGACGTAATCGGGGGGGGTGTTATCTCTTTTGTCGAAAATCAGCCGTTTTTGCTCGAACATTAAATGCCTCCAAATGGTATTTAATTAACTTCCCGAGCCCCTGGAAGCATGAAAATCACTTTAAACATGCTAATTTTAGCTCTAACACTGATGATCCACCTACAAATGTGAACTGACGTTCAAAAATAAAACATTTGAAAACGGACCATTTTCCACATTTCTGAAGCATGACGTAATGGGGGGGTGTTATCTCTTTTGTCGAAAATCAGCCGTTTTTGCTCGAACATTAAATGCCTCCAAATGGTATTTATTTCACTTCCCGAGCCCCTGGAAGCATGAAAATCACTTTAAACATGCTAATTTTAGCTCTAACACTGATGATCCACCTACAAATGTGAACTGACGTTCAAAAATAAAACATTTGAAAACGGACCATTTTCCACATTTCTGAAGCATGACGTAATGGGGGGGTGTTATCTCTTTTGTCGAAAATCAGCCGTTTTTGCTCGAACATTAAATGCCTCCAAATGGTATTTATTTCACTTCCCGGGGTGAAGAAACCCTTTTTGAGAACTCAGAGTGAGTAAATTGGCCATTTTCATGCACTTTTAACCATTCCATAAATCTTGTGTTTTGGGCCCCTGGAAGCATGAAAATCACTTTAAACATGCTAATTTTAGCTCTAACACTGATGATCCACCTACAAATGTGAACTGACGTTCAAAAATAAAACATTTGAAAACGGACCATTTTCCACATTTCTGAAGCATGACGTAATGGGGGGGGTGTTATCTCTTTTGTCGAAAATCAGCCGTTTTTGCTCGAACATTAAATGCCTCCAAATGGTATTTAATTAACTTCCCGATCCCCTGGAAGCATGAAAATCACTTTAAACATGCTAATTTTAGCTCTAACACTGATGATCCACCTACAAATGTGAACTGACGTTCAAAAATAAAACATTTGAAAACGGACCATTTTCCACATTTCTGAAGCATGACGTAATGGGGGGGGTGTTATCTCTTTTGTCGAAAATCAGCCGTTTTTGCTCGAACATTAAATGCCTCCAAATGGTATTTAATTAACTTCCCGGGGTGAAGAAACCCTTTTTGAGAACTCAGAGTGAGTAAATTGGCCATTTTCATGCACTTTTAACCATTCCATAAATCTTGTGTTTTGGGCCCCTGGAAGCATGAAAATCACTTTAAACATGCTAATTTTAGCTCTAACACTGATGATCCACCTACAAATGTGAACTGACGTTCAAAAATAAAACATTTGAAAACGGACCATTTTCCACATTTCTGAAGCACGACGTAATGGGGGGGTGTTATCTCTTTTGTCGAAAATCAGCCGTTTTTGCTCGAACATTAAATGCCTCCAAATGGTATTTAATTAACTTCCCGAGCCCCTGGAAGCATGAAAATCACTTTAAACATGCTAATTTTAGCTCTAACACTGATGATCCACCTACAAATGTGAACTGACGTTCAAAAATAAAACATTTGAAAACGGACCATTTTCCACATTTCTGAAGCATGACGTAATGGGGGGGTGTTATCTCTTTTGTCGAAAATCAGCCGTTTTTGCTCGAACATTAAATGCCTCCAAATGGTATTTAATTAACTTCCCGAGCCCCTGGAAGCATGAAAATCACTTTAAACATGCTAATTTTAGCTCTAACACTGATGATCCACCTACAAATGTGAACTGACGTTCAAAAATAAAACATTTGAAAACGGACCATTTTCCACATTTCTGAAGCATGACGTAATGGGGGGGTGTTATCTCTTTTGTCGAAAATCAGCCGTTTTTGCGCGAACATTAAATGCCTCCAAATGGTATTTATTTCACTTCCCGAGCCCCTGGAAGCATGAAAATCACTTTAAACATGCTAATTTTAGCTCTAACACTGATGATCCACCTACAAATGTGAACTGACGTTCAAAAATAAAACATTTGAAAACGGACCATTTTCCACATTTCTGAAGCATGACGTAATGGGGGGGTGTTATCTCTTTTGTCGAAAATCAGCCGTTTTTGCTCGAACATTAAATGCCTCCAAATGGTATTTAATTAACTTCCCGAGCCCCTGGAAGCATGAAAATCACTTTAAACATGCTAATTTTAGCTCTAACACTGATGATCCACCTACAAATGTGAACTGACGTTCAAAAATAAAACATTTGAAAACGGACCATTTTCCACATTTCTGAAGCATGACGTAATGGGGGGGTGTTATCTCTTTTGTCGAAAATCAGCCGTTTTTGCTCGAACATTAAATGCCTCCAAATGGTATTTAATTAACTTCCCGGGGTGAAGAAACCCTTTTTGAGAACTCAGAGTGAGTAAATTGGCCATTTTCATGCACTTTTAACCATTCCATAAATCTTGTGTTTTGGGCCCCTGGAAGCATGAAAATCACTTTAAACATGCTAATTTTAGCTCTAACACTGATGATCCACCTACAAATGTGAACTGACGTTCAAAAATAAAACATTTGAAAACGGACCATTTTCCACATTTCTGAAGCATGACGTAATGGGGGGTGTGTTATCTCTTTTGTCGAAAATCAGCCGTTTTTGCTCGAACATTAAATGCCTCCAAATGGTATTTAATTAACTTCCCGAGCCCCTGGAAGCATGAAAATCACTTTAAACATGCTAATTTTAGCTCTAACACTGATGATCCACCTACAAATGTGAACTGACGTTCAAAAATAAAACATTTGAAAACGGACCATTTTCCACATTTCTGAAGCATGACGTAATGGGGGGGTGTTATCTCTTTTGTCGAAAATCAGCCGTTTTTGCTCGAACATTAAATGCCTCCAAATGGTATTTATTTCACTTCCCGAGCCCCTGGAAGCATGAAAATCACTTTAAACATGCTAATTTTAGCTCTAACACTGATGATCCACCTACAAATGTGAACTGACGTTCAAAAATAAAACATTTGAAAACGGACCATTTTCCACATTTCTGAAGCATGACGTAATGGGGGGGGTGTTATCTCTTTTGTCGAAAATCAGCCGTTTTTGCTCGAACATTAAATGCCTCCAAATGGTATTTAATTAACTTCCCGGGGTGAAGAAACCCTTTTTGAGAACTCAGAGTGAGTAAATTGGCCATTTTCATGCACTTTTAACCATTCCATAAATCTTGTGTTTTGGGCCCCTGGAAGCATGAAAATCACTTTAAACATGCTAATTTTAGCTCTAACACTGATGATCCACCTACAAATGTGAACTGACGTTCAAAAAATAAAACATTTGAAAACGGACCATTTTCCACATTTCTGAAGCATGACGTAATGGGGGGGTGTTATCTCTTTTGTCGAAAATCAGCCGTTTTTGCTCGAACATTAAATGCCTCCAAATGGTATTTAATTAACTTCCCGAGCCCCTGGAAGCATGAAAATCACTTTAAACATGCTAATTTTAGCTCTAACACTGATGATCCACCTACAAATGTGAACTGACGTTCAAAAATAAAACATTTGAAAACGGACCATTTTCCACATTTCTGAAGCATGACGTAATGGGGGGGTGTTATCTCTTTTGTCGAAAATCAGCCGTTTTTGCTCGAACATTAAATGCCTCCAAATGGTATTTATTTCACTTCCCGGGGTGAAGAAACCCTTTTTGAGAACTCAGAGTGAGTAAATTGGCCATTTTCATGCACTTTTAACCATTCCATAAATCTTGTGTTTTGGGCCCCTGGAAGCATGAAAATCACTTTAAACATGCTAATTTTAGCTCTAACACTGATGATCCACCTACAAATGTGAACTGACGTTCAAAAATAAAACATTTGAAAACGGACCATTTTCCACATTTCTGAAGCATGACATAATGGGGGGGTGTTATCTCTTTTGTCGAAAATCAGCCGTTTTTGCTCGAACATTAAATGCCTCCAAATGGTATTTAATTAACTTCCCGAGCCCCTGGAAGCATGAAAATCACTTTAAACATGCTAATTTTAGCTCTAACACTGATGATCCACCTACAAATGTGAACTGACGTTCAAAAATAAAACATTTGAAAACGGACCATTTTCCACATTTCTGAAGCATGACGTAATGGGGGGTGTTATCTCTTTTGTCGAAAATCAGCCGTTTTTGCTCGAACATTAAATGCCTCCAAATGGTATTTAATTAACTTCCCGGGGTGAAGAAACCCTTTTTGAGAACTCAGAGTGAGTAAATTGGCCATTTTCATGCACTTTTAACCATTCCATAAATCTTGTGTTTTGGGCCCCTGGAAGCATGAAAATCACTTTAAACATGCTAATTTTAGCTCTAACACTGATGATCCACCTACAAATGTGAACTGACGTTCAAAAATAAAACATTTGAAAACGGACCATTTTCCACATTTCTGAAGCATGACGTAATGGGGGGGTGTTATCTCTTTTGTCGAAAATCAGCCGTTTTTGCTCGAACATTAAATGCCTCCAAATGGTATTTAATTAACTTCCCGGGGTGAAGAAACCCTTTTTGAGAACTCAGAGTGAGTAAATTGGCCATTTTCATGCACTTTTAACCATTCCATAAATCTTGTGTTTTGGGCCCCTGGAAGCATGAAAATCACTTTAAACATGCTAATTTTAGCTCTAACACTGATGATCCACCTACAAATGTGAACTGACGTTCAAAAATAAAACATTTGAAAACGGACCATTTTCCACATTTCTGAAGCATGACGTAATGGGGGGGTGTTATCTCTTTTGTCGAAAATCAGCCGTTTTTGCTCGAACATTAAATGCCTCCAAATGGTATTTAATTAACTTCCCGAGCCCCTGGAAGCATGAAAATCACTTTAAACATGCTAATTTTAGCTCTAACACTGATGATCCACCTACAAATGTGAACTGACGTTCAAAAATAAAACATTTGAAAACGGACCATTTTCCACATTTCTGAAGCATGACGTAATGGGGGGGTGTTATCTCTTTTGTCGAAAATCAGCCGTTTTTGCTCGAACATTAAATGCCTCCAAATGGTATTTAATTAACTTCCCGAGCCCCTGGAAGCATGAAAATCACTTTAAACATGCTAATTTTAGCTCTAACACTGATGATCCACCTACAAATGTGAACTGACGTTCAAAAATAAAACATTTGAAAACGGACCATTTTCCACATTTCTGAAGCATGACGTAATGGGGGGGTGTTATCTCTTTTGTCGAAAATCAGCCGTTTTTGCTCGAACATTAAATGCCTCCAAATGGTATTTATTTCACTTCCCGAGCCCCTGGAAGCATGAAAATCACTTTAAACATGCTAATTTTAGCTCTAACACTGATGATCCACCTACAAATGTGAACTGACGTTCAAAAATAAAACATTTGAAAACGGACCATTTTCCACATTTCTGAAGCATGACGTAATCGGGGGGGGTGTTATCTCTTTTGTCGAAAATCAGCCGTTTTTGCTCGAACATTAAATGCCTCCAAATGGTATTTAATTAACTTCCCGAGCCCCTGGAAGCATGAAAATCACTTTAAACATGCTAATTTTAGCTCTAACACTGATGATCCACCTACAAATGTGAACTGACGTTCAAAAATAAAACATTTGAAAACGGACCATTTTCCACATTTCTGAAGCATGACGTAATGGGGGGGTGTTATCTCTTTTGTCGAAAATCAGCCGTTTTTGCGCGAACATTAAATGCCTCCAAATGGTATATATTTCACTTCCCGAGCCCCTGGAAGCATGAAAATCACTTTAAACATGCTAATTTTAGCTCTAACACTGATGATCCACCTACAAATGTGAACTGACGTTCAAAAATAAAACATTTGAAAACGGACCATTTTCCACATTTCTGAAGCATGACGTAATGGGGGGGTGTTATCTCTTTTGTCGAAAATCAGCCGTTTTTGCTCGAACATTAAATGCCTCCAAATGGTATTTAATTAACTTCCCGAGCCCCTGGAAGCATGAAAATCACTTTAAACATGCTAATTTTAGCTCTAACACTGATGATCCACCTACAAATGTGAACTGACGTTCAAAAATAAAACATTTGAAAACGGACCATTTTCCACATTTCTGAAGCATGACGTAATGGGGGGGTGTTATCTCTTTTGTCGAAAATCAGCCGTTTTTGCTCGAACATTAAATGCCTCCAAATGGTATTTAATTAACTTCCCGGGGTGAAGAAACCCTTTTTGAGAACTCAGAGTGAGTAAATTGGCCATTTTCATGCACTTTTAACCATTCCATAAATCTTGTGTTTTGGGCCCCTGGAAGCATGAAAATCACTTTAAACATGCTAATTTTAGCTCTAACACTGATGATCCACCTACAAATGTGAACTGACGTTCAAAAATAAAACATTTGAAAACGGACCATTTTCCACATTTCTGAAGCATGACGTAATGGGGGGGTGTTATCTCTTTTGTCGAAAATCAGCCGTTTTTGCTCGAACATTAAAAGCCTCCAAATGGTATTTAATTAACTTCCCGAGCCCCTGGAAGCATGAAAATCACTTTAAACATGCTAATTTTAGCTCTAACACTGATGATCCACCTACAAATGTGAACTGACGTTCAAAAATAAAACATTTGAAAACGGACCATTTTCCACATTTCTGAAGCATGACGTAATGGGGGGGGTGTTATCTCTTTTGTCGAAAATCAGCCGTTTTTGCTCGAACATTAAATGCCTCCAAATGGTATTTAATTAACTTCCCGGGGTGAAGAAACCCTTTTTGAGAACTCAGAGTGAGTAAATTGGCCATTTTCATGCACTTTTAACCATTCCATAAATCTTGTGTTTTGGGCCCCTGGAAGCATGAAAATCACTTTAAACATGCTAATTTTAGCTCTAACACTGATGATCCACCTACAAATGTGAACTGACGTTCAAAAATAAAACATTTGAAAACGGACCATTTTCCACATTTCTGAAGCATGACGTAATGGGGGGTGTGTTATCTCTTTTGTCGAAAATCAGCCGTTTTTGCTCGAACATTAAATGCCTCCAAATGGTATTTAATTAACTTCCCGAGCCCCTGGAAGCATGAAAATCACTTTAAACATGCTAATTTTAGCTCTAACACTGATGATCCACCTACAAATGTGAACTGACGTTCAAAAATAAAACATTTGAAAACGGACCATTTTCCACATTTCTGAAGCATGACGTAATGGGGGGGTGTTATCTCTTTTGTCGAAAATCAGCCGTTTTTGCTCGAACATTAAATGCCTCCAAATGGTATTTATTTCACTTCCCGAGCCCCTGGAAGCATGAAAATCACTTTAAACATGCTAATTTTAGCTCTAACACTGATGATCCACCTACAAATGTGAACTGACGTTCAAAAATAAAACATTTGAAAACGGACCATTTTCCACATTTCTGAAGCATGACGTAATGGGGGGGGTGTTATCTCTTTTGTCGAAAATCAGCCGTTTTTGCTCGAACATTAAATGCCTCCAAATGGTATTTAATTAACTTCCCGGGGTGAAGAAACCCTTTTTGAGAACTCAGAGTGAGTAAATTGGCCATTTTCATGCACTTTTAACCATTCCATAAATCTTGTGTTTTGGGCCCCTGGAAGCATGAAAATCACTTTAAACATGCTAATTTTAGCTCTAACACTGATGATCCACCTACAAATGTGAACTGACGTTCAAAAAATAAAACATTTGAAAACGGACCATTTTCCACATTTCTGAAGCATGACGTAATGGGGGGGTGTTATCTCTTTTGTCGAAAATCAGCCGTTTTTGCTCGAACATTAAATGCCTCCAAATGGTATTTAATTAACTTCCCGAGCCCCTGGAAGCATGAAAATCACTTTAAACATGCTAATTTTAGCTCTAACACTGATGATCCACCTACAAATGTGAACTGACGTTCAAAAATAAAACATTTGAAAACGGACCATTTTCCACATTTCTGAAGCATGACGTAATGGGGGGGTGTTATCTCTTTTGTCGAAAATCAGCCGTTTTTGCTCGAACATTAAATGCCTCCAAATGGTATTTATTTCACTTCCCGGGGTGAAGAAACCCTTTTTGAGAACTCAGAGTGAGTAAATTGGCCATTTTCATGCACTTTTAACCATTCCATAAATCTTGTGTTTTGGGCCCCTGGAAGCATGAAAATCACTTTAAACATGCTAATTTTAGCTCTAACACTGATGATCCACCTACAAATGTGAACTGACGTTCAAAAATAAAACATTTGAAAACGGACCATTTTCCACATTTCTGAAGCATGACATAATGGGGGGGTGTTATCTCTTTTGTCGAAAATCAGCCGTTTTTGCTCGAACATTAAATGCCTCCAAATGGTATTTAATTAACTTCCCGAGCCCCTGGAAGCATGAAAATCACTTTAAACATGCTAATTTTAGCTCTAACACTGATGATCCACCTACAAATGTGAACTGACGTTCAAAAATAAAACATTTGAAAACGGACCATTTTCCACATTTCTGAAGCATGACGTAATGGGGGGTGTTATCTCTTTTGTCGAAAATCAGCCGTTTTTGCTCGAACATTAAATGCCTCCAAATGGTATTTAATTAACTTCCCGGGGTGAAGAAACCCTTTTTGAGAACTCAGAGTGAGTAAATTGGCCATTTTCATGCACTTTTAACCATTCCATAAATCTTGTGTTTTGGGCCCCTGGAAGCATGAAAATCACTTTAAACATGCTAATTTTAGCTCTAACACTGATGATCCACCTACAAATGTGAACTGACGTTCAAAAATAAAACATTTGAAAACGGACCATTTTCCACATTTCTGAAGCATGACGTAATGGGGGGGTGTTATCTCTTTTGTCGAAAATCAGCCGTTTTTGCTCGAACATTAAATGCCTCCAAATGGTATTTAATTAACTTCCCGGGGTGAAGAAACCCTTTTTGAGAACTCAGAGTGAGTAAATTGGCCATTTTCATGCACTTTTAACCATTCCATAAATCTTGTGTTTTGGGCCCCTGGAAGCATGAAAATCACTTTAAACATGCTAATTTTAGCTCTAACACTGATGATCCACCTACAAATGTGAACTGACGTTCAAAAATAAAACATTTGAAAACGGACCATTTTCCACATTTCTGAAGCATGACGTAATGGGGGGGTGTTATCTCTTTTGTCGAAAATCAGCCGTTTTTGCTCGAACATTAAATGCCTCCAAATGGTATTTAATTAACTTCCCGAGCCCCTGGAAGCATGAAAATCACTTTAAACATGCTAATTTTAGCTCTAACACTGATGATCCACCTACAAATGTGAACTGACGTTCAAAAATAAAACATTTGAAAACGGACCATTTTCCACATTTCTGAAGCATGACGTAATGGGGGGGTGTTATCTCTTTTGTCGAAAATCAGCCGTTTTTGCTCGAACATTAAATGCCTCCAAATGGTATTTAATTAACTTCCCGAGCCCCTGGAAGCATGAAAATCACTTTAAACATGCTAATTTTAGCTCTAACACTGATGATCCACCTACAAATGTGAACTGACGTTCAAAAATAAAACATTTGAAAACGGACCATTTTCCACATTTCTGAAGCATGACGTAATGGGGGGGTGTTATCTCTTTTGTCGAAAATCAGCCGTTTTTGCTCGAACATTAAATGCCTCCAAATGGTATTTATTTCACTTCCCGAGCCCCTGGAAGCATGAAAATCACTTTAAACATGCTAATTTTAGCTCTAACACTGATGATCCACCTACAAATGTGAACTGACGTTCAAAAATAAAACATTTGAAAACGGACCATTTTCCACATTTCTGAAGCATGACGTAATCGGGGGGGGTGTTATCTCTTTTGTCGAAAATCAGCCGTTTTTGCTCGAACATTAAATGCCTCCAAATGGTATTTAATTAACTTCCCGAGCCCCTGGAAGCATGAAAATCACTTTAAACATGCTAATTTTAGCTCTAACACTGATGATCCACCTACAAATGTGAACTGACGTTCAAAAATAAAACATTTGAAAACGGACCATTTTCCACATTTCTGAAGCATGACGTAATGGGGGGGTGTTATCTCTTTTGTCGAAAATCAGCCGTTTTTGCGCGAACATTAAATGCCTCCAAATGGTATATATTTCACTTCCCGAGCCCCTGGAAGCATGAAAATCACTTTAAACATGCTAATTTTAGCTCTAACACTGATGATCCACCTACAAATGTGAACTGACGTTCAAAAATAAAACATTTGAAAACGGACCATTTTCCACATTTCTGAAGCATGACGTAATGGGGGGGTGTTATCTCTTTTGTCGAAAATCAGCCGTTTTTGCTCGAACATTAAATGCCTCCAAATGGTATTTAATTAACTTCCCGAGCCCCTGGAAGCATGAAAATCACTTTAAACATGCTAATTTTAGCTCTAACACTGATGATCCACCTACAAATGTGAACTGACGTTCAAAAATAAAACATTTGAAAACGGACCATTTTCCACATTTCTGAAGCATGACGTAATGGGGGGGTGTTATCTCTTTTGTCGAAAATCAGCCGTTTTTGCTCGAACATTAAATGCCTCCAAATGGTATTTAATTAACTTCCCGGGGTGAAGAAACCCTTTTTGAGAACTCAGAGTGAGTAAATTGGCCATTTTCATGCACTTTTAACCATTCCATAAATCTTGTGTTTTGGGCCCCTGGAAGCATGAAAATCACTTTAAACATGCTAATTTTAGCTCTAACACTGATGATCCACCTACAAATGTGAACTGACGTTCAAAAATAAAACATTTGAAAACGGACCATTTTCCACATTTCTGAAGCATGACGTAATGGGGGGGTGTTATCTCTTTTGTCGAAAATCAGCCGTTTTTGCTCGAACATTAAAAGCCTCCAAATGGTATTTAATTAACTTCCCGAGCCCCTGGAAGCATGAAAATCACTTTAAACATGCTAATTTTAGCTCTAACACTGATGATCCACCTACAAATGTGAACTGACGTTCAAAAATAAAACATTTGAAAACGGACCATTTTCCACATTTCTGAAGCATGACGTAATGGGGGGGGTGTTATCTCTTTTGTCGAAAATCAGCCGTTTTTGCTCGAACATTAAATGCCTCCAAATGGTATTTAATTAACTTCCCGGGGTGAAGAAACCCTTTTTGAGAACTCAGAGTGAGTAAATTGGCCATTTTCATGCACTTTTAACCATTCCATAAATCTTGTGTTTTGGGCCCCTGGAAGCATGAAAATCACTTTAAACATGCTAATTTTAGCTCTAACACTGATGATCCACCTACAAATGTGAACTGACGTTCAAAAATAAAACATTTGAAAACGGACCATTTTCCACATTTCTGAAGCATGACGTAATGGGGGGGTGTTATCTCTTTTGTCGAAAATCAGCCGTTTTTGCTCGAACATTAAATGCCTCCAAATGGTATTTAATTAACTTCCCGAGCCCCTGGAAGCATGAAAATCACTTTAAACATGCTAATTTTAGCTCTAACACTGATGATCCACCTACAAATGTGAACTGACGTTCAAAAATAAAACATTTGAAAACGGACCATTTTCCACATTTCTGAAGCATGACGTAATGGGGGGGTGTTATCTCTTTTGTCGAAAATCAGCCGTTTTTGCTCGAACATTAAATGCCTCCAAATGGTATTTATTTCACTTCCCGAGCCCCTGGAAGCATGAAAATCACTTTAAACATGCTAATTTTAGCTCTAACACTGATGATCCACCTACAAATGTGAACTGACGTTCAAAAATAAAACATTTGAAAACGGACCATTTTCCACATTTCTGAAGCATGACGTAATGGGGGGGGTGTTATCTCTTTTGTCGAAAATCAGCCGTTTTTGCTCGAACATTAAATGCCTCCAAATGGTATTTAATTAACTTCCCGGGGTGAAGAAACCCTTTTTGAGAACTCAGAGTGAGTAAATTGGCCATTTTCATGCACTTTTAACCATTCCATAAATCTTGTGTTTTGGGCCCCTGGAAGCATGAAAATCACTTTAAACATGCTAATTTTAGCTCTAACACTGATAATCCACCTACAAATGTGAACTGACGTTCAAAAAATAAAACATTTGAAAACGGACCATTTTCCACATTTCTGAAGCATGACGTAATGGGGGGGTGTTATCTCTTTTGTCGAAAATCAGCCGTTTTTGCTCGAACATTAAATGCCTCCAAATGGTATTTAATTAACTTCCCGAGCCCCTGGAAGCATGAAAATCACTTTAAACATGCTAATTTTAGCTCTAACACTGATGATCCACCTACAAATGTGAACTGACGTTCAAAAATAAAACATTTGAAAACGGACCATTTTCCACATTTCTGAAGCATGACGTAATGGGGGGGTGTTATCTCTTTTGTCGAAAATCAGCCGTTTTTGCTCGAACATTAAATGCCTCCAAATGGTATTTATTTCACTTCCCGGGGTGAAGAAACCCTTTTTGAGAACTCAGAGTGAGTAAATTGGCCATTTTCATGCACTTTTAACCATTCCATAAATCTTGTGTTTTGGGCCCCTGGAAGCATGAAAATCACTTTAAACATGCTAATTTTAGCTCTAACACTGATGATCCACCTACAAATGTGAACTGACGTTCAAAAATAAAACATTTGAAAACGGACCATTTTCCACATTTCTGAAGCATGACGTAATGGGGGGGGTGTTATCTCTTTTGTCGAAAATCAGCCGTTTTTGCTCGAACATTAAATGCCTCCAAATGGTATTTAATTAACTTCCCGAGCCCCTGGAAGCATGAAAATCACTTTAAACATGCTAATTTTAGCTCTAACACTGATGATCCACCTACAAATGTGAACTGACGTTCAAAAATAAAACATTTGAAAACGGACCATTTTCCACATTTCTGAAGCATGACGTAATGGGGGGGTGTTATCTCTTTTGTCGAAAATCAGCCGTTTTTGCTCGAACATTAAATGCCTCCAAATGGTATTTAATTAACTTCCCGGGGTGAAGAAACCCTTTTTGAGAACTCAGAGTGAGTAAATTGGCCATTTTCATGCACTTTTAACCATTCCATAAATCTTGTGTTTTGGGCCCCTGGAAGCATGAAAATCACTTTAAACATGCTAATTTTAGCTCTAACACTGATGATCCACCTACAAATGTGAACTGACGTTCAAAAATAAAACATTTGAAAACGGACCATTTTCCACATTTCTGAAGCATGACGTAATGGGGGGGTGTTATCTCTTTTGTCGAAAATCAGCCGTTTTTGCTCGAACATTAAATGCCTCCAAATGGTATTTAATTAACTTCCCGAGCCCCTGGAAGCATGAAAATCACTTTAAACATGCTAATTTTAGCTCTAACACTGATGATCCACCTACAAATGTGAACTGACGTTCAAAAATAAAACATTTGAAAACGGACCATTTTCCACATTTCTGAAGCATGACGTAAATGGGGGGTGTTATCTCTTTTGTCGAAAATCAGCCGTTTTTGCTCGAACATTAAATGCCTCCAAATGGTATTTATTTCACTTCCCGAGCCCCTGGAAGCATGAAAATCACTTTAAACATGCTAATTTTAGCTCTAACACTGATGATCCACCTACAAATGTGAACTGACGTTCAAAAATAAAACATTTGAAAACGGACCATTTTCCACATTTCTGAAGCATGACGTAATGGGGGGGGTGTTATCTCTTTTGTCGAAAATCAGCCGTTTTTGCTCGAACATTAAATGCCTCCAAATGGTATTTAATTAACTTCCCGGGGTGAAGAAACCCTTTTTGAGAACTCAGAGTGAGTAAATTGGCCATTTTCATGCACTTTTAACCATTCCATAAATCTTGTGTTTTGGGCCCCTGGAAGCATGAAAATCACTTTAAACATGCTAATTTTAGCTCTAACACTGATGATCCACCTACAAATGTGAACTGACGTTCAAAAAATAAAACATTTGAAAACGGACCATTTTCCACATTTCTGAAGCATGACGTAATGGGGGGGTGTTATCTCTTTTGTCGAAAATCAGCCGTTTTTGCTCGAACATTAAATGCCTCCAAATGGTATTTAATTAACTTCCCGAGCCCCTGGAAGCATGAAAATCACTTTAAACATGCTAATTTTAGCTCTAACACTGATGATCCACCTACAAATGTGAACTGACGTTCAAAAATAAAACATTTGAAAACGGACCATTTTCCACATTTCTGAAGCATGACGTAATGGGGGGGTGTTATCTCTTTTGTCGAAAATCAGCCGTTTTTGCTCGAACATTAAATGCCTCCAAATGGTATTTAATTAACTTCCCGGGGTGAAGAAACCCTTTTTGAGAACTCAGAGTGAGTAAATTGGCCATTTTCATGCACTTTTAACCATTCCATAAATCTTGTGTTTTGGGCCCCTGGAAGCATGAAAATCACTTTAAACATGCTAATTTTAGCTCTAACACTGATAATCCACCTACAAATGTGAACTGACGTTCAAAAATAAAACATTTGAAAACGGACCATTTTCCACATTTCTGAAGCATGACATAATGGGGGGGTGTTATCTCTTTTGTCGAAAATCAGCCGTTTTTGCTCGAACATTAAATGCCTCCAAATGGTATTTAATTAACTTCCCGAGCCCCTGGAAGCATGAAAATCACTTTAAACATGCTAATTTTTAGCTCTAACACTGATGATCCACCTACAAATGTGAACTGACGTTCAAAAATAAAACATTTGAAAACGGACCATTTTCCACATTTCTGAAGCATGACGTAATGGGGGGGTGTTATCTCTTTTGTCGAAAATCAGCCGTTTTTGCTCGAACATTAAATGCCTCCAAATGGTATTTAATTAACTTCCCGGGGTGAAGAAACCCTTTTTGAGAACTCAGAGTGAGTAAATTGGCCATTTTCATGCACTTTTAACCATTCCATAAATCTTGTGTTTTGGGCCCCTGGAAGCATGAAAATCACTTTAAACATGCTAATTTTAGCTCTAACACTGATGATCCACCTACAAATGTGAACTGACGTTCAAAAATAAAACATTTGAAAACGGACCATTTTCCACATTTCTGAAGCATGACGTAATGGGGGGGTGTTATCTCTTTTGTCGAAAATCAGACGTTTTTGCTCGAACATTAAATGCCTCCAAATGGTATTTACTTAACTTCCCGAGCCCCTGGAAGCATGAAAATCACTTTAAACATGCTAATTTTAGCTCTAACACTGATGATCCACCTACAAATGTGAACTGACGTTCAAAAATAAAACATTTGAAAACGGACCATTTTCCACATTTCTGAAGCATGACGTAATGGGGGGGTGTTATCTCTTTTGTCGAAAATCAGCCGTTTTTGCTCGAACATTAAATGCCTCCAAATGGTATTTAATTAACTTCCCGGGGTGAAGAAACCCTTTTTGAGAACTCAGAGTGAGTAAATTGGCCATTTTCATGCACTTTTAACCATTCCATAAATCTTGTGTTTTGGGCCCCTGGAAGCATGAAAATCACTTTAAACATGCTAATTTTAGCTCTAACACTGATGATCCACCTACAAATGTGAACTGACGTTCAAAAATAAAACATTTGAAAACGGACCATTTTCCACATTTCTGAAGCATGACGTAATGGGGGGGTGTTATCTCTTTTGTCGAAAATCAGCCGTTTTTGCTCGAACATTAAATGCCTCCAAATGGTATTTAATTAACTTCCCGAGCCCCTGGAAGCATGAAAATCACTTTAAACATGCTAATTTTAGCTCTAACACTGATGATCCACCTACAAATGTGAACTGACGTTCAAAAATAAAACATTTGAAAACGGACCATTTTCCACATTTCTGAAGCATGACGTAATGGGGGGGTGTTATCTCTTTTGTCGAAAATCAGCCGTTTTTGCTCGAACATTAAATGCCTCCAAATGGTATTTAATTAACTTCCCGAGCCCCTGGAAGCATGAAAATCACTTTAAACATGCTAATTTTAGCTCTAACACTGATGATCCACCTACAAATGTGAACTGACGTTCAAAAATAAAACATTTGAAAACGGACCATTTTCCACATTTCTGAAGCATGACGTAATGGGGGGGTGTTATCTCTTTTGTCGAAAATCAGCCGTTTTAGCTCGAACATTAAATGCCTCCAAATGGTATTTATTTCACTTCCCGAGCCCCTGGAAGCATGAAAATCACTTTAAACATGCTAATTTTAGCTCTAACACTGATGATCCACCTACAAATGTGAACTGACGTTCAAAAATAAAACATTTGAAAACGGACCATTTTCCACATTTCTGAAGCATGACGTAATGGGGGGGTGTTATCTCTTTTGTCGAAAATCAGCCGTTTTTGCTCGAACATTAAATGCCTCCAAATGGTATTTATTTCACTTCCCGGGGTGAAGAAACCCTTTTTGAGAACTCAGAGTGAGTAAATTGGCCATTTTCATGCACTTTTAACCATTCCATAAATCTTGTGTTTTGGGCCCCTGGAAGCATGAAAATCACTTTAAACATGCTAATTTTAGCTCTAACACTGATGATCCACCTACAAATGTGAACTGACGTTCAAAAATAAAACATTTGAAAACGGACCATTTTCCACATTTCTGAAGCATGACGTAATGGGGGGGTGTTATCTCTTTTGTCGAAAATCAGCCGTTTTTGCTCGAACATTAAATGCCTCCAAATGGTATTTAATTAACTTCCCGAGCCCCTGGAAGCATGAAAATCACTTTAAACATGCTAATTTTAGCTCTAACACTGATGATCCACCTACAAATGTGAACTGACGTTCAAAAATAAAACATTTGAAAACGGACCATTTTCCACATTTCTGAAGCATGACGTAATGGGGGGGGTGTTATCTCTTTTGTCGAAAATCAGCCGTTTTTGCTCGAACATTAAATGCCTCCAAATGGTATTTAATTAACTTCCCGGGGTGAAGAAACCCTTTTTGAGAACTCAGAGTGAGTAAATTGGCCATTTTCATGCACTTTTAACCATTCCATAAATCTTGTGTTTTGGGCCCCTGGAAGCATGAAAATCACTTTAAACATGCTAATTTTAGCTCTAACACTGATGATCCACCTACAAATGTGAACTGACGTTCAAAAATAAAACATTTGAAAACGGACCATTTTCCACATTTCTGAAGCATGACGTAATGGGGGGGTGTTATCTCTTTTGTCGAAAATCAGCCGTTTTTGCTCGAACATTAAATGCCTCCAAATGGTATTTAATTAACTTCCCGAGCCCCTGGAAGCATGAAAATCACTTTAAACATGCTAATTTTAGCTCTAACACTGATGATCCACCTACAAATGTGAACTGACGTTCAAAAATAAAACATTTGAAAACGGACCATTTTCCACATTTCTGAAGCATGACGTAATGGGGGGGTGTTATCTCTTTTGTCGAAAATCAGCCGTTTTTGCTCGAACATGAAATGCCTCCAAATGGTATTTAATTAACTTCCCGAGCCCCTGGAAGCATGAAAATCACTTTAAACATGCTAATTTTAGCTCTAACACTGATGATCCACCTACAAATGTGAACTGACGTTCAAAAATAAAACATTTGAAAACGGACCATTTTCCACATTTCTGAAGCATGACGTAATGGGGGGGTGTTATCTCTTTTGTCGAAAATCAGCCGTTTTTGCGCGAACATTAAATGCCTCCAAATGGTATTTATTTCACTTCCCGAGCCCCTGGAAGCATGAAAATCACTTTAAACATGCTAATTTTAGCTCTAACACTGATGATCCACCTACAAATGTGAACTGACGTTCAAAAATAAAACATTTGAAAACGGACCATTTTCCACATTTCTGAAGCATGACGTAATGGGGGGGTGTTATCTCTTTTGTCGAAAATCAGCCGTTTTTGCTCGAACATTAAATGCCTCCAAATGGTATTTAATTAACTTCCCGAGCCCCTGGAAGCATGAAAATCACTTTAAACATGCTAATTTTAGCTCTAACACTGATGATCCACCTACAAATGTGAACTGACGTTCAAAAATAAAACATTTGAAAACGGACCATTTTCCACATTTCTGAAGCATGACGTAATGGGGGGGTGTTATCTCTTTTGTCGAAAATCAGCCATTTTTGCTCGAACATTAAATGCCTCCAAATGGTATTTAATTAACTTCCCGGGGTGAAGAAACCCTTTTTGAGAACTCAGAGTGAGTAAATTGGCCATTTTCATGCACTTTTAACCATTCCATAAATCTTGTGTTTTGGGCCCCTGGAAGCATGAAAATCACTTTAAACATGCTAATTTTAGCTCTAACACTGATGATCCACCTACAAATGTGAACTGACGTTCAAAAATAAAACATTTGAAAACGGACCATTTTCCACATTTCTGAAGCATGACGTAATGGGGGGGTGTTATCTCTTTTGTCGAAAATCAGCCGTTTTTGCTCGAACATTAAAAGCCTCCAAATGGTATTTAATTAACTTCCCGAGCCCCTGGAAGCATGAAAATCACTTTAAACATGCTAATTTTAGCTCTAACACTGATGATCCACCTACAAATGTGAATTGACGTTCAAAAATAAAACATTTGAAAACGGACCATTTTCCACATTTCTGAAGCATGACGTAATGGGGGGGGTGTTATCTCTTTTGTCGAAAATCAGCCGTTTTTGCTCGAACATTAAATGCCTCCAAATGGTATTTAATTAACTTCCCGGGGTGAAGAAACCCTTTTTGAGAACTCAGAGTGAGTAAATTGGCCATTTTCATGCACTTTTAACCATTCCATAAATCTTGTGTTTTGGGCCCCTGGAAGCATGAAAATCACTTTAAACATGCTAATTTTAGCTCTAACACTGATGATCCACCTACAAATGTGAACTGACGTTCAAAAATAAAACATTTGAAAACGGACCATTTTCCACATTTCTGAAGCATGACGTAATGGGGGGGTGTTATCTCTTTTGTCGAAAATCAGCCGTTTTTGCTCGAACATTAAATGCCTCCAAATGGTATTTAATTAACTTCCCGAGCCCCTGGAAGCATGAAAATCACTTTAAACATGCTAATTTTAGCTCTAACACTGATGATCCACCTACAAATGTGAACTGACGTTCAAAAATAAAACATTTGAAAACGGACCATTTTCCACATTTCTGAAGCATGACGTAATGGGGGGGTGTTATCTCTTTTGTCGAAAATCAGCCGTTTTTGCTCGAACATTAAATGCCTCCAAATGGTATTTATTTCACTTCCCGAGCCCCTGGAAGCATGAAAATCACTTTAAACATGCTAATTTTAGCTCTAACACTGATGATCCACCTACAAATGTGAACTGACGTTCAAAAATAAAACATTTGAAAACGGACCATTTTCCACATTTCTGAAGCATGACGTAATGGGGGGGTGTTATCTCTTTTGTCGAAAATCAGCCGTTTTTGCTCGAACATTAAATGCCTCCAAATGGTATTTAATTAACTTCCCGGGGTGAAGAAACCCTTTTTGAGAACTCAGAGTGAGTAAATTGGCCATTTTCATGCACTTTTAACCATTCCATAAATCTTGTGTTTTGGGCCCCTGGAAGCATGAAAATCACTTTAAACATGCTAATTTTAGCTCTAACACTGATGATCCACCTACAAATGTGAACTGACGTTCAAAAAATAAAACATTTGAAAACGGACCATTTTCCACATTTCTGAAGCATGACGTAATGGGGGGTGTTATCTCATTTGTCAAAAATCAGCCGTTTTTGCTCGAACATTAAATGCCTCCAAATGGTATTTAATTAACTTCCCGAGCCCCTGGAAGCATGAAAATCACTTTAAACATGCTAATTTTAGCTCTAACACTGATGATCCACCTACAAATGTGAACTGACGTTCAAAAATAAAACATTTGAAAACGGACCATTTTCCACATTTCTGAAGCATGACGTAATGGGGGGGTGTTATCTCTTTTGTCGAAAATCAGCCGTTTTTGCTCGAACATTAAATGCCTCCAAATGGTATTTATTTCACTTCCCGAGCCCCTGGAAGCATGAAAATCACTTTAAACATGCTAATTTTAGCTCTAACACTGATGATCCACCTACAAATGTGAACTGACGTTCAAAAATAAAACATTTGAAAACGGATCATTTTCCACATTTCTGAAGCATGACGTAATGGGGGGGTGTTATCTCTTTTGTCGAAAATCAGCCGTTTTTGCTCGAACATTAAATGCCTCCAAATGGTATTTAATTAACTTCCCGAGCCCCTGGAAGCATGAAAATCACTTTAAACATGCTAATTTTAGCTCTAACACTGATGATCCACCTACAAATGTGAACTGACGTTCAAAAATAAAACATTTGAAAACGGACCATTTTCCACATTTCTGAAGCATGACGTAATGGGGGGGTGTTATCTCTTTTGTCGAAAATCAGCCGTTTTTGCTCGAACATTAAATGCCTCCTAATGGTATTTATTTCACTTCCCGAGCCCCTGGAAGCATGAAAATCACTTTAAACATGCTAATTTTAGCTCTAACACTGATGATCCACCTACAAATGTGAACTGACGTTCAAAAATAAAACATTTGAAAACGGACCATTTTCCACATTTCTGAAGCATGACGTAATGGGGGGGTGTTATCTCTTTTGTGGAAAATCAGCCGTTTTTGCTCGAACATTAAATGCCTCCAAATGGTATTTAATTAACTTCCCGGGGTGAAGAAACCCTTTTTGAGTACTCAGAGTGAGTAAATTGGCCATTTTCATGCACTTTTAACCATTCCATAAATCTTGTGTTTTGGGCCCCTGGAAGCATGAAAATCACTTTAAACATGCTAATTTTAGCTCTAACACTGATGATCCACCTACAAATGTGAACTGACGTTCAAAAATAAAACATTTGAAAACGGACCATTTTCCACATTTCTGAAGCATGACGTAATGGGGGGGTGTTATCTCTTTTGTCGAAAATCAGCCGTTTTTGCTCGAACATTAAATGCCTCCAAATGGTATTTATTTCACTTCCCGGGGTGAAGAAACCCTTTTTGAGAACTCAGAGTGAGTAAATTGGCCATTTTCATGCCTTTTAACCATTCCATAAATCTTGTGTTTTGGGCCCCTGGAAGCATGAAAATCACTTTAAACATGCTAATTTTAGCTCTAACACTGATGATCCACCTACAAATGTGAACTGACGTTCAAAAATAAAACATTTGAAAACGGACCATTTTCCACATTTCTGAAGCATGACGTAATGGGGGGGTGTTATCTCTTTTGTCGAAAATCAGCCGTTTTTGCTCGAACATTAAATGCCTCCAAATGGTATTTAATTAACTTCCCGAGCCCCTGGAAGCATGAAAATCACTTTAAACATGCTAATTTTAGCTCTAACACTGATGATCCACCTACAAATGTGAACTGACGTTCAAAAATAAAACATTTGAAAACGGACCATTTTCCACATTTCTGAAGCATGACGTAATGGGGGGGTGTTATCTCTTTTGTCGAAAATCAGCCGTTTTTGCTCGAACATTAAATGCCTCCAAATGGTATTTAATTAACTTCCCGAGCCCCTGGAAGCATGAAAATCACTTTAAACATGCTAATTTTAGCTCTAACACTGATGATCCACCTACAAATGTGAACTGACGTTCAAAAATAAAACATTTGAAAACGGACCATTTTCCACATTTCTGAAGCATGACGTAATGGGGGGGTGTTATCTCTTTTGTCGAAAATCAGCCGTTTTTGCTCGAACATTAAATGCCTCCAAATGGTATTTATTTCACTTCCCGAGCCCCTGGAAGCATGAAAATCACTTTAAACATGCTAATTTTAGCTCTAACACTGATGATCCACCTACAAATGTGAACTGACGTTCAAAAATAAAACATTTGAAAACGGACCATTTTCCACATTTCTGAAGCATGACGTAATCGGGGGGGGTGTTATCTCTTTTGTCGAAAATCAGCCGTTTTTGCTCGAACATTAAATGCCTCCAAATGGTATTTAATTAACTTCCCGAGCCCCTGGAAGCATGAAAATCACTTTAAACATGCTAATTTTAGCTCTAACACTGATGATCCACCTACAAATGTGAACTGACGTTCAAAAATAAAACATTTGAAAACGGACCATTTTCCACATTTCTGAAGCATGACGTAATGGGGGGGTGTTATCTCTTTTGTCGAAAATCAGCCGTTTTTGCGCGAACATTAAATGCCTCCAAATGGTATATATTTCACTTCCCGAGCCCCTGGAAGCATGAAAATCACTTTAAACATGCTAATTTTAGCTCTAACACTGATGATCCACCTACAAATGTGAACTGACGTTCAAAAATAAAACATTTGAAAACGGACCATTTTCCACATTTCTGAAGCATGACGTAATGGGGGGGTGTTATCTCTTTTGTCGAAAATCAGCCGTTTTTGCTCGAACATTAAATGCCTCCAAATGGTATTTAATTAACTTCCCGAGCCCCTGGAAGCATGAAAATCACTTTAAACATGCTAATTTTAGCTCTAACACTGATGATCCACCTACAAATGTGAACTGACGTTCAAAAATAAAACATTTGAAAACGGACCATTTTCCACATTTCTGAAGCATGACGTAATGGGGGGGTGTTATCTCTTTTGTCGAAAATCAGCCGTTTTTGCTCGAACATTAAATGCCTCCAAATGGTATTTAATTAACTTCCCGGGGTGAAGAAACCCTTTTTGAGAACTCAGAGTGAGTAAATTGGCCATTTTCATGCACTTTTAACCATTCCATAAATCTTGTGTTTTGGGCCCCTGGAAGCATGAAAATCACTTTAAACATGCTAATTTTAGCTCTAACACTGATGATCCACCTACAAATGTGAACTGACGTTCAAAAATAAAACATTTGAAAACGGACCATTTTCCACATTTCTGAAGCATGACGTAATGGGGGGGTGTTATCTCTTTTGTCGAAAATCAGCCGTTTTTGCTCGAACATTAAAAGCCTCCAAATGGTATTTAATTAACTTCCCGAGCCCCTGGAAGCATGAAAATCACTTTAAACATGCTAATTTTAGCTCTAACACTGATGATCCACCTACAAATGTGAACTGACGTTCAAAAATAAAACATTTGAAAACGGACCATTTTCCACATTTCTGAAGCATGACGTAATGGGGGGGGTGTTATCTCTTTTGTCGAAAATCAGCCGTTTTTGCTCGAACATTAAATGCCTCCAAATGGTATTTAATTAACTTCCCGGGGTGAAGAAACCCTTTTTGAGAACTCAGAGTGAGTAAATTGGCCATTTTCATGCACTTTTAACCATTCCATAAATCTTGTGTTTTGGGCCCCTGGAAGCATGAAAATCACTTTAAACATGCTAATTTTAGCTCTAACACTGATGATCCACCTACAAATGTGAACTGACGTTCAAAAATAAAACATTTGAAAACGGACCATTTTCCACATTTCTGAAGCATGACGTAATGGGGGGTGTGTTATCTCTTTTGTCGAAAATCAGCCGTTTTTGCTCGAACATTAAATGCCTCCAAATGGTATTTAATTAACTTCCCGAGCCCCTGGAAGCATGAAAATCACTTTAAACATGCTAATTTTAGCTCTAACACTGATGATCCACCTACAAATGTGAACTGACGTTCAAAAATAAAACATTTGAAAACGGACCATTTTCCACATTTCTGAAGCATGACGTAATGGGGGGGTGTTATCTCTTTTGTCGAAAATCAGCCGTTTTTGCTCGAACATTAAATGCCTCCAAATGGTATTTATTTCACTTCCCGAGCCCCTGGAAGCATGAAAATCACTTTAAACATGCTAATTTTAGCTCTAACACTGATGATCCACCTACAAATGTGAACTGACGTTCAAAAATAAAACATTTGAAAACGGACCATTTTCCACATTTCTGAAGCATGACGTAATGGGGGGGGTGTTATCTCTTTTGTCGAAAATCAGCCGTTTTTGCTCGAACATTAAATGCCTCCAAATGGTATTTAATTAACTTCCCGGGGTGAAGAAACCCTTTTTGAGAACTCAGAGTGAGTAAATTGGCCATTTTCATGCACTTTTAACCA
Source organism: Lissotriton vulgaris (assembly GCF_964263255.1). Classification (NCBI taxonomy): domain Eukaryota; kingdom Metazoa; phylum Chordata; class Amphibia; order Caudata; family Salamandridae; genus Lissotriton; species Lissotriton vulgaris. The sequence continues at coordinate 302,952 of NW_028247745.1, read as the reverse complement.
TTCCATAAATCTTGTGTTTTGGGCCCCTGGAAGCATGAAAATCACTTTAAACATGCTAATTTTAGCTCTAACACTGATGATCCACCTACAAATGTGAACTGACGTTCAAAAAATAAAACATTTGAAAACGGACCATTTTCCACATTTCTGAAGCATGACGTAATGGGGGGGTGTTATCTCTTTTGTCGAAAATCAGCCGTTTTTGCTCGAACATTAAATGCCTCCAAATGGTATTTAATTAACTTCCCGAGCCCCTGGAAGCATGAAAATCACTTTAAACATGCTAATTTTAGCTCTAACACTGATGATCCACCTACAAATGTGAACTGACGTTCAAAAATAAAACATTTGAAAACGGACCATTTTCCACATTTCTGAAGCATGACGTAATGGGGGGGTGTTATCTCTTTTGTCGAAAATCAGCCGTTTTTGCTCGAACATTAAATGCCTCCAAATGGTATTTATTTCACTTCCCGGGGTGAAGAAACCCTTTTTGAGAACTCAGAGTGAGTAAATTGGCCATTTTCATGCACTTTTAACCATTCCATAAATCTTGTGTTTTGGGCCCCTGGAAGCATGAAAATCACTTTAAACATGCTAATTTTAGCTCTAACACTGATGATCCACCTACAAATGTGAACTGACGTTCAAAAATAAAACATTTGAAAACGGACCATTTTCCACATTTCTGAAGCATGACATAATGGGGGGGTGTTATCTCTTTTGTCGAAAATCAGCCGTTTTTGCTCGAACATTAAATGCCTCCAAATGGTATTTAATTAACTTCCCGAGCCCCTGGAAGCATGAAAATCACTTTAAACATGCTAATTTTAGCTCTAACACTGATGATCCACCTACAAATGTGAACTGACGTTCAAAAATAAAACATTTGAAAACGGACCATTTTCCACATTTCTGAAGCATGACGTAATGGGGGGTGTTATCTCTTTTGTCGAAAATCAGCCGTTTTTGCTCGAACATTAAATGCCTCCAAATGGTATTTAATTAACTTCCCGGGGTGAAGAAACCCTTTTTGAGAACTCAGAGTGAGTAAATTGGCCATTTTCATGCACTTTTAACCATTCCATAAATCTTGTGTTTTGGGCCCCTGGAAGCATGAAAATCACTTTAAACATGCTAATTTTAGCTCTAACACTGATGATCCACCTACAAATGTGAACTGACGTTCAAAAATAAAACATTTGAAAACGGACCATTTTCCACATTTCTGAAGCATGACGTAATGGGGGGGTGTTATCTCTTTTGTCGAAAATCAGCCGTTTTTGCTCGAACATTAAATGCCTCCAAATGGTATTTAATTAACTTCCCGGGGTGAAGAAACCCTTTTTGAGAACTCAGAGTGAGTAAATTGGCCATTTTCATGCACTTTTAACCATTCCATAAATCTTGTGTTTTGGGCCCCTGGAAGCATGAAAATCACTTTAAACATGCTAATTTTAGCTCTAACACTGATGATCCACCTACAAATGTGAACTGACGTTCAAAAATAAAACATTTGAAAACGGACCATTTTCCACATTTCTGAAGCATGACGTAATGGGGGGGTGTTATCTCTTTTGTCGAAAATCAGCCGTTTTTGCTCGAACATTAAATGCCTCCAAATGGTATTTAATTAACTTCCCGAGCCCCTGGAAGCATGAAAATCACTTTAAACATGCTAATTTTAGCTCTAACACTGATGATCCACCTACAAATGTGAACTGACGTTCAAAAATAAAACATTTGAAAACGGACCATTTTCCACATTTCTGAAGCATGACGTAATGGGGGGGTGTTATCTCTTTTGTCGAAAATCAGCCGTTTTTGCTCGAACATTAAATGCCTCCAAATGGTATTTAATTAACTTCCCGAGCCCCTGGAAGCATGAAAATCACTTTAAACATGCTAATTTTAGCTCTAACACTGATGATCCACCTACAAATGTGAACTGACGTTCAAAAATAAAACATTTGAAAACGGACCATTTTCCACATTTCTGAAGCATGACGTAATGGGGGGGTGTTATCTCTTTTGTCGAAAATCAGCCGTTTTTGCTCGAACATTAAATGCCTCCAAATGGTATTTATTTCACTTCCCGAGCCCCTGGAAGCATGAAAATCACTTTAAACATGCTAATTTTAGCTCTAACACTGATGATCCACCTACAAATGTGAACTGACGTTCAAAAATAAAACATTTGAAAACGGACCATTTTCCACATTTCTGAAGCATGACGTAATCGGGGGGGGTGTTATCTCTTTTGTCGAAAATCAGCCGTTTTTGCTCGAACATTAAATGCCTCCAAATGGTATTTAATTAACTTCCCGAGCCCCTGGAAGCATGAAAATCACTTTAAACATGCTAATTTTAGCTCTAACACTGATGATCCACCTACAAATGTGAACTGACGTTCAAAAATAAAACATTTGAAAACGGACCATTTTCCACATTTCTGAAGCATGACGTAATGGGGGGGTGTTATCTCTTTTGTCGAAAATCAGCCGTTTTTGCGCGAACATTAAATGCCTCCAAATGGTATATATTTCACTTCCCGAGCCCCTGGAAGCATGAAAATCACTTTAAACATGCTAATTTTAGCTCTAACACTGATGATCCACCTACAAATGTGAACTGACGTTCAAAAATAAAACATTTGAAAACGGACCATTTTCCACATTTCTGAAGCATGACGTAATGGGGGGGTGTTATCTCTTTTGTCGAAAATCAGCCGTTTTTGCTCGAACATTAAATGCCTCCAAATGGTATTTAATTAACTTCCCGAGCCCCTGGAAGCATGAAAATCACTTTAAACATGCTAATTTTAGCTCTAACACTGATGATCCACCTACAAATGTGAACTGACGTTCAAAAATAAAACATTTGAAAACGGACCATTTTCCACATTTCTGAAGCATGACGTAATGGGGGGGTGTTATCTCTTTTGTCGAAAATCAGCCGTTTTTGCTCGAACATTAAATGCCTCCAAATGGTATTTAATTAACTTCCCGGGGTGAAGAAACCCTTTTTGAGAACTCAGAGTGAGTAAATTGGCCATTTTCATGCACTTTTAACCATTCCATAAATCTTGTGTTTTGGGCCCCTGGAAGCATGAAAATCACTTTAAACATGCTAATTTTAGCTCTAACACTGATGATCCACCTACAAATGTGAACTGACGTTCAAAAATAAAACATTTGAAAACGGACCATTTTCCACATTTCTGAAGCATGACGTAATGGGGGGGTGTTATCTCTTTTGTCGAAAATCAGCCGTTTTTGCTCGAACATTAAAAGCCTCCAAATGGTATTTAATTAACTTCCCGAGCCCCTGGAAGCATGAAAATCACTTTAAACATGCTAATTTTAGCTCTAACACTGATGATCCACCTACAAATGTGAACTGACGTTCAAAAATAAAACATTTGAAAACGGACCATTTTCCACATTTCTGAAGCATGACGTAATGGGGGGGGTGTTATCTCTTTTGTCGAAAATCAGCCGTTTTTGCTCGAACATTAAATGCCTCCAAATGGTATTTAATTAACTTCCCGGGGTGAAGAAACCCTTTTTGAGAACTCAGAGTGAGTAAATTGGCCATTTTCATGCACTTTTAACCATTCCATAAATCTTGTGTTTTGGGCCCCTGGAAGCATGAAAATCACTTTAAACATGCTAATTTTAGCTCTAACACTGATGATCCACCTACAAATGTGAACTGACGTTCAAAAATAAAACATTTGAAAACGGACCATTTTCCACATTTCTGAAGCATGACGTAATGGGGGGGTGTTATCTCTTTTGTCGAAAATCAGCCGTTTTTGCTCGAACATTAAATGCCTCCAAATGGTATTTAATTAACTTCCCGAGCCCCTGGAAGCATGAAAATCACTTTAAACATGCTAATTTTAGCTCTAACACTGATGATCCACCTACAAATGTGAACTGACGTTCAAAAATAAAACATTTGAAAACGGACCATTTTCCACATTTCTGAAGCATGACGTAATGGGGGGGTGTTATCTCTTTTGTCGAAAATCAGCCGTTTTTGCTCGAACATTAAATGCCTCCAAATGGTATTTATTTCACTTCCCGAGCCCCTGGAAGCATGAAAATCACTTTAAACATGCTAATTTTAGCTCTAACACTGATGATCCACCTACAAATGTGAACTGACGTTCAAAAATAAAACATTTGAAAACGGACCATTTTCCACATTTCTGAAGCATGACGTAATGGGGGGGGTGTTATCTCTTTTGTCGAAAATCAGCCGTTTTTGCTCGAACATTAAATGCCTCCAAATGGTATTTAATTAACTTCCCGGGGTGAAGAAACCCTTTTTGAGAACTCAGAGTGAGTAAATTGGCCATTTTCATGCACTTTTAACCATTCCATAAATCTTGTGTTTTGGGCCCCTGGAAGCATGAAAATCACTTTAAACATGCTAATTTTAGCTCTAACACTGATAATCCACCTACAAATGTGAACTGACGTTCAAAAAATAAAACATTTGAAAACGGACCATTTTCCACATTTCTGAAGCATGACGTAATGGGGGGGTGTTATCTCTTTTGTCGAAAATCAGCCGTTTTTGCTCGAACATTAAATGCCTCCAAATGGTATTTAATTAACTTCCCGAGCCCCTGGAAGCATGAAAATCACTTTAAACATGCTAATTTTAGCTCTAACACTGATGATCCACCTACAAATGTGAACTGACGTTCAAAAATAAAACATTTGAAAACGGACCATTTTCCACATTTCTGAAGCATGACGTAATGGGGGGGTGTTATCTCTTTTGTCGAAAATCAGCCGTTTTTGCTCGAACATTAAATGCCTCCAAATGGTATTTATTTCACTTCCCGGGGTGAAGAAACCCTTTTTGAGAACTCAGAGTGAGTAAATTGGCCATTTTCATGCACTTTTAACCATTCCATAAATCTTGTGTTTTGGGCCCCTGGAAGCATGAAAATCACTTTAAACATGCTAATTTTAGCTCTAACACTGATGATCCACCTACAAATGTGAACTGACGTTCAAAAATAAAACATTTGAAAACGGACCATTTTCCACATTTCTGAAGCATGACGTAATGGGGGGGGTGTTATCTCTTTTGTCGAAAATCAGCCGTTTTTGCTCGAACATTAAATGCCTCCAAATGGTATTTAATTAACTTCCCGAGCCCCTGGAAGCATGAAAATCACTTTAAACATGCTAATTTTAGCTCTAACACTGATGATCCACCTACAAATGTGAACTGACGTTCAAAAATAAAACATTTGAAAACGGACCATTTTCCACATTTCTGAAGCATGACGTAATGGGGGGGTGTTATCTCTTTTGTCGAAAATCAGCCGTTTTTGCTCGAACATTAAATGCCTCCAAATGGTATTTAATTAACTTCCCGGGGTGAAGAAACCCTTTTTGAGAACTCAGAGTGAGTAAATTGGCCATTTTCATGCACTTTTAACCATTCCATAAATCTTGTGTTTTGGGCCCCTGGAAGCATGAAAATCACTTTAAACATGCTAATTTTAGCTCTAACACTGATGATCCACCTACAAATGTGAACTGACGTTCAAAAATAAAACATTTGAAAACGGACCATTTTCCACATTTCTGAAGCATGACGTAATGGGGGGGTGTTATCTCTTTTGTCGAAAATCAGCCGTTTTTGCTCGAACATTAAATGCCTCCAAATGGTATTTAATTAACTTCCCGAGCCCCTGGAAGCATGAAAATCACTTTAAACATGCTAATTTTAGCTCTAACACTGATGATCCACCTACAAATGTGAACTGACGTTCAAAAATAAAACATTTGAAAACGGACCATTTTCCACATTTCTGAAGCATGACGTAAATGGGGGGTGTTATCTCTTTTGTCGAAAATCAGCCGTTTTTGCTCGAACATTAAATGCCTCCAAATGGTATTTATTTCACTTCCCGAGCCCCTGGAAGCATGAAAATCACTTTAAACATGCTAATTTTAGCTCTAACACTGATGATCCACCTACAAATGTGAACTGACGTTCAAAAATAAAACATTTGAAAACGGACCATTTTCCACATTTCTGAAGCATGACGTAATGGGGGGGGTGTTATCTCTTTTGTCGAAAATCAGCCGTTTTTGCTCGAACATTAAATGCCTCCAAATGGTATTTAATTAACTTCCCGGGGTGAAGAAACCCTTTTTGAGAACTCAGAGTGAGTAAATTGGCCATTTTCATGCACTTTTAACCATTCCATAAATCTTGTGTTTTGGGCCCCTGGAAGCATGAAAATCACTTTAAACATGCTAATTTTAGCTCTAACACTGATGATCCACCTACAAATGTGAACTGACGTTCAAAAAATAAAACATTTGAAAACGGACCATTTTCCACATTTCTGAAGCATGACGTAATGGGGGGGTGTTATCTCTTTTGTCGAAAATCAGCCGTTTTTGCTCGAACATTAAATGCCTCCAAATGGTATTTAATTAACTTCCCGAGCCCCTGGAAGCATGAAAATCACTTTAAACATGCTAATTTTAGCTCTAACACTGATGATCCACCTACAAATGTGAACTGACGTTCAAAAATAAAACATTTGAAAACGGACCATTTTCCACATTTCTGAAGCATGACGTAATGGGGGGGTGTTATCTCTTTTGTCGAAAATCAGCCGTTTTTGCTCGAACATTAAATGCCTCCAAATGGTATTTAATTAACTTCCCGGGGTGAAGAAACCCTTTTTGAGAACTCAGAGTGAGTAAATTGGCCATTTTCATGCACTTTTAACCATTCCATAAATCTTGTGTTTTGGGCCCCTGGAAGCATGAAAATCACTTTAAACATGCTAATTTTAGCTCTAACACTGATAATCCACCTACAAATGTGAACTGACGTTCAAAAATAAAACATTTGAAAACGGACCATTTTCCACATTTCTGAAGCATGACATAATGGGGGGGTGTTATCTCTTTTGTCGAAAATCAGCCGTTTTTGCTCGAACATTAAATGCCTCCAAATGGTATTTAATTAACTTCCCGAGCCCCTGGAAGCATGAAAATCACTTTAAACATGCTAATTTTTAGCTCTAACACTGATGATCCACCTACAAATGTGAACTGACGTTCAAAAATAAAACATTTGAAAACGGACCATTTTCCACATTTCTGAAGCATGACGTAATGGGGGGGTGTTATCTCTTTTGTCGAAAATCAGCCGTTTTTGCTCGAACATTAAATGCCTCCAAATGGTATTTAATTAACTTCCCGGGGTGAAGAAACCCTTTTTGAGAACTCAGAGTGAGTAAATTGGCCATTTTCATGCACTTTTAACCATTCCATAAATCTTGTGTTTTGGGCCCCTGGAAGCATGAAAATCACTTTAAACATGCTAATTTTAGCTCTAACACTGATGATCCACCTACAAATGTGAACTGACGTTCAAAAATAAAACATTTGAAAACGGACCATTTTCCACATTTCTGAAGCATGACGTAATGGGGGGGTGTTATCTCTTTTGTCGAAAATCAGACGTTTTTGCTCGAACATTAAATGCCTCCAAATGGTATTTACTTAACTTCCCGAGCCCCTGGAAGCATGAAAATCACTTTAAACATGCTAATTTTAGCTCTAACACTGATGATCCACCTACAAATGTGAACTGACGTTCAAAAATAAAACATTTGAAAACGGACCATTTTCCACATTTCTGAAGCATGACGTAATGGGGGGGTGTTATCTCTTTTGTCGAAAATCAGCCGTTTTTGCTCGAACATTAAATGCCTCCAAATGGTATTTAATTAACTTCCCGGGGTGAAGAAACCCTTTTTGAGAACTCAGAGTGAGTAAATTGGCCATTTTCATGCACTTTTAACCATTCCATAAATCTTGTGTTTTGGGCCCCTGGAAGCATGAAAATCACTTTAAACATGCTAATTTTAGCTCTAACACTGATGATCCACCTACAAATGTGAACTGACGTTCAAAAATAAAACATTTGAAAACGGACCATTTTCCACATTTCTGAAGCATGACGTAATGGGGGGGTGTTATCTCTTTTGTCGAAAATCAGCCGTTTTTGCTCGAACATTAAATGCCTCCAAATGGTATTTAATTAACTTCCCGAGCCCCTGGAAGCATGAAAATCACTTTAAACATGCTAATTTTAGCTCTAACACTGATGATCCACCTACAAATGTGAACTGACGTTCAAAAATAAAACATTTGAAAACGGACCATTTTCCACATTTCTGAAGCATGACGTAATGGGGGGGTGTTATCTCTTTTGTCGAAAATCAGCCGTTTTTGCTCGAACATTAAATGCCTCCAAATGGTATTTAATTAACTTCCCGAGCCCCTGGAAGCATGAAAATCACTTTAAACATGCTAATTTTAGCTCTAACACTGATGATCCACCTACAAATGTGAACTGACGTTCAAAAATAAAACATTTGAAAACGGACCATTTTCCACATTTCTGAAGCATGACGTAATGGGGGGGTGTTATCTCTTTTGTCGAAAATCAGCCGTTTTAGCTCGAACATTAAATGCCTCCAAATGGTATTTATTTCACTTCCCGAGCCCCTGGAAGCATGAAAATCACTTTAAACATGCTAATTTTAGCTCTAACACTGATGATCCACCTACAAATGTGAACTGACGTTCAAAAATAAAACATTTGAAAACGGACCATTTTCCACATTTCTGAAGCATGACGTAATGGGGGGGTGTTATCTCTTTTGTCGAAAATCAGCCGTTTTTGCTCGAACATTAAATGCCTCCAAATGGTATTTATTTCACTTCCCGGGGTGAAGAAACCCTTTTTGAGAACTCAGAGTGAGTAAATTGGCCATTTTCATGCACTTTTAACCATTCCATAAATCTTGTGTTTTGGGCCCCTGGAAGCATGAAAATCACTTTAAACATGCTAATTTTAGCTCTAACACTGATGATCCACCTACAAATGTGAACTGACGTTCAAAAATAAAACATTTGAAAACGGACCATTTTCCACATTTCTGAAGCATGACGTAATGGGGGGGTGTTATCTCTTTTGTCGAAAATCAGCCGTTTTTGCTCGAACATTAAATGCCTCCAAATGGTATTTAATTAACTTCCCGAGCCCCTGGAAGCATGAAAATCACTTTAAACATGCTAATTTTAGCTCTAACACTGATGATCCACCTACAAATGTGAACTGACGTTCAAAAATAAAACATTTGAAAACGGACCATTTTCCACATTTCTGAAGCATGACGTAATGGGGGGGGTGTTATCTCTTTTGTCGAAAATCAGCCGTTTTTGCTCGAACATTAAATGCCTCCAAATGGTATTTAATTAACTTCCCGGGGTGAAGAAACCCTTTTTGAGAACTCAGAGTGAGTAAATTGGCCATTTTCATGCACTTTTAACCATTCCATAAATCTTGTGTTTTGGGCCCCTGGAAGCATGAAAATCACTTTAAACATGCTAATTTTAGCTCTAACACTGATGATCCACCTACAAATGTGAACTGACGTTCAAAAATAAAACATTTGAAAACGGACCATTTTCCACATTTCTGAAGCATGACGTAATGGGGGGGTGTTATCTCTTTTGTCGAAAATCAGCCGTTTTTGCTCGAACATTAAATGCCTCCAAATGGTATTTAATTAACTTCCCGAGCCCCTGGAAGCATGAAAATCACTTTAAACATGCTAATTTTAGCTCTAACACTGATGATCCACCTACAAATGTGAACTGACGTTCAAAAATAAAACATTTGAAAACGGACCATTTTCCACATTTCTGAAGCATGACGTAATGGGGGGGTGTTATCTCTTTTGTCGAAAATCAGCCGTTTTTGCTCGAACATGAAATGCCTCCAAATGGTATTTAATTAACTTCCCGAGCCCCTGGAAGCATGAAAATCACTTTAAACATGCTAATTTTAGCTCTAACACTGATGATCCACCTACAAATGTGAACTGACGTTCAAAAATAAAACATTTGAAAACGGACCATTTTCCACATTTCTGAAGCATGACGTAATGGGGGGGTGTTATCTCTTTTGTCGAAAATCAGCCGTTTTTGCGCGAACATTAAATGCCTCCAAATGGTATTTATTTCACTTCCCGAGCCCCTGGAAGCATGAAAATCACTTTAAACATGCTAATTTTAGCTCTAACACTGATGATCCACCTACAAATGTGAACTGACGTTCAAAAATAAAACATTTGAAAACGGACCATTTTCCACATTTCTGAAGCATGACGTAATGGGGGGGTGTTATCTCTTTTGTCGAAAATCAGCCGTTTTTGCTCGAACATTAAATGCCTCCAAATGGTATTTAATTAACTTCCCGAGCCCCTGGAAGCATGAAAATCACTTTAAACATGCTAATTTTAGCTCTAACACTGATGATCCACCTACAAATGTGAACTGACGTTCAAAAATAAAACATTTGAAAACGGACCATTTTCCACATTTCTGAAGCATGACGTAATGGGGGGGTGTTATCTCTTTTGTCGAAAATCAGCCATTTTTGCTCGAACATTAAATGCCTCCAAATGGTATTTAATTAACTTCCCGGGGTGAAGAAACCCTTTTTGAGAACTCAGAGTGAGTAAATTGGCCATTTTCATGCACTTTTAACCATTCCATAAATCTTGTGTTTTGGGCCCCTGGAAGCATGAAAATCACTTTAAACATGCTAATTTTAGCTCTAACACTGATGATCCACCTACAAATGTGAACTGACGTTCAAAAATAAAACATTTGAAAACGGACCATTTTCCACATTTCTGAAGCATGACGTAATGGGGGGGTGTTATCTCTTTTGTCGAAAATCAGCCGTTTTTGCTCGAACATTAAAAGCCTCCAAATGGTATTTAATTAACTTCCCGAGCCCCTGGAAGCATGAAAATCACTTTAAACATGCTAATTTTAGCTCTAACACTGATGATCCACCTACAAATGTGAATTGACGTTCAAAAATAAAACATTTGAAAACGGACCATTTTCCACATTTCTGAAGCATGACGTAATGGGGGGGGTGTTATCTCTTTTGTCGAAAATCAGCCGTTTTTGCTCGAACATTAAATGCCTCCAAATGGTATTTAATTAACTTCCCGGGGTGAAGAAACCCTTTTTGAGAACTCAGAGTGAGTAAATTGGCCATTTTCATGCACTTTTAACCATTCCATAAATCTTGTGTTTTGGGCCCCTGGAAGCATGAAAATCACTTTAAACATGCTAATTTTAGCTCTAACACTGATGATCCACCTACAAATGTGAACTGACGTTCAAAAATAAAACATTTGAAAACGGACCATTTTCCACATTTCTGAAGCATGACGTAATGGGGGGGTGTTATCTCTTTTGTCGAAAATCAGCCGTTTTTGCTCGAACATTAAATGCCTCCAAATGGTATTTAATTAACTTCCCGAGCCCCTGGAAGCATGAAAATCACTTTAAACATGCTAATTTTAGCTCTAACACTGATGATCCACCTACAAATGTGAACTGACGTTCAAAAATAAAACATTTGAAAACGGACCATTTTCCACATTTCTGAAGCATGACGTAATGGGGGGGTGTTATCTCTTTTGTCGAAAATCAGCCGTTTTTGCTCGAACATTAAATGCCTCCAAATGGTATTTATTTCACTTCCCGAGCCCCTGGAAGCATGAAAATCACTTTAAACATGCTAATTTTAGCTCTAACACTGATGATCCACCTACAAATGTGAACTGACGTTCAAAAATAAAACATTTGAAAACGGACCATTTTCCACATTTCTGAAGCATGACGTAATGGGGGGGTGTTATCTCTTTTGTCGAAAATCAGCCGTTTTTGCTCGAACATTAAATGCCTCCAAATGGTATTTAATTAACTTCCCGGGGTGAAGAAACCCTTTTTGAGAACTCAGAGTGAGTAAATTGGCCATTTTCATGCACTTTTAACCATTCCATAAATCTTGTGTTTTGGGCCCCTGGAAGCATGAAAATCACTTTAAACATGCTAATTTTAGCTCTAACACTGATGATCCACCTACAAATGTGAACTGACGTTCAAAAAATAAAACATTTGAAAACGGACCATTTTCCACATTTCTGAAGCATGACGTAATGGGGGGTGTTATCTCATTTGTCAAAAATCAGCCGTTTTTGCTCGAACATTAAATGCCTCCAAATGGTATTTAATTAACTTCCCGAGCCCCTGGAAGCATGAAAATCACTTTAAACATGCTAATTTTAGCTCTAACACTGATGATCCACCTACAAATGTGAACTGACGTTCAAAAATAAAACATTTGAAAACGGACCATTTTCCACATTTCTGAAGCATGACGTAATGGGGGGGTGTTATCTCTTTTGTCGAAAATCAGCCGTTTTTGCTCGAACATTAAATGCCTCCAAATGGTATTTATTTCACTTCCCGAGCCCCTGGAAGCATGAAAATCACTTTAAACATGCTAATTTTAGCTCTAACACTGATGATCCACCTACAAATGTGAACTGACGTTCAAAAATAAAACATTTGAAAACGGATCATTTTCCACATTTCTGAAGCATGACGTAATGGGGGGGTGTTATCTCTTTTGTCGAAAATCAGCCGTTTTTGCTCGAACATTAAATGCCTCCAAATGGTATTTAATTAACTTCCCGAGCCCCTGGAAGCATGAAAATCACTTTAAACATGCTAATTTTAGCTCTAACACTGATGATCCACCTACAAATGTGAACTGACGTTCAAAAATAAAACATTTGAAAACGGACCATTTTCCACATTTCTGAAGCATGACGTAATGGGGGGGTGTTATCTCTTTTGTCGAAAATCAGCCGTTTTTGCTCGAACATTAAATGCCTCCTAATGGTATTTATTTCACTTCCCGAGCCCCTGGAAGCATGAAAATCACTTTAAACATGCTAATTTTAGCTCTAACACTGATGATCCACCTACAAATGTGAACTGACGTTCAAAAATAAAACATTTGAAAACGGACCATTTTCCACATTTCTGAAGCATGACGTAATGGGGGGGTGTTATCTCTTTTGTGGAAAATCAGCCGTTTTTGCTCGAACATTAAATGCCTCCAAATGGTATTTAATTAACTTCCCGGGGTGAAGAAACCCTTTTTGAGTACTCAGAGTGAGTAAATTGGCCATTTTCATGCACTTTTAACCATTCCATAAATCTTGTGTTTTGGGCCCCTGGAAGCATGAAAATCACTTTAAACATGCTAATTTTAGCTCTAACACTGATGATCCACCTACAAATGTGAACTGACGTTCAAAAATAAAACATTTGAAAACGGACCATTTTCCACATTTCTGAAGCATGACGTAATGGGGGGGTGTTATCTCTTTTGTCGAAAATCAGCCGTTTTTGCTCGAACATTAAATGCCTCCAAATGGTATTTATTTCACTTCCCGGGGTGAAGAAACCCTTTTTGAGAACTCAGAGTGAGTAAATTGGCCATTTTCATGCACTTGTAACCATTCCATTAATCTTGTGTTTTGGGCCCCTAGAAGCATGAAAATCACTTTAAACATGCTAATTTTAGCTCTAACACTGATGATCCACCTACAAATGTGAACTGACGTTCAAAAATAAAACATTTGAAAACGGACCATTTTCCACATTTCTGAAGCATGACGTAATGGGGGGGTGTTATCTCTTTTGTCGAAAATCAGCCGTTTTTGCTCGAACATTAAATGCCTCCAAATGGTATTTAATTAACTTCCCGAGCCCCTGGAAGCATGAAAATCACTTTAAACATGCTAATTTTAGCTCTAACACTGATGATCCACCTACAAATGTGAACTGACGTTCAAAAATAAAACATTTGAAAACGGACCATTTTCCACATTTCTGAAGCATGACGTAATGGGGGGGTGTTATCTCTTTTGTCGAAAATCAGCCGTTTTTGCTTGAACATTAAATGCCTCCAAATGGTATTTAATTAACTTCCCGAGCCCCTGGAAGCATGAAAATCACTTTAAACATGCTAATTTTAGCTCTAACACTGATGATCCACCTACAAATGTGAACTGAAGTTCAAAAATAAAACATTTGAAAACGGACCATTTTCCACATTTCTGAAGCATGACGTAATGGGGGGGTGTTATCTCTTTTGTCGAAAATCAGCCGTTTTTGCTCGAACATTAAATGCCTCCAAATGGTATTTAATTAACTTCCCGGGGTGAAGAAACCCTTTTTGAGAACTCAGAGTGAGTAAATTGGCCATTTTCATGCACTTTTAACCATTCCATAAATCTTGTGTTTTGGGCCCCTGGAAGCATGAAAATCACTTTAAACATGCTAATTTTAGCTCTAACACTGATGATCCACCTACAAATGTGAACTGACGTTCAAAAATAAAACATTTGAAAACGGACCATTTTCCACATTTCTGAAGCATGACGTAATGGGGGGTGTTATCTCTTTTGTCGAAAATCAGCCGTTTTTGCTCGAACATTAAATGCCTCCAAATGGTATTTAATTAACTTCCCGAGCCCCTGGAAGCATGAAAATCACTTTAAACATGCTAATTTTAGCTCTAACACTGATGATCCACCTACAAATGTGAACTGAAGTTCAAAAATAAAACATTTGAAAACGGACCATTTTCCACATTTCTGAAGCATGACGTAATGGGGGGGTGTTATCTCTTTTGTCGAAAATCAGCCGTTTTTGCTCGAACATTAAATGCCTCCAAATGGTATTTAATTAACTTCCCGAGACCCTGGAAGCATGAAAATCACTTTAAACATGCTAATTTTAGCTCTAACACTGATGATCCACCTACAAATGTGAACTGAAGTTCAAAAATAAAACATTTGAAAACGGACCATTTTCCACATTTCTGAAGCATGACGTAATGGGGGGGTGTTATCTCTTTTGTCGAAAATCAGCCGTTTTTGCTCGAACATTAAATGCCTCCAAATGGTATTTAATTAACTTCCCGGGGTGAAGAAACCCTTTTTGAGAACTCAGAGTGAGTAAATTGGCCATTTTCATGCACTTTTAACCATTCCATAAATCTTGTGTTTTGGGCCCCTGGAAGCATGAAAATCACTTTAAACATGCTAATTTTAGCTCTAACACTGATGATCCACCTACAAATGTGAACTGACGTTCAAAAATAAAACATTTGAAAACGGACCATTTTCCACATTTCTGAAGCATGACGTAATGGGGGGTGTTATCTCTTTTGTCGAAAATCAGCCGTTTTTGCTCGAACATTAAATGCCTCCAAATGGTATTTAATTAACTTCCCGAGCCCCTGGAAGCATGAAAATCACTTTAAACATGCTAATTTTAGCTCTAACACTGATGATCCACCTACAAATGTGAACTGAAGTTCAAAAATAAAACATTTGAAAACGGACCATTTTCCACATTTCTGAAGCATGACGTAATGGGGGGGTGTTATCTCTTTTGTCGAAAATCAGCCGTTTTTGCTCGAACATTAAATGCCTCCAAATGGTATTTAATTAACTTCCCGGGGTGAAGAAACCCTTTTTGAGAACTCAGAGTGAGTAAATTGGCAATTTTCATGCACTTTTAACCATTCCATAAATCTTGTGTTTTGGGCCCCTGGAAGCATGAAAATCACTTTAAACATGCTAATTTTAGCTCTAATACTGATGATCCACCTACAAATGTGAACTGACGTTCAAAAATAAAACATTTGAAAACTGACCATTTTCCACATTTCTGAAGCATGACGTAATGGGGGGGTGTTATCTCTTTTGTCGAAAATCAGCCGTTTTTGCTCGAACATTAAATGCCTCCAAATGGTATTTAATTAACTTCCCGAGCCCCTGGAAGCATGACAATCACTTTAAACATGCTAATTTTAGCTCTAACACTGATGATCCACCTACAAATGTGAACTGACGTTCAAAAATAAAACATTTGAAAACGGACCATTTTCCACATTTCTGAAGCATGACGTAATGGGGGGGTGTTATCTCTTTTGTCGAAAATCAGCCGTTTTTGCTCGAACATTAAATGCCTCCAAATGGTATTTAATTAACTTCCCGGGGTGAAGAAACCCTTTTTGAGAACTCAGAGTGAGTAAATTGGCCATTTTCATGCACTTTTAACCATTCCATAAATCTTGTGTTTTGGGCCCCTGGAAGCATGAAAATCACTTTAAACATGCTAATTTTAGCTCTAACACTGATGATCCACCTACAAATGTGAACTGACGTTCAAAAATAAAACATTTGAAAACGGACCATTTTCCACATTTCTGAAGCATGACGTAATGGGGGGGGTGTTATCTCTTTTGTCGAAAATCAGCCGTTTTTGCTCGAACATTAAAAGCCTCCAAATGGTATTTAATTAACTTCCCGAGCCCCTGGAAGCATGAAAATCACTTTAAACATGCTAATTTTAGCTCTAACACTGATGATCCACCTACAAATGTGAACTGACGTTCAAAAATAAAACATTTGAAAAGGGACCATTTTCCTCATTTCTGAAGCATGACGTAATGGGGGGGTTTTATCTCTTTTGTCGAAAATCAGCCGTTTTTGCTCGAACATTAAATGCCTCCAAATGGTATTTAATTAACTTCCCGGGGTGAAGAAACCCTTTTTGAGAACTCAGAGTGAGTAAATTGGCCATTTTCATGCACTTTTAACCATTCCATAAATCTTGTGTTTTGGGCCCCTGGAAGCATGAAAATCACTTTAAACATGCTAATTTTAGCTCTAACACTGATGATCCACCTACAAATGTGAACTGACGTTCAAAAATAAAACATTTGAAAACGGACCATTTTCCACATTTCTGAAGCATGACGTAATGGGGGGGTGTTATCTCTTTTGTCGAAAATCAGCCATTTTTGCTCGAACATTAAATGCCTCCAAATGGTATTTAATTAACTTCCCGGGGTGAAGAAACCCTTTTTGAGAACTCAGAGTGAGTAAATTGGCCATTTTCATGCACTTTTAACCATTCCATAAATCTTGTGTTTTGGGCCCCTGGAAGCATGAAAATCACTTTAAACATGCTAATTTTAGCTCTAACACTGATGATCCACCTACAAATGTGAACTGACGTTCAAAAATAAAACATTTGAAAACGGACCATTTTCCACATTTCTGAAGCATGACGTAATGGGGGGGTGTTATCTCTTTTGTCGAAAATCAGCCGTTTTCGCTCGAACATTAAATGCCTCCAAATGGTATTTAATTAACTTCCCGAGCCCCTGGAAGCATGAAAATCACTTTAAACATGCTAATTTTAGCTCTAACACTGATGATCCACCTACAAATGTGAACTGACGTTCAAAAATAAAACATTTGAAAACGGACCATTTTCCACATTTCTGAAGCATGACGTAATGGGGGGGTGTTATCTCTTTTGTCGAAAATCAGCCGTTTTTGCTCGAACATTAAATGCCTCCAAATGGTATTTAATTAACTTCCCGGGGTGAAGAAACCCTTTTTGAGAACTCAGAGTGAGTAAATTGGCCATTTTCATGCACTTTTAACCATTCCATAAATCTTGTGTTTTGGGCCCCTGGAAGCATGAAAATCACTTTAAACATGCTAATTTTAGCTCTAACACTGATGATCCACCTACAAATGTGAACTGACGTTCAAAAATAAAACATTTGAAAACGGACCATTTTCCACATTTCTGAAGCATGACGTAATGGGGGGGTGTTATCTCTTTTGTCGAAAATCAGCCGTTTTTGCTCGAACATTAAATGCCTCCAAATGGTATTTAATTAACTTCCCGAGCCCCTGGAAGCATGAAAATCACTTTAAACATGCTAATTTTAGCTCTAACACTGATGATCCACCTACAAATGTGAACTGAAGTTCAAAAATAAAACATTTGAAAACGGACCATTTTCCACATTTCTGAAGCATGACGTAATGGGGGGGTGTTATCTCTTTTGTCGAAAATCAGCCGTTTTTGCTCGAACATTAAATGCCTCCAAATGGTATTTAATTAACTTCCCGGGGTGAAGAAACCCTTTTTGAGAACTCAGAGTGAGTAAATTGGCAATTTTCATGCACTTTTAACCATTCCATAAATCTTGTGTTTTGGGCCCCTGGAAGCATGAAAATCACTTTAAACATGCTAATTTTAGCTCTAATACTGATGATCCACCTACAAATGTGAACTGACGTTCAAAAATAAAACATTTGAAAACTGACCATTTTCCACATTTCTGAAGCATGACGTAATGGGGGGGTGTTATCTCTTTTGTCGAAAATCAGCCGTTTTTGCTCGAACATTAAATGCCTCCAAATGGTATTTAATTAACTTCCCGAGCCCCTGGAAGCATGACAATCACTTTAAACATGCTAATTTTAGCTCTAACACTGATGATCCACCTACAAATGTGAACTGACGTTCAAAAATAAAACATTTGAAAACGGACCATTTTCCACATTTCTGAAGCATGACGTAATGGGGGGGTGTTATCTCTTTTGTCGAAAATCAGCCGTTTTTGCTCGAACATTAAATGCCTCCAAATGGTATTTATTTCACTTCCCGAGCCCCTGGAAGCATGAAAATCACTTTAAACATGCTAATTTTAGCTCTAACACTGATGATCCACCTACAAATGTGAACTGACGTTCAAAAATAAAACATTTGAAAACGGACCATTTTCCACATTTCTGAAGCATGACGTAATGGGGGGGTGTTATCTCTTTTGTCGAAAATCAGCCGTTTTTGCTCGAACATTAAATGCCTCCAAATGGTATTTAATTAACTTCCCGGGGTGAAGAAACCCTTTTTGAGAACTCAGAGTGAGTAAATTGGCCATTTTCATGCACTTTTAACCATTCCATAAATCTTGTGTTTTGGGCCCCTGGAAGCATGAAAATCACTTTAAACATGCTAATTTTAGCTCTAACACTGATGATCCACCTACAAATGTGAACTGACGTTCAAAAATAAAACATTTGAAAACGGACCATTTTCCACAATTCTGAAGCATGACGTAATGGGGGGGTGTTATCTCTTTTGTCGAAAATCAGCCGTTTTTGCTCGAACATTAAATGCCTCCAAATGGTATTTAATTAACTTCCCGAGCCCCTGGAAGCATGAAAATCACTTTAAACATGCTAATTTTAGCTCTAACACTGATGATCCACCTACAAATGTGAACTGACGTTCAAAAATAAAACATTTGAAAACGGACCATTTTCCACATTTCTGAAGCATGACGTAATGGGGGGGTGTTATCTCTTTTGTCGAAAATCAGCCATTTTTGCTCGAACATTAAATGCCTCCAAATGGTATTTATTTCACTTCCCGAGCCCCTGGAAGCATGAAAATCACTTTAAACATGCTAATTTTAGCTCTAACACTGATGATCCACCTACAAATGTGAACTGACGTTCAAAAATAAAACATTTGAAAACGGACCATTTTCCACATTTCTGAAGCATGACGTAATGGGGGGGTGTTATCTCTTTTGTCGAAAATCAGCCGTTTTTGCTCGAACATTAAATGCCTCCAAATGGTATTTATTTCACTTCCCGAGCCCCTGGAAGCATGAAAATCACTTTAAACATGCTAATTTTAGCTCTAACACTGATGATCCACCTACAAATGTGAACTGACGTTCAAAAATAAAACATTTGAAAACGGATCATTTTCCACATTTCTGAAGGATGACGTAATGGGGGGGTGTTATCTCTTTTGTCGAAAATCAGCCGTTTTTGCTCGAACATTAAATGCCTCCAAATGGTATTTAATTAACTTCCCGAGCCCCTGGAAGCATGAAAATCACTTTAAACATGCTAATTTTAGCTCTAACACTGATGATCCACCTACAAATGTGAACTGACGTTCAAAAATAAAACATT
The DNA here is from genome assembly GCF_964263255.1 of Lissotriton vulgaris. NCBI lineage: Eukaryota > Metazoa > Chordata > Amphibia > Caudata > Salamandridae > Lissotriton > Lissotriton vulgaris. The sequence continues at coordinate 283,133 of NW_028247745.1, read as the reverse complement.
TGAAAACGGACCATTTTCCACATTTCTGAAGCATGACGTAATTGGGGGGTGTTATCTCTTTTGTCGAAAATCTGCCGTTTTTGCTCGAACATTAAATGCCTCCTAATGGTATTTATTTCACTTCCCGAGCCCCTGGAAGCATGAAAATCACTTTAAACATGCTAATTTTAGCTCTAACACTGATGATCCACCTACAAATGTGAACTGACGTTCAAAAATAAAACATTTGAAAACGGACCATTTTCCACATTTCTGAAGCATGACGTAATGGGGGGGTGTTATCTCTTTTGTCGAAAATCAGCCGTTTTTGCTCGAACATTAAATGCCTCCAAATGGTATTTAATTAACTTCCCGGGGTGAAGAAACCCTTTTTGAGTACTCAGAGTGAGTAAATTGGCCATTTTCATGCACTTTTAACCATTCCATAAATCTTGTGTTTTGGGCCCCTGGAAGCATGAAAATCACTTTAAACATGCTAATTTTAGCTCTAACACTGATGATCCACCTACAAATGTGAACTGACGTTCAAAAATAAAACATTTGAAAACGGACCATTTTCCACATTTCTGAAGCATGACGTAATGGGGGGGTGTTATCTCTTTTGTCGAAAATCAGCCGTTTTTGCTCGAACATTAAATGCCTCCAAATGGTATTTATTTCACTTCCCGGGGTGAAGAAACCCTTTTTGAGAACTCAGAGTGAGTAAATTGGCCATTTTCATGCACTTGTAACCATTCCATTAATCTTGTGTTTTGGGCCCCTAGAAGCATGAAAATCACTTTAAACATGCTAATTTTAGCTCTAACACTGATGATCCACCTACAAATGTGAACTGACGTTCAAAAATAAAACATTTGAAAACGGACCATTTTCCACATTTCTGAAGCATGACGTAATGGGGGGGTGTTATCTCTTTTGTCGAAAATCAGCCGTTTTTGCTCGAACATTAAATGCCTCCAAATGGTATTTAATTAACTTCCCGAGCCCCTGGAAGCATGAAAATCACTTTAAACATGCTAATTTTAGCTCTAAAACTGATGATCCACCTACAAATGTGAACTGACGTTCAAAAATAAAACATTTGAAAACGGACCATTTTCCACATTTCTGAAGCATGACGTAATGGGGGGGTGTTATCTCTTTTGTCGAAAATCAACCGTTTTTGCTTGAACATTAAATGCCTCCAAATGGTATTTAATTAACTTCCCGAGCCCCTGGAAGCATGAAAATCACTTTAAACATGCTAATTTTAGCTCTAACACTGATGATCCACCTACAAATGTGAACTGAAGTTCAAAAATAAAACATTTGAAAACGGACCATTTTCCACATTTCTGAAGCATGACGTAATGGGGGGGTGTTATCTCTTTTGTCGAAAATCAGCCGTTTTTGCTCGAACATTAAATGCCTCCAAATGGTATTTAATTAACTTCCCGGGGTGAAGAAACCCTTTTTGAGAACTCAGAGTGAGTAAATTGGCCATTTTCATGCACTTTTAACCATTCCATAAATCTTGTGTTTTGGGCCCCTGGAAGCATGAAAATCACTTTAAACATGCTAATTTTAGCTCTAACACTGATGATCCACCTACAAATGTGAACTGACGTTCAAAAATAAAACATTTGAAAACGGACCATTTTCCACATTTCTGAAGCATGACGTAATGGGGGGTGTTATCTCTTTTGTCGAAAATCAGCCGTTTTTGCTCGAACATTAAATGCCTCCAAATGGTATTTAATTAACTTCCCGAGCCCCTGGAAGCATGAAAATCACTTTAAACATGCTAATTTTAGCTCTAACACTGATGATCCACCTACAAATGTGAACTGAAGTTCAAAAATAAAACATTTGAAAACGGACCATTTTCCACATTTCTGAAGCATGACGTAATGGGGGGGTGTTATCTCTTTTGTCGAAAATCAGCCGTTTTTGCTCGAACATTAAATGCCTCCAAATGGTATTTAATTAACTTCCCGAGCCCCTGGAAGCATGAAAATCACTTTAAACATGCTAATTTTAGCTCTAACACTGATGATCCACCTACAAATGTGAACTGAAGTTCAAAAATAAAACATTTGAAAACGGACCATTTTCCACATTTCTGAAGCATGACGTAATGGGGGGGTGTTATCTCTTTTGTCGAAAATCAGCCGTTTTTGCTCGAACATTAAATGCCTCCAAATGGTATTTAATTAACTTCCCGGGGTGAAGAAACCCTTTTTGAGAACTCAGAGTGAGTAAATTGGCCATTTTCATGCACTTTTAACCATTCCATAAATCTTGTGTTTTGGGCCCCTGGAAGCATGAAAATCACTTTAAACATGCTAATTTTAGCTCTAACACTGATGATCCACCTACAAATGTGAACTGACGTTCAAAAATAAAACATTTGAAAACGGACCATTTTCCACATTTCTGAAGCATGACGTAATGGGGGGTGTTATCTCTTTTGTCGAAAATCAGCCGTTTTTGCTCGAACATTAAATGCCTCCAAATGGTATTTAATTAACTTCCCGAGCCCCTGGAAGCATGAAAATCACTTTAAACATGCTAATTTTAGCTCTAACACTGATGATCCACCTACAAATGTGAACTGAAGTTCAAAAATAAAACATTTGAAAACGGACCATTTTCCACATTTCTGAAGCATGACGTAATGGGGGGGTGTTATCTCTTTTGTCGAAAATCAGCCGTTTTTGCTCGAACATTAAATGCCTCCAAATGGTATTTAATTAACTTCCCGGGGTGAAGAAACCCTTTTTGAGAACTCAGAGTGAGTAAATTGGCAATTTTCATGCACTTTTAACCATTCCATAAATCTTGTGTTTTGGGCCCCTGGAAGCATGAAAATCACTTTAAACATGCTAATTTTAGCTCTAATACTGATGATCCACCTACAAATGTGAACTGACGTTCAAAAATAAAACATTTGAAAACTGACCATTTTCCACATTTCTGAAGCATGACGTAATGGGGGGGTGTTATCTCTTTTGTCGAAAATCAGCCGTTTTTGCTCGAACATTAAATGCCTCCAAATGGTATTTAATTAACTTCCCGAGCCCCTGGAAGCATGACAATCACTTTAAACATGCTAATTTTAGCTCTAACACTGATGATCCACCTACAAATGTGAACTGACGTTCAAAAATAAAACATTTGAAAACGGACCATTTTCCACATTTCTGAAGCATGACGTAATGGGGGGGTGTTATCTCTTTTGTCGAAAATCAGCCGTTTTTGCTCGAACATTAAATGCCTCCAAATGGTATTTATTTCACTTCCCGAGCCCCTGGAAGCATGAAAATCACTTTAAACATGCTAATTTTAGCTCTAACACTGATGATCCACCTACAAATGTGAACTGACGTTCAAAAATAAAACATTTGAAAACGGACCATTTTCCACATTTCTGAAGCATGACGTAATGGGGGGGTGTTATCTCTTTTGTCGAAAATCAGCCGTTTTTGCTCGAACATTAAATGCCTCCAAATGGTATTTAATTAACTTCCCGGGGTGAAGAAACCCTTTTTGAGAACTCAGAGTGAGTAAATTGGCCATTTTCATGCACTTTTAACCATTCCATAAATCTTGTGTTTTGGGCCCCTGGAAGCATGAAAATCACTTTAAACATGCTAATTTTAGCTCTAACACTGATGATCCACCTACAAATGTGAACTGACGTTCAAAAATAAAACATTTGAAAACGGACCATTTTCCACAATTCTGAAGCATGACGTAATGGGGGGGTGTTATCTCTTTTGTCGAAAATCAGCCGTTTTTGCTCGAACATTAAATGCCTCCAAATGGTATTTAATTAACTTCCCGAGCCCCTGGAAGCATGAAAATCACTTTAAACATGCTAATTTTAGCTCTAACACTGATGATCCACCTACAAATGTGAACTGACGTTCAAAAATAAAACATTTGAAAACGGACCATTTTCCACATTTCTGAAGCATGACGTAATGGGGGGGTGTTATCTCTTTTGTCGAAAATCAGCCATTTTTGCTCGAACATTAAATGCCTCCAAATGGTATTTATTTCACTTCCCGAGCCCCTGGAAGCATGAAAATCACTTTAAACATGCTAATTTTAGCTCTAACACTGATGATCCACCTACAAATGTGAACTGACGTTCAAAAATAAAACATTTGAAAACGGACCATTTTCCACATTTCTGAAGCATGACGTAATGGGGGGGTGTTATCTCTTTTGTCGAAAATCAGCCGTTTTTGCTCGAACATTAAATGCCTCCAAATGGTATTTATTTCACTTCCCGAGCCCCTGGAAGCATGAAAATCACTTTAAACATGCTAATTTTAGCTCTAACACTGATGATCCACCTACAAATGTGAACTGACGTTCAAAAATAAAACATTTGAAAACGGACCATTTTCCACATTTCTGAAGCATGACGTAATGGGGGGGTGTTATCTCTTTTGTCGAAAATCAGCCGTTTTTGCTCGAACATTAAATGCCTCCAAATGGTATTTAATTAACTTCCCGGGGTGAAGAAACCCTTTTTGAGAACTCAGAGTGAGTAAATTGGCCATTTTCATGCACTTTTAACCATTCCATAAATCTTGTGTTTTGGGCCCCTGGAAGCATGAAAATCAATTTAAACATGCTAATTTTAGCTCTAACACTGATGATCCACCTACAAATGTGAACTGACGTTCAAAAATAAAACATTTGAAAACGGACCATTTTCCACATTTCTGAAGCATGACGTAATGGGGGGGGTGTTATCTCTTTTGTCGAAAATCAGCCGTTTTTGCTCGAACATTAAATGCCTCCAAATGGTATTTAATTAACTTCCCGGGGTGAAGAAACCCTTTTTGAGAACTCAGAGTGAGTAAATTGGCCATTTTCATGCACTTTTAACCATTCCATAAATCTTGTGTTTTGGGCCCCTGGAAGCATGAAAATCACTTTAAACATGCTAATTTTAGCTCTAACACTGATGATCCACCTACAAATGTGAACTGACGTTCAAAAATAAAACATTTGAAAACGGACCATTTTCCACATTTCTGAAGCATGACGTAATGGGGGGGGTGTTATCTCTTTTGTCGAAAATCAGCCGTTTTTGCTCGAACATTAAAAGCCTCCAAATGGTATTTAATTAACTTCCCGAGCCCCTGGAAGCATGAAAATCACTTTAAACATGCTAATTTTAGCTCTAACACTGATGATCCACCTACAAATGTGAACTGACGTTCAAAAATAAAACATTTGAAAACGGACCATTTTCCACATTTCTGAAGCATGACGTAATGGGGGGGTGTTATCTCTTTTGTCGAAAATCAGCCGTTTTTGCTCGAACATTAAATGCCTCCAAATGGTATTTAATTAACTTCCCGGGGTGAAGAAACCCTTTTTGAGAACTCAGAGTGAGTAAATTGGCCATTTTCATGCACTTTTAACCATTCCATAAATCTTGTGTTTTGGGCCCCTGGAAGCATGAAAATCACTTTAAACATGCTAATTTTAGCTCTAACACTGATGATCCACCTACAAATGTGAACTGACGTTCAAAAATAAAACATTTGAAAACGGACCATTTTCCACATTTCTGAAGCATGACGTAATGGGGGGGGTGTTATCTCTTTTGTCGAAAATCAGCCGTTTTTGCTCGAACATTAAATGCCTCCAAATGGTATTTAATTAACTTCCCGAGCCCCTGGAAGCATGAAAATCACTTTAAACATGCTAATTTTAGCTCTAACACTGATGATCCACCTACAAATGTGAACTGACGTTCAAAAATAAAACATTTGAAAACGGACCATTTTCCACATTTCTGAAGCATGACGTAATGGGGGGGTGTTATCTCTTTTGTCGAAAACCAGCCATTTTTGCTCGAACATTAAATGCCTCCAAATGGTATTTAATTAACTTCCCGGGGTGAAGAAACCCTTTTTGAGAACTCAGAGTGAGTAAATTGGCCATTTTCATGCACTTTTAACCATTCCATAAATCTTGTGTTTTGGGCCCCTGGAAGCATGAAAATCACTTTAAACATGCTAATTTTAGCTCTAACACTGATGATCCACCTACAAATGTGAACTGACGTTCAAAAATAAAACATTTGAAAACGGACCATTTTCCACATTTCTGAAGCATGACGTAATGGGGGGGTGTTATCTCTTTTGTCGAAAATCAGCCGTTTTCGCTCGAACATTAAATGCCTCCAAATGGTATTTAATTAACTTCCCGAGCCCCTGGAAGCATGAAAATCACTTTAAACATGCTAATTTTAGCTCTAACACTGATGATCCACCTACAAATGTGAACTGACGTTCAAAAATAAAACATTTGAAAACGGACCATTTTCCACATTTCTGAAGCATGACGTAATGGGGGGGTGTTATCCCTTTTGTCGAAAATCAGCCGTTTTTGCTCGAACATTAAATGCCTCCAAATGGTATTTAATTAACTTCCCGGGGTGAAGAAACCCTTTTTGAGAACTCAGAGTGAGTAAATTGGCCATTTTCATGCACTTTTAACCATTCCATAAATCTTGTGTTTTGGGCCCCTGGAAGCATGAAAATCACTTTAAACATGCTAATTTTAGCTCTAACACTGATGATCCACCTACAAATGTTAACTGACGTTCAAAAATAAAACATTTGAAAACGGACCATTTTCCACATTTCTGAAGCATGACGTAATGGGGGGGTGTTATCTCTTTTGTCGAAAATCAGCCGTTTTTGCTCGAACATTAAATGCCTCCAAATGGTATTTAATTAACTTCCCGAGCCCCTGGAAGCATGAAAATCACTTTAAACATGCTAATTTTAGCTCTAACACTGATGATCCACCTACAAATGTGAACTGAAGTTCAAAAATAAAACATTTGAAAACGGACCATTTTCCACATTTCTGAAGCATGACGTAATGGGGGGGTGTTATCCCTTTTGTCGAAAATCAGCCGTTTTTGCTCGAACATTAAATGCCTCCAAATGGTATTTAATTAACTTCCCGGGGTGAAGAAACCCTTTTTGAGAACTCAGAGTGAGTAAATTGGCCATTTTCATGCACTTTTAACCATTCCATAAATCTTGTGTTTTGGGCCCCTGGAAGCATGAAAATCACTTTAAACATGCTAATTTTAGCTCTAACACTGATGATCCACCTACAAATGTTAACTGACGTTCAAAAATAAAACATTTGAAAACGGACCATTTTCCACATTTCTGAAGCATGACGTAATGGGGGGGTGTTATCTCTTTTGTCGAAAATCAGCCGTTTTTGCTCGAACATTAAATGCCTCCAAATGGTATTTAATTAACTTCCCGAGCCCCTGGAAGCATGAAAATCACTTTAAACATGCTAATTTTAGCTCTAACACTGATGATCCACCTACAAATGTGAACTGAAGTTCAAAAATAAAACATTTGAAAACGGACCATTTTCCACATTTCTGAAGCATGACGTAATGGGGGGGTGTTATCTCTTTTGTCGAAAATCAGCCGTTTTTGCTCGAACATTAAATGCCTCCAAATGGTATTTAATTAACTTCCCGGGGTGAAGAAACCCTTTTTGAGAACTCAGAGTGAGTAAATTGGCAATTTTCATGCACTTTTAACCATTCCATAAATCTTGTGTTTTGGGCCCCTGGAAGCATGAAAATCACTTTAAACATGCTAATTTTAGCTCTAATACTGATGATCCACCTACAAATGTGAACTGACGTTCAAAAATAAAACATTTGAAAACTGACCATTTTCCACATTTCTGAAGCATGACGTAATGGGGGGGTGTTATCTCTTTTGTCGAAAATCAGCCGTTTTTGCTCGAACATTAAATGCCTCCAAATGGTATTTAATTAACTTCCCGAGCCCCTGGAAGCATGACAATCACTTTAAACATGCTAATTTTAGCTCTAACACTGATGATCCACCTACAAATGTGAACTGACGTTCAAAAATAAAACATTTGAAAACGGACCATTTTCCACATTTCTGAAGCATGACGTAATGGGGGGGTGTTATCTCTTTTGTCGAAAATCAGCCGTTTTTGCTCGAACATTAAATGCCTCCAAATGGTATTTATTTCACTTCCCGAGCCCCTGGAAGCATGAAAATCACTTTAAACATGCTAATTTTAGCTCTAACACTGATGATCCACCTACAAATGTGAACTGACGTTCAAAAATAAAACATTTGAAAACGGACCATTTTCCACATTTCTGAAGCATGACGTAATGGGGGGGTGTTATCTCTTTTGTCGAAAATCAGCCGTTTTTGCTCGAACATTAAATGCCTCCAAATGGTATTTAATTAACTTCCCGGGGTGAAGAAACCCTTTTTGAGAACTCAGAGTGAGTAAATTGGCCATTTTCATGCACTTTTAACCATTCCATAAATCTTGTGTTTTGGGCCCCTGGAAGCATGAAAATCACTTTAAACATGCTAATTTTAGCTCTAACACTGATGATCCACCTACAAATGTGAACTGACGTTCAAAAATAAAACATTTGAAAACGGACCATTTTCCACATTTCTGAAGCATGACGTAATGGGGGGGTGTTATCTCTTTTGTCGAAAATCAGCCATTTTTGCTCGAACATTAAATGCCTCCAAATGGTATTTATTTCACTTCCCGAGCCCCTGGAAGCATGAAAATCACTTTAAACATGCTAATTTTAGCTCTAACACTGATGATCCACCTACAAATGTGAACTGACGTTCAAAAATAAAACATTTGAAAACGGACCATTTTCCACATTTCTGAAGCATGACGTAATGGGGGGGTGTTATCTCTTTTGTCGAAAATCAGCCGTTTTTGCTCGAACATTAAATGCCTCCAAATGGTATTTATTTCACTTCCCGAGCCCCTGGAAGCATGAAAATCACTTTAAACATGCTAATTTTAGCTCTAACACTGATGATCCACCTACAAATGTGAACTGACGTTCAAAAATAAAACATTTGAAAACGGACCATTTTCCACATTTCTGAAGCATGACGTAATGGGGGGGTGTTATCTCTTTTGTCGAAAATCAGCCGTTTTTGCTCGAACATTAAATGCCTCCAAATGGTATTTAATTAACTTCCCGGGGTGAAGAAACCCTTTTTGAGAACTCAGAGTGAGTAAATTGGCCATTTTCATGCACTTTTAACCATTCCATAAATCTTGTGTTTTGGGCCCCTGGAAGCATGAAAATCAATTTAAACATGCTAATTTTAGCTCTAACACTGATGATCCACCTACAAATGTGAACTGACGTTCAAAAATAAAACATTTGAAAACGGACCATTTTCCACATTTCTGAAGCATGACGTAATGGGGGGGTGTTATCTCTTTTGTCGAAAATCAGCCGTTTTTGCTCGAACATTAAATGCCTCCAAATGGTATTTAATTAACTTCCCGGGGTGAAGAAACCCTTTTTGAGAACTCAGAGTGAGTAAATTGGCCATTTTCATGCACTTTTAACCATTCCATAAATCTTGTGTTTTGGGCCCCTGGAAGCATGAAAATCACTTTAAACATGCTAATTTTAGCTCTAACACTGATGATCCACCTACAAATGTGAACTGGCGTTCAAAAATAAAACATTTGAAAACGGACCATTTTCCACATTTCTGAAGCATGACGTAATGGGGGGGGTGTTATCTCTTTTGTCGAAAATCAGCCGTTTTTGCTCGAACATTAAAAGCCTCCAAATGGTATTTAATTAACTTCCCGAGCCCCTGGAAGCATGAAAATCACTTTAAACATGCTAATTTTAGCTCTAACACTGATGATCCACCTACAAATGTGAACTGACGTTCAAAAATAAAACATTTGAAAACGGACCATTTTCCACATTTCTGAAGCATGACGTAATGGGGGGGTGTTATCTCTTTTGTCGAAAATCAGCCGTTTTTGCTCGAACATTAAATGCCTCCAAATGGTATTTAATTAACTTCCCGGGGTGAAGAAACCCTTTTTGAGAACTCAGAGTGAGTAAATTGGCCATTTTCATGCACTTTTAACCATTCCATAAATCTTGTGTTTTGGGCCCCTGGAAGCATGAAAATCACTTTAAACATGCTAATTTTAGCTCTAACACTGATGATCCACCTACAAATGTGAACTGACGTTCAAAAATAAAACATTTGAAAACGGACCATTTTCCACATTTCTGAAGCATGACGTAATGGGGGGGTGTTATCTCTTTTGTCGAAAATCAGCCGTTTTTGCTCGAACATTAAATGCCTCCAAATGGTATTTAATTAACTTCCCGAGCCCCTGGAAGCATGAAAATCACTTTAAACATGCTAATTTTAGCTCTAACACTGATGATCCACCTACAAATGTGAACTGACGTTCAAAAATAAAACATTTGAAAACGGACCATTTTCCACATTTCTGAAGCTTGACGTAATGGGGGGGTGTTATCTCTTTTGTCGAAAATCAGCCGTTTTTGCTCGAACATTAAATGCCTCCAAATGGTATTTATTTCACTTCCCGGGGTGAAGAAACCCTTTTTGAGAACTCAGAGTGAGTAAATTGGCCATTTTCATGCACTTTTAACCATTCCATAAATCTTGTGTTTTGGGCCCCTGGAAGCATGAAAATCACTTTAAACATGCTAATTTTAGCTCTAACACTGATGATCCACCTACAAATGTGAACTGACGTTCAAAAATAAAACATTTGAAAACGGACCATTTTCCACATTTCTGAAGCATGACGTAATGGGGGGGTGTTATCTCTTTTGTCGAAAATCAGCCGTTTTTGCTCGAACATTAAATGCCTCCAAATGGTATTTAATTAACTTCCCGAGCCCCTGGAAGCATGAAAATCACTTTAAACATGCTAATTTTAGCTCTAACACTGATGATCCACCTACAAATGTGAACTGACGTTCAAAAATAAAACATTTGAAAACTGACCATTTTCCACATTTCTGAAGCATGACGTAATGGGGGGGTGTTATCTCTTTTGTCGAAAATCAGCCGTTTTTGCTCGAACATTAAATGCCTCCAAATGGTATTTAATTAACTTCCCGAGCCCCTGGAAGCATGAAAATCACTTTAAACATGCTAATTTTAGCTCTAACACTGATGATCCACCTACAAATGTGAACTGACGTTCAAAAATAAAACATTTGAAAACGGACCATTTTCCACATTTCTGAAGCATGACGTAATGGGGGGGTGTTATCTCTTTTGTCGAAAATCAGCCGTTTTTGCTCGAACATTAAATGCCTCCAAATGGTATTTAATTAACTTCCCGGGGTGAAGAAACCCTTTTTGAGAACTCAGAGTGAGTAAATTGGCCATTTTCATGCACTTTTAACCATTCCATAAATCTTGTGTTTTGGGCCCCTGGAAGCATGAAAATCACTTTAAACATGCTAATTTTAGCTCTAACACTGATGATCCACCTACAAATGTGAACTGACGTTCAAAAATAAAACATTTGAAAACGGACCATTTTCCACATTTCTGAAGCATGACGTAATGGGGGGGTGTTATCTCTTTTGTCGAAAATCAGCCGTTTTTGCTCGAACATTAAATGCCTCCAAATGGTATTTATTTCACTTCCCGGGGTGAAGAAACCCTTTTTGAGAACTCACAGTGAGTAAATTGGCCATTTTCATGCACTTTTAACCATTCTATTAATCTTGTGTTTTGGGCCCCTGGAAGCATGAAAATCACTTTAAACATGCTAATTTTAGCTCTAACACTGATGATCCACCTACAAATGTGAACTGACGTTCAAAAATAAAACATTTGAAAACGGACCATTTTCCACATTTCTGAAGCATGACGTAATGGGGGGGGTGTTATCTCTTTTGTCGAAAATCAGCCGTTTTTGCTCGAACATTAAATGCCTCCAAATGGTATTTAATTAACTTCCCGAGCCCCTGGAAGCATGAAAATCACTTTAAACATGCTAATTTTAGCTCTAACACTGATGATCCACCTACAAATGTGAACTGACGTTCAAAAATAAAACATTTGAAAACGGACCATTTTCCACATTCTGAAGCATGACGTAATGGGGGGGTGTTATCTCTTTTGTCGAAAATCAGCCGTTTTTGCTCGAACATTAAATGCCTCCAAATGGTATTTAATTAACTTCCCGGGGTGAAGAAACCCTTTTTGAGAACTCAGAGTGAGTAAATTGGCCATTTTCATGCACTTTTAACCATTCCATAAATCTTGTGTTTTGGGCCCCTGGAAGCATGAAAATCACTTTAAACATGCTAATTTTAGCTCTAACACTGATGATCCACCTACAAATGTGAACTGACGTTCAAAAATAAAACATTTGAAAACGGACCATTTTCCACATTTCTGAAGCATGACGTAATGGGGGGGTGTTATCTCTTTTGTCGAAAATCAGCCGTTTTTGCTCGAACATTAAATGCCTCCAAATGGTATTTAATTAACTTCCCGAGCCCCTGGAAGCATGAAAATCACTTTAAACATGCTAATTTTAGCTCTAACACTGATGATCCACCTACAAATGTGAACTGACGTTCAAAAATAAAACATTTGAAAACGGACCATTTTCCACATTTCTGAAGCATGACGTAATGGGGGGGTGTTATCTCTTTTGTCGAAAATCAGCCGTTTTTGCTCGAACATTAAATGCCTCCAAATGGTATTTAATTAACTTCACGGGGTGAAGAAACCCTTTTTGAGAACTCAGAGTGAGTAAATTGGCCATTTTCATGCACTTTTAACCATTCCATAAATCTTGTGTTTTGGGCTCCTGGAAGCATGAAAATCACTTTAAACGTGCTAATTTTAGCTCTAACACTGATGGAAAGGGGCGACCATTAAGTCCCCCCGAACGTATTGTGGAGTACCACGATCCTCCCGGGAAGCCATCTTGGGCGGGAGGCGAGTCTCGGCTGGTATGCCCGAAGTGGCGTAGCCGGGGCGCGCCTTTTTCCCGCCCTGGAGTGGGCTGGCCTAGACACTGACGCGGCCGGCCACGCCCTCGGGGCAGGCCGGGGCGGGTTTACGCCCGCCCTGAAGATGGATAAAAGGGGCAACAAGCCAAGGAAGCATCCTCTTGTTCCTGTGCTCTGAAGCTGCACCACCTCGCTGCACGTGAGCTCGAGACGGAACGAAGAGCCATTTTTTGAGCGTTGTAATCTTCTTGTTTGTTTTGCAGATACTCGGTCGGAGAATGCCTAAGAAGGCGGGAAAGCGAATGACTACCGACCAGATGCTGCGTGTTCTCATGAAAGAGGTGACCGACCTAAAGAAGCGAATGGCAGAGAAAGACGAGGAAGGGGGGCCGAAACGTCCTATGGCAGGAGCAGCTCCAGGAGGAAAAGGCAAGAGGCCCAGAAGGGGAGCAGCTGGGGGAGACGTCCCAGTTCCCTGTACTCCTGTCCCAGAGGAAGGGAATCCGATTCCCGTGGTGGTCACCCCCGTATCCGGGGAGGATATGCCGCCCGAGCTGGCAGCACAACTAGCAGCGTGGTTGGGTAAAGGTAGCACGGGCGCCACGGCTGACGACGCGCAGGTGTTGATGAAGCAGCTGCGGGAAACAAGGGAAGCAACGAAGGCTCCATCGCCGGATGCGGCAGTAGTAAAACCACCTGGGTCAGGTCCAGTCGCAGATACAGCTTCCGGTTCAGGTAAGCGGCCATTGCCGATTGCGAGGGATGAGTCGGCACCCTCCCGAAGGGAAAAGTTGGGTCAACATGTCCCCCTGGCTATCAAAGAAAAGATATGGGCAGGGGAGTATATAAACATCTTCTCGTTGCTTACCGATCATTATGAGATGGAGCATGTTAAGAGCCAAAAGGAGCTCATGCATCCGAGTGTTTGGCGCGCGAAGATGGCCGCCTTTAAGGTAAATGAAAACATTGGTAATTGGGGCAAAGCATGGGGGGTTTTTACATCCATCTTGGGTGAACGTAGGCCCGAATTACTGTCCGAATTGCCGATTTATCAGTCACGAATCATGGGGTATTCAGTATCTCACGAGGGCAACCATTGGTTTTGTTATGATAATGTTTTCAGAAAAGCGAAAGAACATGATAAAAACTTAACTTGGGATTGTTATGATTCTGTGTCCTGGTCCAAAATGGAGGACTCTGGTATGTTGAAGGTCCCATTGGTAGGGAGTAACGTTGGCGAATCCTCCCGCCAATATGCGGGGACGCCCTTTCGATCAGGTACGAGTAACGACAATCACTCGAGGTCAATCGGCAACACAGGTAAAAGGGGGGTTTGTTGGAACTTTAACAGGGGGAAATGTACTAGGCCCCAGGGGTCATGCAAATTTAGGCACGAATGTGGGGGGTGTGGGCAATCATCCCATCCTGAGTCCATGTGCAGAGCCAAAACGGGTGATAACGGGGGTAGAGGAGGCGCCAAACAGGTCTGACATAGTCCGAGGGGCGCCTTTACCTACTCCGATTGATACCATGGCAATGATTCCCTGGCTCAGCGAATATCCGGATCACGCTTCCGCTGGGGTGTTGCGGAGCGGATTTTCATATGGTTTCCGCATCCCAGTAGGGGAGTTTCAGGGTATAGCAAAATGTAAAAACCAGTTATCGGTCTTACAGCATACGACCTTGGTACAGGGAGAGATCGGGAAGGAGGTGGCTCGAGGTCGAGTCGCCGGTCCATTTAATGTGCCACCAGTTGCTAACTTTGTTTGTTCCCCTCTAGGGGTGGTCCCCAAGAAGGACCCGGGTGAGTTTCGGCTGATACATAATTTATCAGCCCCACGTGGTCTTTCCGTGAACGATGCGTTAGACCCGGAAGTGTGTTCGGTGCGGTACGCATCCTTTGATGAGGCCGTAGCCATATTGAATCGCCTGGGGCCCGGTGCGCTGATGGCAAAATCTGATATCGAGTCAGCGTTCCGGTTGCTCCCGGTACATCCAGACGATCAGCGTCTCCTTGGTTTCATGTTTCAGGGTCACTATTACATGGATAGGTGTATGCCGATGGGGTGCTCTATATCATGTGCCTATTTCGAAAAGTTCAGTTGCTTCCTGCAATGGGTCTTCACAAAGAGGACGGGGTTTCAACATGTTATGCATTATCTCGATGACTTTTTGTTTCTGGGGGCAGCCGGGGATCCGGAATGTGGACTGGCTTTGAATGCATTTTGTGTCCTGATGAATCAGTTTGGCGTGCCATTGGCATCAGATAAGACTGTGGGTCCCTCGACTTGCCTCGAGTTTCTGGGGATCGAGCTCGATTCCGAGGAAGGTTGTTTTCGTTTACCAGGTGACAAAGTGTTAAGGTTCAGGGCATCCCTGCAAATGTGTATAAGTGAGTCTAAGGTTAAGCTACATCAATTACAGCAATTGGTGGGGCAGTTGAATTTTGCCCTAAGAGTTATACCGATGGCCCGCCCCTTTTCTCGCTCGATCGCTCAAGCCATGGTCGGCCTGAAGGAGGGTCATCATCGCACAAGGCTCTCGGCAGAGGTTCGCCAGGACATGCGCATTTGGTTGACATTTCTGGCGGATTTCAATGGTCGAATTGTCTGGAACAAACCGGCCGTGTCCTCTGAGGAGCTGGGGCTGTGGACAGATTCGGCAGGGAGCATTGGTTTTGGTGCCATATTCGGCACTCAGTGGTCGGCACAAAGATGGCCGTCATGGTGGCATGATAGTGGTCTGACAAGTAACATTGCTTTCCTAGAACTGTTTCCCATTCTGGTGGCCCTGAGAACTTGGCCCGAGGGGTTCAAAGATCACTCTGTGGTATTCTGGTCTGATAACATGACCGTTGTTGAGTGTATCAATAGCCAGGCAGCACGATGCAAATGGATTCTGAGATTGCTCAAGGAAATTGTGTTGTTGTGTATGCAATTGAATGTACTGTTTAAGGCTAGACATGTCCCGGGGGCGATGAACCAGGCGGCTGATGCGCTTTCTCGTTTTCGTATGCAGGCCTTCTGGGGTTTTCTGCCCACAGCGGACACGGTGGCAGCACCCTTTCCCGAAGCTCTCTGGTCTCTCGGTGCCCCGAATTACAGAACCTCGTGGGAGAAAGTTTAGCACCCAGGACGAGGAAGGCATATGAAGGGGCGTTCCGTTCCTATTGGGCCTTTTTGGGGGCGGTTAGAGGGGAGCTTTGGGGCCAGGAGGAGTTGGTAGTGAAATTCCTGCTGTCGTTACGGCAGGCAGGCAAATCAGTGGCTACGGCCCAGAGGCATCGGGCCGCCATTTCCTTTGTGGCTAGGGCTCATGGGATCCAGGACCCGACAGCGTCTTTCGTTGTGCAAAAAGCGCTACATGGGTGGCAACGCCTAGAGGGTCGCAGAGTAGATGAAAGGCGCCCGATAGGTCTGGATAGGTTGGCCCTGTTATTATCTAGACTCCCTGCAACATGTTCATCCCAGTATGAAGCAGTGTTATTCCGAGCCGCTTTTACGCTGGCATTCCATGGGGCTATGCGGGTAAGCGAATTAGTGGCGAGGAACAAGCAGGACGTGATGGGGGGACTGTGCCAAGAGCACGTTCAGATCAGAGGGGAGACAATGACTGTCTCGTTCGTCAGGTCCAAGACTGATCAGGGTGCGATGGGTGATTGCATAATAATACAAAGGATTCCCGGGTCCTCCATGTGCCCGGTGAGTTGTGTAGAGGAATATTTAGCACAAAGGGTGGCATCATGGGGGGGGACCTTGTTGAGACACGCTGACGCCACCCCACTGACGAGGTTTCAGTTTCAGCGGGTGCTTGCGATGTCGATTACTGCTGCAGGCTTGAACCCGGGCGAGTTTGGGACCCATTCCTTTCGGATAGGGGCTGCTACAGAGGCGACAGCCAGGGGTCTGAATGTCGAACAAGTTAAACGTGTGGGGCGTTGGTCCTCCAATTGTTATAAGAGGTATGTGCGGTTGCACATGTTGTGAAGCTGTAATGATGTACTCACGCTTCTTGTTTTTGTTTGGTTTCAGTTACGCAAGCCTACGAGGCGGGCGGACTATGCAGTCGACCCAACACCGGGCCAGCGGTCAGACTTCACCGGCTGTGAAAAAGGAGGTGTGGGTCGTGGGCCACTCATACGTGAGGCGTGCCGCGGACGTATTCAAAGCAGGTGACATGATTCACGTGGCTGGGGAATACGGGTACAGTGTGTCCTTCTACGGAAAGGGCGGACTCTGTATTGACCAGTTTCAATCATTCTTTGAGGGTTTGCTAGGGCGGACGAGGTCACCGCCGTCTATAGTCATAGTACATCTTGGGGGCAATGATTTGGTCACCACTGGTAGACGACTTCTTCTTGAGGCGATGCTTTCCACTGTAAGTTGGTTGGCGAGGAGAGTTCCAGGGTGCACGATTGCATGGTCACATATGATCCCACGAAAAGTATGGCGGGGGCTATCTCTGTTTCTGCTCTGAATCATTCAGTAAGAAAAATTAATAACAAAGTGAGTCGATTGTTCCATTCCACTACACTGCATTCTATTTCGCATGGTTGTATTACGGGTGACAGTATGTATTTGGGGGATGGTGTTCATTTGTCCCGGGTGGGGAACGAGTTACTCATAGGAGACTGTGTAGCTTGGCTAAAGACTTTAAGACATGACCTTTAGGTAGGAGTGTTGTGGGGAGTCCGGATAGCCGGTCAACTATCCGGCCTGTGGCGGTAAGGTCATAATCGGTGAGCACTAATTGGAAGATCCCTATGAGTGGGCGTCACCCATTACGGATGGGAGCGCTCGAGGGAGGTGGCCATTGGCCCCTCAACGGGGTAGGCGGTCCCTTCTAAGGATGGGCCGCCGAAAGGAAAGGAAAGGCGGTCAAGGCCCCTTCCTGGTTCGGAGGGGCTACAGCCCCCTCCTGGAGAATTTCCCGGGGCCAGGTCATCTGCGACGGCAGATGTGGTAAGTTGTGTGGGGTTTGGGGGGGGGGTCTACGCTACCTTCTAGATACCTCACACGAGTCCTCGGACGACCTTTAAGTGGCGTCGAGTTTATTGGGCCCCCGTCAAGTCAAGGGAAATTGGTAGTTGCACTCGAGGTACACCTCTGTGCGGTCGCCCCTCACAAGTGAGGGGGATATTTCTGGGTTAGGGATCTTGACACCGGTTACGACCTTGCCGTTGGCCCTTAAACGTTAGGATGTACAATTTCAAAATTTCAAGTTAAATGTTTTGTAGGATGTTAGTTCGGCTAGGAGAACCTTTGTATTAGAGAATATGTTAAGGTTAGCCAAACATCGCAATGTGGTTATGAAATTGTACATAATATGAAACTGTTATTTTAATGTTTTAATTTTGTTTCATATTTTAATAAATATGGCCGGGAGGGTCACTCCCTCCCGTCTTCCAAAAGTTCAGAACCGTTTCCGGTTTCCCATCCTTGGGGAGTGTGTTGAGAGGGGGTGGCGGGTATCTCAGCCATATGGAAAGGGGCGACCATTCGGTCCCCCCGAACGTATGGTGGAGTACCACGATCCTCCCGGGAAGCCATCTTGGGCGGGAGGCGAGTCTCGGCTGGTATGCCCGAAGTGGCGTAGCCGGGGCGCGCCTTTTTCCCGCCCTGGAGTGGGCTGGCCTAGACACTGACGCGGCCGGCCACGCCCTCGGGGCAGGCCGGGGTGGGTTTACGCCCGCCCTGAAGATGGATAAAAGGGGCAACAAGCCAAGGAAGCATCCTCTTGTTCCTGTGCTCTGAAGCTGCACCACCTCGCTGCACGTGAGCTCGAGACGGAACGAAGAGCCATTTTTTGACCCACCCACCAGCCCCTGAGGACAGCAAGTGGTTTTGAATAAAGTTTGATGTGGTAACTCTAATTTTGTTTACAGGTTCGGATAATTATCGTGATAACTTTGAATATGCAATAAAGAATGGTCAATTTGTGGTATGTTTTGCAAATGAAGTGATCCTGCTCTAGTGTGTTCAGTAGCATGTTATTAATAAAATTGTTGTTTTACTGTCTTTTATGTAAATTAGTCATTTAGTTTAGAACTGTCGTATTTATTTTGGTCGGGCGGTAAGGTCATGATCGGTGAGCACTAATTGGAAGATCCCTATGAGTGGGCGTCACCCATTACGGATGGGAGCGCTCGAGGGAGGTGGCCATTGGCCCCTCAACGGGGTAGGCGGTCCCTTCTAAGGATGGGCCGCCGAAAGGAAAGGAAAGGCGGTCAAGGCCCCTTCCTGGGTAGGAGGGGCTACAGCCCCCTCCTGGAGAATTTCCCGGGGCCAGGTCATCTGCGACGGCAGATGTGGTAAGTTGTGTGGGGTTTGGGGGGGGGGTCTACGCTACCTTCTAGATACCTCACACGAGTCCTCGGACGACCTTTAAGTGGCGTCGAGTTTATTGGGGCCCCCGTCAAGTCAAGGGAAATTGGTAGTTGCACTCGAGGTACACCTCTGTGCGGTCGCCCCTCACAAGTGAGGGGGATATTTCTGGGTTAGGGATCTTGACACCGGTTACGACCTTGCCGTTGGCCCTTAAACGTTAGGATGTACAATTTCAAAATTTCAAGTTAAATGTTTTGTAGGATGTTAGTTCGGCTAGGAGAACCTTTGTATTAGAGAATATGTTAAGGTTAGCCAAACATCGCAATGTGGTTATGAAATTGTACATAATATGAAACTGTTATTTTAATGTTTTAATTTTGTTTCATATTTTAATAAATACGGCCGGGAGGGTCACTCCCACCCGTCTTCCAAAAGTTCAGAACCGTTTCCGGTTTCCCATCCTTGGGGAGTGTGTTGAGAGGGGGTGGCGGGTATCTCAGCCATATGATCCACCTACAAATGTGAACTGACGTTCAAAAATAAAACATTTGAAAACGGACCATTTTCCACATTTCTGAAGCATGACGTAATGGGGGGGTGTTATCTCTTTTGTCGAAAATCAGCCGTTTTTGCTCGAACATTAAATGCCTCCAAATGGTATTTAATTAACTTCCCGAGCCCCTGGAAGCATGAAAATCACTTTAAACATGCTAATTTTAGCTCTAACACTGATGATCCACCTACAAATGTGAACTGACGTTCAAAAATAAAACATTTGAAAACGGACCATTTTCCACATTTCTGAAGCATGACGTAATGGGGGGGTGTTATCTCTTTTGTCGAAAATCAGCCGTTTTTGCTCGAACATTAAATGCCTCCAAATGGTATTTAATTAACTTCCCGGGGTGAAGAAACCCTTTTTGAGAACTCAGAGTGAGTAAATTGGCCATTTTCATCACTTTTAACCATTCCATAAATCTTGTGTTTTGGGCCCCTGGAAGCATGAAAATCACTTTAAACATGCTAATTTTAGCTCTAACACTGATGATCCACCTACAAATGTGAACTGACGTTCAAAAATAAAACATTTGAAAACGGACCATTTTCCACATTTCTGAAGCATGACGTAATGGGGGGGTGTTATCTCTTTTGTCGAAAATCAGCCGTTTTTGCTCGAACATTAAATGCCTCCAAATGGTATTTAATTAACTTCCCGAGCCCCTGGAAGCATGAAAATCACTTTAAACATGCTAATTTTAGCTCTAACACTGATGATCCACCTACAAATGTGAACTGACGTTCAAAAATAAAACATTTGAAAACGGACCATTTTCCACATTTCTGAAGCATGACGTAATGGGGGGGTGTTATCTCTTTTGTCGAAAATCAGCCGTTTTTGCTCGAACATTAAATGCCTCCAAATGGTATTTATTTCACTTCCCAGGGTGAAGAAACCCTTTTTGAGAACTCAGAGTGAGTAAATTGGCCATTTTCATGCACTTTTAACCATTCCATAAATCTTGTGTTTTGGGCCCCTGGAAGCATGAAAATCACTTTAAACATGCTAATTTTAGCTCTAACACTGATGATCCACCTACAAATGTGAACTGACGTTCAAAAATAAAACATTTGAAAACGGACCATTTTCCACATTTCTGAAGCATGACGTAATGGGGGGGTGTTATCTCTTTTGTCGAAAATCAGCCGTTTTTGCTCGAACATTAAATGCCTCCAAATGGTATTTAATTAACTTCCCGAGCCCCTGGAAGCATGAAAATCACTTTAAACATGCTAATTTTAGCTCTAACACTGATGATCCACCTACAAATGTGAACTGACGTTCAAAAATAAAACATTTGAAAACGGACCATTTTCCACATTTCTGAAGCATGACGTAATGGGGGGGTGTTATCTCTTTTGTCGAAAATCAGCCGTTTTTGCTCGAACATTAAATGCCTCCAAATGGTATTTAATTAACTTCCCGAGCCCCTGGAAGCATGAAAATCACTTTAAACATGCTAATTTTAGCTCTAACACTGATGATCCACCTACAAATGTGAACTGACGTTCAAAAATAAAACATTTGAAAACGGACCATTTTCCACATTTCTGAAGCATGACGTAATGGGGGGGTGTTATCTCTTTTGTCGAAAATCAGCCATTTTTGCTCGAACATTAAATGCCTCCAAATGGTATTTAATTAACTTCCCGGGGTGAAGAAACCCTTTTTGAGAACTCAGAGTGAGTAAATTGGCCATTTTCATGCACTTTTAACCATTCCATAAATCTTGTGTTTTGGGCCCCTGGAAGCATGAAAATCACTTTAAACATGCTAATTTTAGCTCTAACACTGATGATCCACCTACAAATGTGAACTGACGTTCAAAAATAAAACATTTGAAAACGGACCATTTTCCACATTTCTGAAGCATGACGTAATGGGGGGGTGTTATCTCTTTTGTCGAAAATCAGCCGTTTTTGCTCGAACATTAAATGCCTCCAAATGGTATTTAATTAACTTCCCGAGCCCCTGGAAGCATGAAAATCACTTTAAACATGCTAATTTTAGCTCTAACACTGATGATCCACCTACAAATGTGAACTGACGTTCAAAAATAAAACATTTGAAAACGGACCATTTTCCACATTTCTGAAGCATGACGTAATGGGGGGGTGTTATCTCTTTTGTCGAAAATCAGCCGTTTTTGCTCGAACATTAAATGCCTCCAAATGGTATTTAATTAACTTCCCGAGCCCCTGGAAGCATGAAAATCACTTTAAACATGCTAATTTTAGCTCTAACACTGATGATCCACCTACAAATGTGAACTGACGTTCAAAAATAAAACATTTGAAAACGGACCATTTTCCACATTTCTGAAGCATGACGTAATGGGGGGGTGTTCTCTCTTTTGTCGAAAATCAGCCGTTTTTGCTCAAACATTAAATGCCTCCAAATGGTATTTAATTAACTTCCCGAGCCCCTGGAAGCATGAAAATCACTTTAAACATGCTAATTTTAGCTCTAACACTGATGATCCACCTACAAATGTGAACTGACGTTCAAAAATAAAACATTTGAAAACGGACCATTTTCCACATTTCTGAAGCATGACGTAATGGGGGGGGTGTTATCTCTTTTGTCGAAAATCAGCCGTTTTTGCTCGAACATTAAATGCCTCCAAATGGTATTTATTTCACTTCCCGGGGTGAAGAAACCCTTTTTGAGAACTCAGAGTGAGTAAATTGGCCATTTTCATGCACTTTTAACCATTCCATAAATCTTGTGTTTTGGGCCCCTGGAAGCATGAAAATCACTTTAAACATGCTAATTTTAGCTCTAACACTGATGATCCACCTACAAATGTGAACTGACGTTCAAAAATAAAACATTTGAAAACGGACCATTTTCCACATTTCTGAAGCATGACGTAATGGGGGGGTGTTATCTCTTTTGTCGAAAATCAGCCGTTTTTGCTCGAACATTAAATGCCTCCAAATGGTATTTAATTAACTTCCCGAGCCCCTGGAAGCATGAAAATCACTTTAAACATGCTAATTTTAGCTCTAACACTGATGATCCACCTACAAATGTGAACTGACGTTCAAAAATAAAACATTTGAAAACGGACCATTTTCCACATTTCTGAAGCATGACGTAATGGGGGGGTGTTATCTCTTTTGTCGAAAATCAGCCGTTTTTGCTCGAACATTAAATGCCTCCAAATAGTATTTAATTAACTTCCCGGGGTGAAGAAACCCTTTTTGAGAACTCAGAGTGAGTAAATTGGCCATTTTCATGCACTTTTAACCATTCCATAAATCTTGTGTTTTGGGCCCCTGGAAGCATGAAAATCACTTTAAACATGCTAATTTTAGCTCTAACACTGATGATCCACCTACAAATGTGAACTGACGTTCAAAAATAAAACATTTGAAAACGGACCATTTTCCACATTTCTGAAGCATGACGTAATGGGGGGGTGTTATCTCTTTTGTCGAAAATCAGCCGTTTTTGCTCGAACATTAAATGCCTCCAAATGGTATTTAATTAACTTCCCGAGCCCCTGGAAGCATGAAAATCACTTTAAACATGCTAATTTTAGCTCTAACACTGATGATCCACCTACAAATGTGAACTGACGTTCAAAAATAAAACATTTGAAAACGGACCATTTTCCACATTTCTGAAGCATGACGTAATGGGGGGGTGTTATCTCTTTTGTCGAAAATCAGCCGTTTTTGCTCGAACATTAAATGCCTCCAAATGGTATTTAATTAACTTCCCGAGCCCCTGGAAGCATGAAAATCACTTTAAACATGCTAATTTTAGCTCTAACACTGATGATCCACCTACAAATGTGAACTGACGTTCAAAAATAAAACATTTGAAAACGGACCATTTTCCACATTTCTGAAGCATGACGTAATGGGGGGGTGTTATCTCTTTTGTCGAAAATCAGCCGTTTTTGCTCGAACATTAAATGCCTCCAAATGGTATTAAATTAACTTCCTGAGCCCCTGGAAGCATGAAAATCACTTTAAACATGCTAATTTTAGCTCTAACACTGATGATCCACCTACAAATGTGAACTGACGTTCAAAAATAAAACATTTGAAAACGGACCATTTTCCACATTTCTGAAGCATGACGTAATGGGGGGGTGTGATCTCTTTTGTCGAAAATCAGCCGTTTTTGCTCGAACAATAAATGCCTCCAAATGGTATTTAATTAACTTCCCGAGCCCCTGGAAGCATGAAAATCACTTTAAACATGCTAATTTTAGCTCTAACACTGATGATCCACCTACAAATGTGAACTGACGTTCAAAAATAAAACATTTGAAAACGGACCATTTTTCACATTTCTGAAGCATGACGTAATGGGGGGGGTGTTATCTCTTTTGTCGAAAATCAGCCGTTTTTGCTCGAACATTAAATGCCTCCAAATGGTATTTATTTCACTTCCCGGGGTGAAGAAACCCTTTTTGAGAACTCAGAGTGAGTAAATTGGCCATTTTCATGCACTTTTAACCATTCCATAAATCTTGTGTTTTGGGCCCCTGGAAGCATGAAAATCACTTTAAACATGCTAATTTTAGCTCTAACACTGATGATCCACCTACAAATGTGAACTGACGTTCAAAAATAAAACATTTGAAAACGGACCATTTTCCACATTTCTGAAGCATGACGTAATGGGGGGTGTTATCTCTTTTGTCGAAAATCAGCCGTTTTTGCTCGAACATTAAATGCCTCCAAATGGTATTTAATTAACTTCCCGAGCCCCTGGAAGCATGAAAATCACTTTAAACATGCTCATTTTAGCTCTAACACTGATGATCCACCTACAAATGTGAACTGACGTTCAAAAATAAAACATTTGAAAACGGACCATTTTCCACATTTCTGAAGCATGACGTAATGGGGGGGTGTTATCTCTTTTGTCGAAAATCAGCCGTTTTTGCTCGAACATTAAATGCCTCCAAATTGTATTTAATTAACTTCCCGGGGTGAAGAAACCCTTTTTGAGAACTCAGAGTGAGTAAATTGGCCATTTTCATGCACTTTTAACCATTCCATAAATCTTGTGTTTTGGGCCCCTGGAAGCATGAAAATCACTTTAAACATGCTAATTTTAGCTCTAACACTGATGATCCACCTACAAATGTGAACTGACGTTCAAAAATAAAACATTTGAAAACGGACCATTTTCCACATTTCTGAAGCATGACGTAATGGGGGGGTGTTATCTCTTTTGTCGAAAATCAGCCGTTTTTGCTCGAACATTAAATGCCTCCAAATGGTATTTAATTAACTTCCCGAGCCCCTGGAAGCATGAAAATCACTTTAAACATGCTAATTTTAGCTCTAACACTGATGATCCACCTACAAATGTGAACTGACGTTCAAAAATAAAACATTTGAAAACGGACCATTTTCCACATTTCTGAAGCATGACGTAATGGGGGGGTGTTATCTCTTTTGTCGAAAATCAGCCGTTTTTGCTCGAACATTAAATGCCTCCAAATGGTATTTAATTAACTTCCCGGGGTGAAGAAACCCTTTTTGAGAACTCAGAGTGAGTAAATTGGCCATTTTCATGCACTTTTAACCATTCCATAAATCTTGTGTTTTGGGCCCCTGGAAGCATGAAAATCACTTTAAACATGCTAATTTTAGCTCTAACACTGATGATCCACCTACAAATGTGAACTGACGTTCAAAAATAAAACATTTGAAAACGGACCATTTTCCACATTTCTGAAGCATGACGTAATGGGGGGGTGTTATCTCTTTTGTCGAAAATCAGCCGTTTTTGCTCGAACATTAAATGCCTCCAAATGGTATTTAATTAACTTCCCGAGCCCCTGGAAGCATGAAAATCACTTTAAACATGCTAATTTTAGCTCTAACACTGATGATCCACCTACAAATGTGAACTGACGTTCAAAAATAAAACATTTGAAAACGGACCATTTTCCACATTTCTGAAGCATGACGTAATGGGGGGGTGTTATCTCTTTTGTCGAAAATCAGCCGTTTTTGCTCGAACATTAAATGCCTCCAAATGGTATTTAATTAACTTCCCGGGGTGAAGAAACCCTTTTTGAGAACTCAGAGTGAGTAAATTGGCCATTTTCATGCACTTTTAACCATTCCATAAATCTTGTGTTTTGGGCCCCTGGAAGCATGAAAATCACTTTAAACATGCTAATTTTAGCTCTAACACTGATGATCCACCTACAAATGTGAACTGACGTTCAAAAATAAAACATTTGAAAACGGACCATTTTCCACATTTCTGAAGCATGACGTAATGGGGGGGTGTTATCTCTTTTGTCGAAAATCAGCCGTTTTTGCTCGAACATTAAATGCCTCCAAATGGTATTTAATTAACTTCCCGAGCCCCTGGAAGCATGAAAATCACTTTAAACATGCTAATTTTAGCTCTAACACTGATGATCCACCTACAAATGTGAACTGACGTTCAAAAATAAAACATTTGAAAACGGACCATTTTCCACATTTCTGAAGCATGACGTAATGGGGGGGTGTTATCTCTTTTGTCGAAAATCAGCCGTTTTTGCTCAAACATTAAATGCCTCCAAATGGTATTTATTTCACTTCCCGGGGTGAAGAAACCCTTTTTGAGAACTCAGAGTGAGTAAATTGGCCATTTTCATGCACTTTTAACCATTCCATAAATCTTGTGTTTTGGGCCCCTGGAAGCATGAAAATCACTTTAAACATGCTAATTTTAGCTCTAACACTGATGATCCACCTACAAATGTGAACTGACGTTCAAAAATAAAACATTTGAAAACGGACCATTTTCCACATTTCTGAAGCATGACGTAATGGGGGGGGGGGGGGGTGTTATCTCTTTTGTCGAAAATCAGCCGTTTTTGCTCGAACATTAAATGCCTCCAAATGGTATTTAATTAACTTCCCGAGCCCCTGGAAGCATGAAAATCACTTTAAACATGCTAATTTTAGCTCTAACACTGATGATCCACCTACAAATGTGAACTGACGTTCAAAAATAAAACATTTGAAAACTGACCATTTTCCACATTTCTGAAGCATGACGTAATGGGGGGGTGTTATCTCTTTTGTCGAAAATCAGCCGTTTTTGCTCGAACATTAAATGCCTCCAAATGGTATTTAATTAACTTCCCGAGCCCCTGGAAGCATGAAAATCACTTTAAACATGCTAATTTTAGCTCTAACACTGATGATCCACCTACAAATGTGAACTGACGTTCAAAAATAAAACATTTGAAAACGGACCATTTTCCACATTTCTGAAGCATGACGTAATGGGGGGGTGTTATCTCTTTTGTCGAAAATCAGCCGTTTTTGCTCGAACATTAAATGCCTCCAAATGGTATTTAATTAACTTCCCGGGGTGAAGAAACCGTTTTTGAGAACTCAGAGTGAGTAAATTGGCTATTTTTATGCACTTTTAACCATTCCATAAATCTTGTGTTTTGGGCCCCTGGAAGCATGAAAATCACTTTAAACATGCTAATTTTAGCTCTAACACTGATGATCCACCTACAAATGTGAACTGACGTTCAAAAATAAAACATTTGAAAACGGACCATTTTCCACATTTCTGAAGCATGACGTAATGGGGGGGTGTTATCTCTTTTGGCGAAAATCAGCCGTTTTTGCTCGAACATTAAATGCCTCCAAATGGTATTTATTTCACTTCCCGGGGTGAAGAAACCCTTTTTGAGAACTCACAGTGAGTAAATTGGCCATTTTCATGCACTTTTAACCATTCCATTAATCTTGTGTTTTGGGCCCCTGGAAGCATGAAAATCACTTTAAACATGCTAATTTTAGCTCTAACACTGATGATCCACCTACAAATGTGAACTGACGTTCAAAAATAAAACATTTGAAAACGGACCATTTTCCACATTTCTGAAGCATGACGTAATGGGGGGGGTGTTATCTCTTTTGTCGAAAATCAGCCGTTTTTGCTCGAACATTAAATGCCTCCAAATGGTATTTAATTAACTTCCCGAGCCCCTGGAAGCATGAAAATCACTTTAAACATGCTAATTTTAGCTCTAACACTGATGATCCACCTACAAATGTGAACTGACGTTCAAAAATAAAACATTTGAAAACGGACCATTTTCCACATTCTGAAGCATGACGTAATGGGGGGGGTGTTATCTCTTTTGTCGAAAATCAGCCGTTTTTGCTTGAACATTAAATGCCTCCAAATGGTCTTTAATTAACTTCCCGGGGTGAAGAAACCCTTTTTGAGAACTCAGAGTGAGTAAATTGACCATTTTCATGCACTTTTAACCATTCCATAAATCTTGTGTTTTGGGCCCCTGGAAGCATGAAAATCACTTTAAACATGCTAATTTTAGCTCTAACACTGATGATCCACCTACAAATGTGAACTGACGTTCAAAAATAAAACATTTGAAAACGGACCATTTTCCACATTTCTGAAGCATGACGTAATGGGGGGGTGTTATCTCTTTTGTCGAAAATCAGCCGTTTTTGCTCGAACATTAAATGCCTCCAAATGGTATTTAATTAACTTCCCGAGCCCCTGGAAGCATGAAAATCACTTTAAACATGCTAATTTTAGCTCTAACACTGATGATCCACCTACAAATGTGAACTGACGTTCAAAAATAAAACATTTGAAAACGGACCATTTTCCACATTTCTGAAGCATGACGTAATGGGGGGGGTGTTATCTCTTTTGTCGAAAATCAGCTGTTTTTGCTCGAACATTAAATGCCTCCAAATGGTATTTAATTAACTTCCCGGGGTGAAGAAACCCTTTTTGAGAACTCAGAGTGAGTAAATTGGCCATTTTCATGCACTTTTAACCATTCCATAAATCTTGTGTTTTGGGCTCCTGGAAGCATGAAAATCACTTTAAACGTGCTAATTTTAGCTCTAACACTGATGATCCACCTACAAATGTGAACTGACGTTCAAAAATAAAACATTTGAAAACGGACCATTTTCCACATTTCTGAAGCATGACGTAATGGGGGGGTGTTATCACTTTTGTCGAAAATCAGCCGTTTTTGCTCGAACATTAAATGCCTCCAAATGGTATTTAATTAACTTCCCGAGCCCCTGGAAGCATGAAAATCACTTTAAAAATGCTAATTTTAGCTCTAACACTGATGATCCACCTACAAATGTGAACTGACGTTCAAAAATAAAACATTTGAAAACGGACCATTTTCCACATTTCTGAAGCATGACGTAATGGGGGGGTGTTATCTCTTTTGTCGAAAATCAGCCGTTTTTGCTCGAACATTAAATGCCTCCAAATGGTATTTAATTAACTTCCTGGGGTGAAGAAACCCTTTTTGAGAACTCAGAGTGAGTAAATTGGCTATTTTCATGCACTTTTAACCATTCCATAAATCTTGTGTTTTGGGCCCCTGGAAGCATGAAAATCACTTTAAACATGCTAATTTTAGCTCTAACACTGATGATCCACCTACAAATGTGAACTGACGTTCAAAAATAAAACATTTGAAAACGGACCATTTTCCACATTTCTGAAGCATGACGTAATGGGGGGGGTGTTATCTCTTTTGGCGAAAATCAGCCGTTTTTGCTCGAACATTAAATGCCTCCAAATGGTATTTATTTCACTTCCCGGGATGAAGAAACCCTTTTTGAGAACTCACAGTGAGTAAATTGGCCATTTTCATGCACTTTTAACCATTCCATTAATCTTGTGTTTTGGGCCCCTGGAAGCATGAAAATCACTTTAAACATGCTAATTTTAGCTCTAACACTGATGATCCACCTACAAATGTGAACTGACGTTCAAAAATAAAACATTTGAAAACGGACCATTTTCCACATTTCTGAAGCATGACGTAATGGGGGGGGTGTTATCTCTTTTGTCGAAAATCAGCCGTTTTTGCTCGAACATTAAATGCCTCCAAATGGTATTTAATTAACTTCCCGAGCCCCTGGAAGCATGAAAATCACTTTAAACATGCTAATTTTAGCTCTAACACTGATGATCCACCTACAAATGTGAACTGACGTTCAAAAATAAAACATTTGAAAACGGACCATTTTCCACATTCTGAAGCATGACGTAATGGGGGGGTGTTATCTCTTTTGTCGAAAATCAGCCGTTTTTGCTTGAACATTAAATGCCTCCAAATGGTCTTTAATTAACTTCCCGGGGTGAAGAAACCCTTTTTGAGAACTCAGAGTGAGTAAATTGACCATTTTCATGCACTTTTAACCATTCCATAAATCTTGTGTTTTGGGCCCCTGGAAGCATGAAAATCACTTTAAACATGCTAATTTTAGCTCTAACACTGATGATCCACCTACAAATGTGAACTGACGTTCAAAAATAAAACATTTGAAAACGGACCATTTTCCACATTTCTGAAGCATGACGTAATGGGGGGGTGTTATCTCTTTTGTCGAAAATCAGCCGTTTTTGCTCGAACATTAAATGCCTCCAAATGGTATTTAATTAACTTCCCGAGCCCCTGGAAGCATGAAAATCACTTTAAACATGCTAATTTTAGCTCTAACACTGATGATCCACCTACAAATGTGAACTGACGTTCAAAAATAAAACATTTGAAAACGGACCATTTTCCACATTTCTGAAGCATGACGTAATGGGGGGGTGTTATCTCTTTTGTCGAAAATCAGCCGTTTTTGCTCGAACATTAAATGCCTCCAAATGGTATTTAATTAACTTCCCGGGGTGAAGAAACCCTTTTTGAGAACTCAGAGTGAGTAAATTGGCCATTTTCATGCACTTTTAACCATTCCATAAATCTTGTGTTTTGGGCTCCTGGAAGCATGAAAATCACTTTAAACGTGCTAATTTTAGCTCTAACACTGATGATCCACCTACAAATGTGAACTGACGTTCAAAAATAAAACATTTGAAAACGGACCATTTTCCACATTTCTGAAGCATGACGTAATGGGGGGGTGTTATCACTTTTGTCGAAAATCAGCCGTTTTTGCTCGAACATTAAATGCCTCCAAATGGTATTTAATTAACTTCCCGAGCCCCTGGAAGCATGAAAATCACTTTAAAAATGCTAATTTTAGCTCTAACACTGATGATCCACCTACAAATGTGAACTGACGTTCAAAAATAAAACATTTGAAAACGGACCATTTTCCACATTTCTGAAGCATGACGTAATGGGGGGGTGTTATCTCTTTTGTCGAAAATCAGCCGTTTTTGCTCGAACATTAAATGCCTCCAAATGGTATTTAATTAACTTCCCGGGGTGAAGAAACCCTTTTTGAGAACTCAGAGTGAGTAAATTGGCCATTTTCATGCACTTTTAACCATTCCATAAATCTTGTGTTTTGGGCCCCTGGAAGCATGAAAATCACTTTAAACATGCTAATTTTAGCTCTAACACTGATGATCCACCTACAAATGTGAACTGACGTTCAAAAATAAAACATTTGAAAACGGACCATTTTCCACATTTCTGAAGCATGACGTAATGGGGGGGTGTTATCTCTTTTGTCGAAAATCAGCCGTTTTTGCTCGAACATTAAATGCCTCCAAATGGTATTTAATTAACTTCCCGAGCCCCTGGAAGCATGAAAATCACTTTAAACATGCTAATTTTAGCTCTAACACTGATGATCCACCTACAAATGTGAACTGACGTTCAAAAATAAAACATTTGAAAACGGACCATTTTCCACATTTCTGAAGCATGATGTAATGGGGGGGTGTTATCTCTTTTGTCGAAAATCAGCCGTTTTTGCTCGAACATTAAATGCCTCCAAATGGTATTTATTTCACTTCCCGGGGTGAAGAAACCCTTTTTGAGAACTCAGAGTGAGTAAATTGGCCATTTTCATGCACTTTTAACCATTCCATAAATCTTGTGTTTTGGGCCCCTGGAAGCATGAAAATCACTTTAAACATGCTAATTTTAGCTCTAACACTGATGATCCACCTACAAATGTGAACTGACGTTCAAAAATAAAACATTTGAAAACGGACCATTTTCCACATTTCTGAAGCATGACGTAATGGGGGGGTGTTATCTCTTTTGTCGAAAATCAGCCGTTTTTGCTCGAACATTAAATGCCTCCAAATGGTATTTAATTAACTTCCCGAGCCCCTGGAAGCATGAAAATCACTTTAAACATGCTAATTTTAGCTCTAACACTGATGATCCACCTACAAATGTGAACTGACGTTCAAAAATAAAACATTTGAAAACGGACCATTTTCCACATTTCTGAAGCATGACGTAATGGGGGGGTGTTATCTCTTTTGTCGAAAATCAGCCATTTTTGCTCGAACATTAAATGCCTCCAAATGGTATTTAATTAACTTCCCGGGGTGAAGAAACCCTTTTTGAGAACTCAGAGTGAGTAAATTGGCCATTTTCATGCACTTTTAACCATTCCATAAATCTTGTGTTTTGGGCCCCTGGAAGCATGAAAATCACTTTAAACATGCTAATTTTAGCTCTAACACTGATGATCCACCTACAAATGTGAACTGACGTTCAAAAATAAAACATTTGAAAACGGACCATTTTCCACATTTCTGAAGCATGACGTAATGGGGGGGTGTTATCTCTTTTGTCGAAAATCAGCCGTTTTTGCTCGAACATTAAATGCCTCCAAATGGTATTTAATTAACTTCCCGAGCCCCTGGAAGCATGAAAATCACTTTAAACATGCTAATTTTAGCTCTAACACTGATGATCCACCTACAAATGTGAACTGACGTTCAAAAATAAAACATTTGAAAACGGACCATTTTCCACATTTCTGAAGCATGACGTAATGGGGGGGTGTTATCTCTTTTGTCGAAAATCAGCCGTTTTTGCTGTAACATTAAATGCCTCCAAATGGTATTTAATTAACTTCCCGAGCCCCTGGAAGCATGAAAATCACTTTAAACAAGCTAATTTTAGCTCTAACACTGATGATCCACCTACAAATGTGAACTGACGTTCAAAAATAAAACATTTGAAAACGGACCATTTTCCACATTTCTGAAGCATGACGTAATGGGGGGGTGTTCTCTCTTTTGTCGAAAATCAGCCGTTTTTGCTCAAACATTAAATGCCTCCAAATGGTATTTAATTAACTTCCCGAGCCCCTGGAAGCATGAAAATCACTTTAAACATGCTAATTTTAGCTCTAACACTGATGATCCACCTACAAATGTGAACTGACGTTCAAAAATAAAACATTTGAAAACGGACCATTTTCCACATTTCTGAAGCATGACGTAATGGGGGGGTGTTATCTCTTTTGTCGAAAATCAGCCGTTTTTGCTCGAACATTAAATGCCTCCAAATGGTATTTATTTCACTTCCCGGGGTGAAGAAACCCTTTTTGAGAACTCAGAGTGAGTAAATTGGCCATTTTCATGCACTTTTAACCATTCCATAAATCTTGTGTTTTGGGCCCCTGGAAGCATGAAAATCACTTTAAACATGCTAATTTTAGCTCTAACACTGATGATCCACCTACAAATGTGAACTGACGTTCAAAAATAAGACATTTGAAAACGGACCATTTTCCACATTTCTGAAGCATGACGTAATGGGGGGGTGTTATCTCTTTTGTCGAAAATCAGCCGTTTTTGCTCGAACATTAAATGCCTCCAAATGGTATTTAATTAACTTCCCGAGCCCCTGGAAGCATGAAAATCACTTTAAACATGCTAATTTTAGCTCTAACACTGATGATCCACCTACAAATGTGAACTGACGTTCAAAAATAAAACATTTGAAAACGGACCATTTTCCACATTTCTGAAGCATGACGTAATGGGGGGGTGTTATCTCTTTTGTCGAAAATCAGCCGTTTTTGCTCGAACATTAAATGCCTCCAAATAGTATTTAATTAACTTCCCGGGGTGAAGAAACCCTTTTTGAGAACTCAGAGTGAGTAAATTGGCCATTTTCATGCACTTTTAACCATTCCATAAATCTTGTGTTTTGGGCCCCTGGAAGCATGAAAATCACTTTAAACATGCTAATTTTAGCTCTAACACTGATGATCCACCTACAAATGTGAACTGACGTTCAAAAATAAAACATTTGAAAACGGACCATTTTCCACATTTCTGAAGCATGACGTAATGGGGGGGTGTTATCTCTTTTGTCGAAAATCAGCCGTTTTTGCTCGAACATTAAATGCCTCCAAATGGTATTTAATTAACTTCCCGAGCCCCTGGAAGCATGAAAATCACTTTAAACATGCTAATTTTAGCTCTAACACTGATGATCCACCTACAAATGTGAACTGACGTTCAAAAATAAAACATTTGAAAACGGACCATTTTCCACATTTCTGAAGCATGACGTAATGGGGGGGGTGTTATCTCTTTTGTCGAAAATCAGCCGTTTTTGCTCGAACATTAAATGCCTCCAAATGGTATTTAATTAACTTCCCGAGCCCCTGGAAGCATGAAAATCACTTTAAACATGCTAATGTTAGCTCTAACACTGATGATCCACCTACAAATGTGAACTGACGTTCAAAAATAAAACCTTTGAAAACGGACCATTTTCCACATTTCTGAAGCATGACGTAATGGGGGGTGTTATCTCTTTTGTCGAAAATCAGCCGTTTTTGCTCGAACATTAAATGCCTCCAAATGGTATTTAATTAACTTCCCGAGCCCCTGGAAGCATGAAAATCACTTTAAACATGCTAATTTTAGCTCTAACACTGATGATCCACCTACAAATGTGAACTGACGTTCAAAAATAAAACATTTGAAAACGGACCATTTTCCACATTTCTGAAGCATGACATAATGGGGGGGTGTTATCTCTTTTGTCGAAAATCAGCCGTTTTTGCTCGAACATTAAATGCCTCCAAATGGTATTTAATTAACTTCCCGAGCCCCTGGAAGCATGAAAATCACTTTAAACATGCTAATTTTAGCTCTAACACTGATGATCCACCTACAAATGTGAACTGACGTTCAAAAATAAAACATTTGAAAACGGACCATTTTCCACATTTCTGAAGCATGACGTAATGGGGGGGTGTTATCTCTTTTGTCGAAAATCAGCCGTTTTTGCTCGAACATTAAATGCCTCCAAATGGTATTTAATTAACTTCCCGAGCCCCTGGAAGCATGAAAATCACTTTAAACATGCTAATTTTAGCTCTAACACTGATGATCCACCTACAAATGTGAACTGACGTTCAAAAATAAAACATTTGAAAACGGACCATTTTCCACATTTCTGAAGCATGACGTAATGGGGGGGTGTTATCTCTTTTGTCGAAAATCAGCCGTTTTTGCTCGAACATTAAATGCCTCCAAATGGTATTTAATTAACTTCCCGAGCCCCTGGAAGCATGAAAATCACTTTAAACATGCTAATTTTAGCTCTAACACTGATGATCCACCTACAAATGTGAACTGACGTTCAAAAATAAAACATTTGAAAACGGACCATTTTCCACATTTCTGAAGCATGACGTAATGGGGGGGTGTTATCTCTTTTGTCGAAAATCAGCCGTTTTTGCTCGAACATTAAATGCCTCCAAATGGTATTTAATTAACTTCCCGGGGTGAAGAAACCCTTTTTGAGAACTCAGAGTGAGTAAATTGGCCATTTTCATGCACTTTTAACCATTCCATAAATCTTGTGTTTTGGGCTCCTGGAAGCATGAAAATCACTTTAAACGTGCTAATTTTAGCTCTAACACTGATGATCCACCTACAAATGTGAACTGACGTTCAAAAATAAAACATTTGAAAACGGACCATTTTCCACATTTCTGAAGCATGACGTAATGGGGGGGTGTTATCTCTTTTGGCGAAAATCAGCCGTTTTTGCTCGAACATTAAATGCCTCCAAATGGTATTTATTTCACTTCCCGGGGTGAAGAAACCCTTTTTGAGAACTCACAGTGAGTAAATTGGCCATTTTCATGCACTTTTAACCATTCCATTAATCTTGTGTTTTGGGCCCCTGGAAGCATGAAAATCACTTTAAACATGCTAATTTTAGCTCTAACACTGATGATCCACCTACAAATGTGAACTGACGTTCAAAAATAAAACATTTGAAAACGGACCATTTTCCACATTTCTGAAGCATGACGTAATGGGGGGGGTGTTATCTCTTTTGTCGAAAATCAGCCGTTTTTGCTCGAACATTAAATGCCTCCAAATGGTATTTAATTAACTTCCCGAGCCCCTGGAAGCATGAAAATCACTTTAAACATGCTAATTTTAGCTCTAACACTGATGATCCACCTACAAATGTGAACTGACGTTCAAAAATAAAACATTTGAAAACGGACCATTTTCCACATTCTGAAGCATGACGTAATGGGGGGGGTGTTATCTCTTTTGTCGAAAATCAGCCGTTTTTGCTTGAACATTAAATGCCTCCAAATGGTCTTTAATTAACTTCCCGGGGTGAAGAAACCCTTTTTGAGAACTCAGAGTGAGTAAATTGACCATTTTCATGCACTTTTAACCATTCCATAAATCTTGTGTTTTGGGCCCCTGGAAGCATGAAAATCACTTTAAACATGCTAATTTTAGCTCTAACACTGATGATCCACCTACAAATGTGAACTGACGTTCAAAAATAAAACATTTGAAAACGGACCATTTTCCACATTTCTGAAGCATGACGTAATGGGGGGGTGTTATCTCTTTTGTCGAAAATCAGCCGTTTTTGCTCGAACATTAAATGCCTCCAAATGGTATTTAATTAACTTCCCGAGCCCCTGGAAGCATGAAAATCACTTTAAACATGCTAATTTTAGCTCTAACACTGATGATCCACCTACAAATGTGAACTGACGTTCAAAAATAAAACATTTGAAAACGGACCATTTTCCACATTTCTGAAGCATGACGTAATGGGGGGGTGTTATCTCTTTTGTCGAAAATCAGCTGTTTTTGCTCGAACATTAAATGCCTCCAAATGGTATTTAATTAACTTCCCGGGGTGAAGAAACCCTTTTTGAGAACTCAGAGTGAGTAAATTGGCCATTTTCATGCACTTTTAACCATTCCATAAATCTTGTGTTTTGGGCCCCTGGAAGCATGAAAATCACTTTAAACATGCTAATTTTAGCTCTAACACTGATGATCCACCTACAAATGTGAACTGACGTTCAAAAATAAAACATTTGAAAACGGACCATTTTCCACATTTCTGAAGCATGACGTAATGGGGGGGGTGTTATCTCTTTTGTCGAAAATCAGCCGTTTTTGCTCGAACATTAAATGCCTCCAAATGGTATTTAATTAACTTCCCGAGCCCCTGGAAGCATGAAAATCACTTTAAACATGCTAATGTTAGCTCTAACACTGATGATCCACCTACAAATGTGAACTGACGTTCAAAAATAAAACCTTTGAAAACGGACCATTTTCCACATTTCTGAAGCATGACGTAATGGGGGGTGTTATCTCTTTTGTCGAAAATCAGCCGTTTTTGCTCGAACATTAAATGCCTCCAAATGGTATTTAATTAACTTCCCGAGCCCCTGGAAGCATGAAAATCACTTTAAACATGCTAATTTTAGCTCTAACACTGATGATCCACCTACAAATGTGAACTGACGTTCAAAAATAAAACATTTGAAAACGGACCATTTTCCACATTTCTGAAGCATGACATAATGGGGGGGTGTTATCTCTTTTGTCGAAAATCAGCCGTTTTTGCTCGAACATTAAATGCCTCCAAATGGTATTTAATTAACTTCCCGAGCCCCTGGAAGCATGAAAATCACTTTAAACATGCTAATTTTAGCTCTAACACTGATGATCCACCTACAAATGTGAACTGACGTTCAAAAATAAAACATTTGAAAACGGACCATTTTCCACATTTCTGAAGCATGACGTAATGGGGGGGTGTTATCTCTTTTGTCGAAAATCAGCCGTTTTTGCTCGAACATTAAATGCCTCCAAATGGTATTTAATTAACTTCCCGAGCCCCTGGAAGCATGAAAATCACTTTAAACATGCTAATTTTAGCTCTAACACTGATGATCCACCTACAAATGTGAACTGACGTTCAAAAATAAAACATTTGAAAACGGACCATTTTCCACATTTCTGAAGCATGACGTAATGGGGGGGTGTTATCTCTTTTGTCGAAAATCAGCCGTTTTTGCTCGAACATTAAATGCCTCCAAATGGTATTTAATTAACTTCCCGAGCCCCTGGAAGCATGAAAATCACTTTAAACATGCTAATTTTAGCTCTAACACTGATGATCCACCTACAAATGTGAACTGACGTTCAAAAATAAAACATTTGAAAACGGACCATTTTCCACATTTCTGAAGCATGACGTAATGGGGGGGTGTTATCTCTTTTGTCGAAAATCAGCCGTTTTTGCTCGAACATTAAATGCCTCCAAATGGTATTTAATTAACTTCCCGGGGTGAAGAAACCCTTTTTGAGAACTCAGAGTGAGTAAATTGGCCATTTTCATGCACTTTTAACCATTCCATAAATCTTGTGTTTTGGGCTCCTGGAAGCATGAAAATCACTTTAAACGTGCTAATTTTAGCTCTAACACTGATGATCCACCTACAAATGTGAACTGACGTTCAAAAATAAAACATTTGAAAACGGACCATTTTCCACATTTCTGAAGCATGACGTAATGGGGGGGTGTTATCACTTTTGTCGAAAATCAGCCGTTTTTGCTCGAACATTAAATGCCTCCAAATGGTATTTAATTAACTTCCCGAGCCCCTGGAAGCATGAAAATCACTATAAAAATGCTAATTTTAGCTCTAACACTGATGATCCACCTACAAATGTGAACTGACGTTCAAAAATAAAACATTTGAAAACGGACCATTTTCCACATTTCTGAAGCATGACGTAATGGGGGGGTGTTATCTCTTTTGTCGAAAATCAGCCGTTTTTGCTCGAACATTAAATGCCTCCAAATGGTATTTAATTAACTTCCCGGGGTGAAGAAACCCTTTTTGAGAACTCAGAGTGAGTAAATTGGCCATTTTCATGCACTTTTAACCATTCCATAAATCTTGTGTTTTGGGCCCCTGGAAGCATGAAAATCACTTTAAACATGCTAATTTTAGCTCTAACACTGATGATCCACCTACAAATGTGAACTGACGTTCAAAAATAAAACATTTGAAAACGGACCATTTTCCACATTTCTGAAGCATGACGTAATGGGGGGGTGTTATCTCTTTTGTCGAAAATCAGCCGTTTTTGCTCGAACATTAAATGCCTCCAAATGGTATTTAATTAACTTCCCGAGCCCCTGGAAGCATGAAAATCACTTTAAACATGCTAATTTTAGCTCTAACACTGATGATCCACCTACAAATGTGAACTGACGTTCAAAAATAAAACATTTGAAAACGGACCATTTTCCACATTTCTGAAGCATGATGTAATGGGGGGGTGTTATCTCTTTTGTCGAAAATCAGCCGTTTTTGCTCGAACATTAAATGCCTCCAAATGGTATTTATTTCACTTCCCGGGGTGAAGAAACCCTTTTTGAGAACTCAGAGTGAGTAAATTGGCCATTTTCATGCACTTTTAACCATTCCATAAATCTTGTGTTTTGGGCCCCTGGAAGCATGAAAATCACTTTAAACATGCTAATTTTAGCTCTAACACTGATGATCCACCTACAAATGTGAACTGACGTTCAAAAATAAAACATTTGAAAACGGACCATTTTCCACATTTCTGAAGCATGACGTAATGGGGGGGTGTTATCTCTTTTGTCGAAAATCAGCCGTTTTTGCTCGAACATTAAATGCCTCCAAATGGTATTTAATTAACTTCCCGAGCCCCTGGAAGCATGAAAATCACTTTAAACATGCTAATTTTAGCTCTAACACTGATGATCCACCTACAAATGTGAACTGACGTTCAAAAATAAAACATTTGAAAACGGACCATTTTCCACATTTCTGAAGCATGACGTAATGGGGGGGTGTTATCTCTTTTGTCGAAAATCAGCCATTTTTGCTCGAACATTAAATGCCTCCAAATGGTATTTAATTAACTTCCCGGGGTGAAGAAACCCTTTTTGAGAACTCAGAGTGAGTAAATTGGCCATTTTCATGCACTTTTAACCATTCCATAAATCTTGTGTTTTGGGCCCCTGGAAGCATGAAAATCACTTTAAACATGCTAATTTTAGCTCTAACACTGATGATCCACCTACAAATGTGAACTGACGTTCAAAAATAAAACATTTGAAAACGGACCATTTTCCACATTTCTGAAGCATGACGTAATGGGGGGGTGTTATCTCTTTTGTCGAAAATCAGCCGTTTTTGCTCGAACATTAAATGCCTCCAAATGGTATTTAATTAACTTCCCGAGCCCCTGGAAGCATGAAAATCACTTTAAACATGCTAATTTTAGCTCTAACACTGATGATCCACCTACAAATGTGAACTGACGTTCAAAAATAAAACATTTGAAAACGGACCATTTTCCACATTTCTGAAGCATGACGTAATGGGGGGGTGTTATCTCTTTTGTCGAAAATCAGCCGTTTTTGCTGTAACATTAAATGCCTCCAAATGGTATTTAATTAACTTCCCGAGCCCCTGGAAGCATGAAAATCACTTTAAACAAGCTAATTTTAGCTCTAACACTGATGATCCACCTACAAATGTGAACTGACGTTCAAAAATAAAACATTTGAAAACGGACCATTTTCCACATTTCTGAAGCATGACGTAATGGGGGGGTGTTCTCTCTTTTGTCGAAAATCAGCCGTTTTTGCTCAAACATTAAATGCCTCCAAATGGTATTTAATTAACTTCCCGAGCCCCTGGAAGCATGAAAATCACTTTAAACATGCTAATTTTAGCTCTAACACTGATGATCCACCTACAAATGTGAACTGACGTTCAAAAATAAAACATTTGAAAACGGACCATTTTCCACATTTCTGAAGCATGACGTAATGGGGGGGTGTTATCTCTTTTGTCGAAAATCAGCCGTTTTTGCTCGAACATTAAATGCCTCCAAATGGTATTTATTTCACTTCCCGGGGTGAAGAAACCCTTTTTGAGAACTCAGAGTGAGTAAATTGGCCATTTTCATGCACTTTTAACCATTCCATAAATCTTGTGTTTTGGGCCCCTGGAAGCATGAAAATCACTTTAAACATGCTAATTTTAGCTCTAACACTGATGATCCACCTACAAATGTGAACTGACGTTCAAAAATAAGACATTTGAAAACGGACCATTTTCCACATTTCTGAAGCATGACGTAATGGGGGGGTGTTATCTCTTTTGTCGAAAATCAGCCGTTTTTGCTCGAACATTAAATGCCTCCAAATGGTATTTAATTAACTTCCCGAGCCCCTGGAAGCATGAAAATCACTTTAAACATGCTAATTTTAGCTCTAACACTGATGATCCACCTACAAATGTGAACTGACGTTCAAAAATAAAACATTTGAAAACGGACCATTTTCCACATTTCTGAAGCATGACGTAATGGGGGGGTGTTATCTCTTTTGTCGAAAATCAGCCGTTTTTGCTCGAACATTAAATGCCTCCAAATAGTATTTAATTAACTTCCCGGGGTGAAGAAACCCTTTTTGAGAACTCAGAGTGAGTAAATTGGCCATTTTCATGCACTTTTAACCATTCCATAAATCTTGTGTTTTGGGCCCCTGGAAGCATGAAAATCACTTTAAACATGCTAATTTTAGCTCTAACACTGATGATCCACCTACAAATGTGAACTGACGTTCAAAAATAAAACATTTGAAAACGGACCATTTTCCACATTTCTGAAGCATGACGTAATGGGGGGGTGTTATCTCTTTTGTCGAAAATCAGCCGTTTTTGCTCGAACATTAAATGCCTCCAAATGGTATTTAATTAACTTCCCGAGCCCCTGGAAGCATGAAAATCACTTTAAACATGCTAATTTTAGCTCTAACACTGATGATCCACCTACAAATGTGAACTGACGTTCAAAAATAAAACATTTGAAAACGGACCATTTTCCACATTTCTGAAGCATGACGTAATGGGGGGGGTGTTATCTCTTTTGTCGAAAATCAGCCGTTTTTGCTCGAACATTAAATGCCTCCAAATGGTATTTAATTAACTTCCCGAGCCCCTGGAAGCATGAAAATCACTTTAAACATGCTAATGTTAGCTCTAACACTGATGATCCACCTACAAATGTGAACTGACGTTCAAAAATAAAACCTTTGAAAACGGACCATTTTCCACATTTCTGAAGCATGACGTAATGGGGGGTGTTATCTCTTTTGTCGAAAATCAGCCGTTTTTGCTCGAACATTAAATGCCTCCAAATGGTATTTAATTAACTTCCCGAGCCCCTGGAAGCATGAAAATCACTTTAAACATGCTAATTTTAGCTCTAACACTGATGATCCACCTACAAATGTGAACTGACGTTCAAAAATAAAACATTTGAAAACGGACCATTTTCCACATTTCTGAAGCATGACATAATGGGGGGGTGTTATCTCTTTTGTCGAAAATCAGCCGTTTTTGCTCGAACATTAAATGCCTCCAAATGGTATTTAATTAACTTCCCGAGCCCCTGGAAGCATGAAAATCACTTTAAACATGCTAATTTTAGCTCTAACACTGATGATCCACCTACAAATGTGAACTGACGTTCAAAAATAAAACATTTGAAAACGGACCATTTTCCACATTTCTGAAGCATGACGTAATGGGGGGGTGTTATCTCTTTTGTCGAAAATCAGCCGTTTTTGCTCGAACATTAAATGCCTCCAAATGGTATTTAATTAACTTCCCGAGCCCCTGGAAGCATGAAAATCACTTTAAACATGCTAATTTTAGCTCTAACACTGATGATCCACCTACAAATGTGAACTGACGTTCAAAAATAAAACATTTGAAAACGGACCATTTTCCACATTTCTGAAGCATGACGTAATGGGGGGGTGTTATCTCTTTTGTCGAAAATCAGCCGTTTTTGCTCGAACATTAAATGCCTCCAAATGGTATTTAATTAACTTCCCGAGCCCCTGGAAGCATGAAAATCACTTTAAACATGCTAATTTTAGCTCTAACACTGATGATCCACCTACAAATGTGAACTGACGTTCAAAAATAAAACATTTGAAAACGGACCATTTTCCACATTTCTGAAGCATGACGTAATGGGGGGGTGTTATCTCTTTTGTCGAAAATCAGCCGTTTTTGCTCGAACATTAAATGCCTCCAAATGGTATTTAATTAACTTCCCGGGGTGAAGAAACCCTTTTTGAGAACTCAGAGTGAGTAAATTGGCCATTTTCATGCACTTTTAACCATTCCATAAATCTTGTGTTTTGGGCTCCTGGAAGCATGAAAATCACTTTAAACGTGCTAATTTTAGCTCTAACACTGATGATCCACCTACAAATGTGAACTGACGTTCAAAAATAAAACATTTGAAAACGGACCATTTTCCACATTTCTGAAGCATGACGTAATGGGGGGGTGTTATCTCTTTTGGCGAAAATCAGCCGTTTTTGCTCGAACATTAAATGCCTCCAAATGGTATTTATTTCACTTCCCGGGGTGAAGAAACCCTTTTTGAGAACTCACAGTGAGTAAATTGGCCATTTTCATGCACTTTTAACCATTCCATTAATCTTGTGTTTTGGGCCCCTGGAAGCATGAAAATCACTTTAAACATGCTAATTTTAGCTCTAACACTGATGATCCACCTACAAATGTGAACTGACGTTCAAAAATAAAACATTTGAAAACGGACCATTTTCCACATTTCTGAAGCATGACGTAATGGGGGGGGTGTTATCTCTTTTGTCGAAAATCAGCCGTTTTTGCTCGAACATTAAATGCCTCCAAATGGTATTTAATTAACTTCCCGAGCCCCTGGAAGCATGAAAATCACTTTAAACATGCTAATTTTAGCTCTAACACTGATGATCCACCTACAAATGTGAACTGACGTTCAAAAATAAAACATTTGAAAACGGACCATTTTCCACATTCTGAAGCATGACGTAATGGGGGGGGTGTTATCTCTTTTGTCGAAAATCAGCCGTTTTTGCTTGAACATTAAATGCCTCCAAATGGTCTTTAATTAACTTCCCGGGGTGAAGAAACCCTTTTTGAGAACTCAGAGTGAGTAAATTGACCATTTTCATGCACTTTTAACCATTCCATAAATCTTGTGTTTTGGGCCCCTGGAAGCATGAAAATCACTTTAAACATGCTAATTTTAGCTCTAACACTGATGATCCACCTACAAATGTGAACTGACGTTCAAAAATAAAACATTTGAAAACGGACCATTTTCCACATTTCTGAAGCATGACGT
This sequence comes from Lissotriton vulgaris, assembly GCF_964263255.1. NCBI lineage: Eukaryota > Metazoa > Chordata > Amphibia > Caudata > Salamandridae > Lissotriton > Lissotriton vulgaris. The sequence continues at coordinate 239,101 of NW_028247745.1, read as the reverse complement.
AATGGGGGGGTGTTATCTCTTTTGTCGAAAATCAGCCGTTTTTGCTCGAACATTAAATGCCTCCAAATGGTATTTAATTAACTTCCCGAGCCCCTGGAAGCATGAAAATCACTTTAAACATGCTAATTTTAGCTCTAACACTGATGATCCACCTACAAATGTGAACTGACGTTCAAAAATAAAACATTTGAAAACGGACCATTTTCCACATTTCTGAAGCATGACGTAATGGGGGGGTGTTATCTCTTTTGTCGAAAATCAGCTGTTTTTGCTCGAACATTAAATGCCTAAAAATGGTATTTAATTAACTTCCCGGGGTGAAGAAACCCTTTTTGAGAACTCAGAGTGAGTAAATTGGCCATTTTCATGCACTTTTAACCATTCCATAAATCTTGTGTTTTGGGCCCCTGGAAGCATGAAAATCACTTTAAACATGCTAATTTTAGCTCTAACACTGATGATCCACCTACAAATGTGAACTGACGTTCAAAAATAAAACATTTGAAAACGGACCATTTTCCACATTTCTGAAGCATGACGTAATGGGGGGGGTGTTATCTCTTTTGTCGAAAATCAGCCGTTTTTGCTCGAACATTAAATGCCTCCAAATGGTATTTAATTAACTTCCCGAGCCCCTGGAAGCATGAAAATCACTTTAAACATGCTAATGTTAGCTCTAACACTGATGATCCACCTACAAATGTGAACTGACGTTCAAAAATAAAACCTTTGAAAACGGACCATTTTCCACATTTCTGAAGCATGACGTAATGGGGGGTGTTATCTCTTTTGTCGAAAATCAGCCGTTTTTGCTCGAACATTAAATGCCTCCAAATGGTATTTAATTAACTTCCCGAGCCCCTGGAAGCATGAAAATCACTTTAAACATGCTAATTTTAGCTCTAACACTGATGATCCACCTACAAATGTGAACTGACGTTCAAAAATAAAACATTTGAAAACGGACCATTTTCCACATTTCTGAAGCATGACATAATGGGGGGGTGTTATCTCTTTTGTCGAAAATCAGCCGTTTTTGCTCGAACATTAAATGCCTCCAAATGGTATTTAATTAACTTCCCGAGCCCCTGGAAGCATGAAAATCACTTTAAACATGCTAATTTTAGCTCTAACACTGATGATCCACCTACAAATGTGAACTGACGTTCAAAAATAAAACATTTGAAAACGGACCATTTTCCACATTTCTGAAGCATGACGTAATGGGGGGGTGTTATCTCTTTTGTCGAAAATCAGCCGTTTTTGCTCGAACATTAAATGCCTCCAAATGGTATTTAATTAACTTCCCGAGCCCCTGGAAGCATGAAAATCACTTTAAACATGCTAATTTTAGCTCTAACACTGATGATCCACCTACAAATGTGAACTGACGTTCAAAAATAAAACATTTGAAAACGGACCATTTTCCACATTTCTGAAGCATGACGTAATGGGGGGGTGTTATCTCTTTTGTCGAAAATCAGCCGTTTTTGCTCGAACATTAAATGCCTCCAAATGGTATTTAATTAACTTCCCGAGCCCCTGGAAGCATGAAAATCACTTTAAACATGCTAATTTTAGCTCTAACACTGATGATCCACCTACAAATGTGAACTGACGTTCAAAAATAAAACATTTGAAAACGGACCATTTTCCACATTTCTGAAGCATGACGTAATGGGGGGGTGTTATCTCTTTTGTCGAAAATCAGCCGTTTTTGCTCGAACATTAAATGCCTCCAAATGGTATTTAATTAACTTCCCGGGGTGAAGAAACCCTTTTTGAGAACTCAGAGTGAGTAAATTGGCCATTTTCATGCACTTTTAACCATTCCATAAATCTTGTGTTTTGGGCTCCTGGAAGCATGAAAATCACTTTAAACGTGCTAATTTTAGCTCTAACACTGATGATCCACCTACAAATGTGAACTGACGTTCAAAAATAAAACATTTGAAAACGGACCATTTTCCACATTTCTGAAGCATGACGTAATGGGGGGGTGTTATCTCTTTTGGCGAAAATCAGCCGTTTTTGCTCGAACATTAAATGCCTCCAAATGGTATTTATTTCACTTCCCGGGGTGAAGAAACCCTTTTTGAGAACTCACAGTGAGTAAATTGGCCATTTTCATGCACTTTTAACCATTCCATTAATCTTGTGTTTTGGGCCCCTGGAAGCATGAAAATCACTTTAAACATGCTAATTTTAGCTCTAACACTGATGATCCACCTACAAATGTGAACTGACGTTCAAAAATAAAACATTTGAAAACGGACCATTTTCCACATTTCTGAAGCATGACGTAATGGGGGGGGTGTTATCTCTTTTGTCGAAAATCAGCCGTTTTTGCTCGAACATTAAATGCCTCCAAATGGTATTTAATTAACTTCCCGAGCCCCTGGAAGCATGAAAATCACTTTAAACATGCTAATTTTAGCTCTAACACTGATGATCCACCTACAAATGTGAACTGACGTTCAAAAATAAAACATTTGAAAACGGACCATTTTCCACATTCTGAAGCATGACGTAATGGGGGGGGTGTTATCTCTTTTGTCGAAAATCAGCCGTTTTTGCTTGAACATTAAATGCCTCCAAATGGTCTTTAATTAACTTCCCGGGGTGAAGAAACCCTTTTTGAGAACTCAGAGTGAGTAAATTGACCATTTTCATGCACTTTTAACCATTCCATAAATCTTGTGTTTTGGGCCCCTGGAAGCATGAAAATCACTTTAAACATGCTAATTTTAGCTCTAACACTGATGATCCACCTACAAATGTGAACTGACGTTCAAAAATAAAACATTTGAAAACGGACCATTTTCCACATTTCTGAAGCATGACGTAATGGGGGGGTGTTATCTCTTTTGTCGAAAATCAGCCGTTTTTGCTCGAACATTAAATGCCTCCAAATGGTATTTAATTAACTTCCCGAGCCCCTGGAAGCATGAAAATCACTTTAAACATGCTAATTTTAGCTCTAACACTGATGATCCACCTACAAATGTGAACTGACGTTCAAAAATAAAACATTTGAAAACGGACCATTTTCCACATTTCTGAAGCATGACGTAATGGGGGGGTGTTATCTCTTTTGTCGAAAATCAGCTGTTTTTGCTCGAACATTAAATGCCTCCAAATGGTATTTAATTAACTTCCCGGGGTGAAGAAACCCTTTTTGAGAACTCAGAGTGAGTAAATTGGCCATTTTCATGCACTTTTAACCATTCCATAAATCTTGTGTTTTGGGCCCCTGGAAGCATGAAAATCACTTTAAACATGCTAATTTTAGCTCTAACACTGATGATCCACCTACAAATGTGAACTGACGTTCAAAAATAAAACATTTGAAAACGGACCATTTTCCACATTTCTGAAGCATGACGTAATGGGGGGGGTGTTATCTCTTTTGTCGAAAATCAGCCGTTTTTGCTCGAACATTAAATGCCTCCAAATGGTATTTAATTAACTTCCCGAGCCCCTGGAAGCATGAAAATCACTTTAAACATGCTAATGTTAGCTCTAACACTGATGATCCACCTACAAATGTGAACTGACGTTCAAAAATAAAACCTTTGAAAACGGACCATTTTCCACATTTCTGAAGCATGACGTAATGGGGGGTGTTATCTCTTTTGTCGAAAATCAGCCGTTTTTGCTCGAACATTAAATGCCTCCAAATGGTATTTAATTAACTTCCCGAGCCCCTGGAAGCATGAAAATCACTTTAAACATGCTAATTTTAGCTCTAACACTGATGATCCACCTACAAATGTGAACTGACGTTCAAAAATAAAACATTTGAAAACGGACCATTTTCCACATTTCTGAAGCATGACATAATGGGGGGGTGTTATCTCTTTTGTCGAAAATCAGCCGTTTTTGCTCGAACATTAAATGCCTCCAAATGGTATTTAATTAACTTCCCGAGCCCCTGGAAGCATGAAAATCACTTTAAACATGCTAATTTTAGCTCTAACACTGATGATCCACCTACAAATGTGAACTGACGTTCAAAAATAAAACATTTGAAAACGGACCATTTTCCACATTTCTGAAGCATGACGTAATGGGGGGGTGTTATCTCTTTTGTCGAAAATCAGCCGTTTTTGCTCGAACATTAAATGCCTCCAAATGGTATTTAATTAACTTCCCGAGCCCCTGGAAGCATGAAAATCACTTTAAACATGCTAATTTTAGCTCTAACACTGATGATCCACCTACAAATGTGAACTGACGTTCAAAAATAAAACATTTGAAAACGGACCATTTTCCACATTTCTGAAGCATGACGTAATGGGGGGGTGTTATCTCTTTTGTCGAAAATCAGCCGTTTTTGCTCGAACATTAAATGCCTCCAAATGGTATTTAATTAACTTCCCGAGCCCCTGGAAGCATGAAAATCACTTTAAACATGCTAATTTTAGCTCTAACACTGATGATCCACCTACAAATGTGAACTGACGTTCAAAAATAAAACATTTGAAAACGGACCATTTTCCACATTTCTGAAGCATGACGTAATGGGGGGGTGTTATCTCTTTTGTCGAAAATCAGCCGTTTTTGCTCGAACATTAAATGCCTCCAAATGGTATTTAATTAACTTCCCGGGGTGAAGAAACCCTTTTTGAGAACTCAGAGTGAGTAAATTGGCCATTTTCATGCACTTTTAACCATTCCATAAATCTTGTGTTTTGGGCTCCTGGAAGCATGAAAATCACTTTAAACGTGCTAATTTTAGCTCTAACACTGATGATCCACCTACAAATGTGAACTGACGTTCAAAAATAAAACATTTGAAAACGGACCATTTTCCACATTTCTGAAGCATGACGTAATGGGGGGGTGTTATCTCTTTTGGCGAAAATCAGCCGTTTTTGCTCGAACATTAAATGCCTCCAAATGGTATTTATTTCACTTCCCGGGGTGAAGAAACCCTTTTTGAGAACTCACAGTGAGTAAATTGGCCATTTTCATGCACTTTTAACCATTCCATTAATCTTGTGTTTTGGGCCCCTGGAAGCATGAAAATCACTTTAAACATGCTAATTTTAGCTCTAACACTGATGATCCACCTACAAATGTGAACTGACGTTCAAAAATAAAACATTTGAAAACGGACCATTTTCCACATTTCTGAAGCATGACGTAATGGGGGGGGTGTTATCTCTTTTGTCGAAAATCAGCCGTTTTTGCTCGAACATTAAATGCCTCCAAATGGTATTTAATTAACTTCCCGAGCCCCTGGAAGCATGAAAATCACTTTAAACATGCTAATTTTAGCTCTAACACTGATGATCCACCTACAAATGTGAACTGACGTTCAAAAATAAAACATTTGAAAACGGACCATTTTCCACATTCTGAAGCATGACGTAATGGGGGGGGTGTTATCTCTTTTGTCGAAAATCAGCCGTTTTTGCTTGAACATTAAATGCCTCCAAATGGTCTTTAATTAACTTCCCGGGGTGAAGAAACCCTTTTTGAGAACTCAGAGTGAGTAAATTGACCATTTTCATGCACTTTTAACCATTCCATAAATCTTGTGTTTTGGGCCCCTGGAAGCATGAAAATCACTTTAAACATGCTAATTTTAGCTCTAACACTGATGATCCACCTACAAATGTGAACTGACGTTCAAAAATAAAACATTTGAAAACGGACCATTTTCCACATTTCTGAAGCATGACGTAATGGGGGGGTGTTATCTCTTTTGTCGAAAATCAGCCGTTTTTGCTCGAACATTAAATGCCTCCAAATGGTATTTAATTAACTTCCCGAGCCCCTGGAAGCATGAAAATCACTTTAAACATGCTAATTTTAGCTCTAACACTGATGATCCACCTACAAATGTGAACTGACGTTCAAAAATAAAACATTTGAAAACGGACCATTTTCCACATTTCTGAAGCATGACGTAATGGGGGGGTGTTATCTCTTTTGTCGAAAATCAGCTGTTTTTGCTCGAACATTAAATGCCTCCAAATGGTATTTAATTAACTTCCCGGGGTGAAGAAACCCTTTTTGAGAACTCAGAGTGAGTAAATTGGCCATTTTCATGCACTTTTAACCATTCCATAAATCTTGTGTTTTGGGCTCCTGGAAGCATGAAAATCACTTTAAACGTGCTAATTTTAGCTCTAACACTGATGATCCACCTACAAATGTGAACTGACGTTCAAAAATAAAACATTTGAAAACGGACCATTTTCCACATTTCTGAAGCATGACGTAATGGGGGGGTGTTATCTCTTTTGTCGAAAATCAGCCGTTTTTGCTCGAACATTAAATGCCTCCAAATGGTATTTAATTAACTTCCTGGGGTGAAGAAACCCTTTTTGAGAACTCAGAGTGAGTAAATTGGCTATTTTCATGCACTTTTAACCATTCCATAAATCTTGTGTTTTGGGCCCCTGGAAGCATGAAAATCACTTTAAACATGCTAATTTTAGCTCTAACACTGATGATCCACCTACAAATGTGAACTGACGTTCAAAAATAAAACATTTGAAAACGGACCATTTTCCACATTTCTGAAGCATGACGTAATGGGGGGGGTGTTATCTCTTTTGGCGAAAATCAGCCGTTTTTGCTCGAACATTAAATGCCTCCAAATGGTATTTATTTCACTTCCCGGGATGAAGAAACCCTTTTTGAGAACTCACAGTGAGTAAATTGGCCATTTTCATGCACTTTTAACCATTCCATTAATCTTGTGTTTTGGGCCCCTGGAAGCATGAAAATCACTTTAAACATGCTAATTTTAGCTCTAACACTGATGATCCACCTACAAATGTGAACTGACGTTCAAAAATAAAACATTTGAAAACGGACCATTTTCCACATTTCTGAAGCATGACGTAATGGGGGGGGTGTTATCTCTTTTGTCGAAAATCAGCCGTTTTTGCTCGAACATTAAATGCCTCCAAATGGTATTTAATTAACTTCCCGAGCCCCTGGAAGCATGAAAATCACTTTAAACATGCTAATTTTAGCTCTAACACTGATGATCCACCTACAAATGTGAACTGACGTTCAAAAATAAAACATTTGAAAACGGACCATTTTCCACATTCTGAAGCATGACGTAATGGGGGGGTGTTATCTCTTTTGTCGAAAATCAGCCGTTTTTGCTTGAACATTAAATGCCTCCAAATGGTCTTTAATTAACTTCCCGGGGTGAAGAAACCCTTTTTGAGAACTCAGAGTGAGTAAATTGACCATTTTCATGCACTTTTAACCATTCCATAAATCTTGTGTTTTGGGCCCCTGGAAGCATGAAAATCACTTTAAACATGCTAATTTTAGCTCTAACACTGATGATCCACCTACAAATGTGAACTGACGTTCAAAAATAAAACATTTGAAAACGGACCATTTTCCACATTTCTGAAGCATGACGTAATGGGGGGGTGTTATCTCTTTTGTCGAAAATCAGCTGTTTTTGCTCGAACATTAAATGCCTCCAAATGGTATTTAATTAACTTCCCGAGCCCCTGGAAGCATGAAAATCACTTTAAACATGCTAATTTTAGCTCTAACACTGATGATCCACCTACAAATGTGAACTGACGTTCAAAAATAAAACATTTGAAAACGGACCATTTTCCACATTTCTGAAGCATGACGTAATGGGGGGGTGTTATCTCTTTTGTCGAAAATCAGCCGTTTTTGCTCGAACATTAAATGCCTCCAAATGGTATTTAATTAACTTCCCGGGGTGAAGAAACCCTTTTTGAGAACTCAGAGTGAGTAAATTGGCCATTTTCATGCACTTTTAACCATTCCATAAATCTTGTGTTTTGGGCTCCTGGAAGCATGAAAATCACTTTAAACGTGCTAATTTTAGCTCTAACACTGATGATCCACCTACAAATGTGAACTGACGTTCAAAAATAAAACATTTGAAAACGGACCATTTTCCACATTTCTGAAGCATGACGTAATGGGGGGGTGTTATCACTTTTGTCGAAAATCAGCCGTTTTTGCTCGAACATTAAATGCCTCCAAATGGTATTTAATTAACTTCCCGAGCCCCTGGAAGCATGAAAATCACTTTAAAAATGCTAATTTTAGCTCTAACACTGATGATCCACCTACAAATGTGAACTGACGTTCAAAAATAAAACATTTGAAAACGGACCATTTTCCACATTTCTGAAGCATGACGTAATGGGGGGGTGTTATCTCTTTTGTCGAAAATCAGCCGTTTTTGCTCGAACATTAAATGCCTCCAAATGGTATTTAATTAACTTCCCGGGGTGAAGAAACCCTTTTTGAGAACTCAGAGTGAGTAAATTGGCCATTTTCATGCACTTTTAACCATTCCATAAATCTTGTGTTTTGGGCCCCTGGAAGCATGAAAATCACTTTAAACATGCTAATTTTAGCTCTAACACTGATGATCCACCTACAAATGTGAACTGACGTTCAAAAATAAAACATTTGAAAACGGACCATTTTCCACATTTCTGAAGCATGACGTAATGGGGGGGTGTTATCTCTTTGTCGAAAATCAGCCGTTTTTGCTCGAACATTAAATGCCTCCAAATGGTATTTAATTAACTTCCCGAGCCCCTGGAAGCATGAAAATCACTTTAAACATGCTAATTTTAGCTCTAACACTGATGATCCACCTACAAATGTGAACTGACGTTCAAAAATAAAACATTTGAAAACGGACCATTTTCCACATTTCTGAAGCATGATGTAATGGGGGGGTGTTATCTCTTTTGTCGAAAATCAGCCGTTTTTGCTCGAACATTAAATGCCTCCAAATGGTATTTATTTCACTTCCCGGGGTGAAGAAACCCTTTTTGAGAACTCAGAGTGAGTAAATTGGCCATTTTCATGCACTTTTAACCATTCCATAAATCTTGTGTTTTGGGCCCCTGGAAGCATGAAAATCACTTTAAACATGCTAATTTTAGCTCTAACACTGATGATCCACCTACAAATGTGAACTGACGTTCAAAAATAAAACATTTGAAAACGGACCATTTTCCACATTTCTGAAGCATGACGTAATGGGGGGGTGTTATCTCTTTTGTCGAAAATCAGCCGTTTTTGCTCGAACATTAAATGCCTCCAAATGGTATTTAATTAACTTCCCGAGCCCCTGGAAGCATGAAAATCACTTTAAACATGCTAATTTTAGCTCTAACACTGATGATCCACCTACAAATGTGAACTGACGTTCAAAAATAAAACATTTGAAAACGGACCATTTTCCACATTTCTGAAGCATGACGTAATGGGGGGGTGTTATCTCTTTTGTCGAAAATCAGCCATTTTTGCTCGAACATTAAATGCCTCCAAATGGTATTTAATTAACTTCCCGGGGTGAAGAAACCCTTTTTGAGAACTCAGAGTGAGTAAATTGGCCATTTTCATGCACTTTTAACCATTCCATAAATCTTGTGTTTTGGGCCCCTGGAAGCATGAAAATCACTTTAAACATGCTAATTTTAGCTCTAACACTGATGATCCACCTACAAATGTGAACTGACGTTCAAAAATAAAACATTTGAAAACGGACCATTTTCCACATTTCTGAAGCATGACGTAATGGGGGGGTGTTATCTCTTTTGTCGAAAATCAGCCGTTTTTGCTCGAACATTAAATGCCTCCAAATGGTATTTAATTAACTTCCCGAGCCCCTGGAAGCATGAAAATCACTTTAAACATGCTAATTTTAGCTCTAACACTGATGATCCACCTACAAATGTGAACTGACGTTCAAAAATAAAACATTTGAAAACGGACCATTTTCCACATTTCTGAAGCATGACGTAATGGGGGGGTGTTATCTCTTTTGTCGAAAATCAGCCGTTTTTGCTGTAACATTAAATGCCTCCAAATGGTATTTAATTAACTTCCCGAGCCCCTGGAAGCATGAAAATCACTTTAAACAAGCTAATTTTAGCTCTAACACTGATGATCCACCTACAAATGTGAACTGACGTTCAAAAATAAAACATTTGAAAACGGACCATTTTCAACATTTCTGAAGCATGACGTAATGGGGGGGTGTTCTCTCTTTTGTCGAAAATCAGCCGTTTTTGCTCAAACATTAAATGCCTCCAAATGGTATTTAATTAACTTCCCGAGCCCCTGGAAGCATGAAAATCACTTTAAACATGCTAATTTTAGCTCTAACACTGATGATCCACCTACAAATGTGAACTGACGTTCAAAAATAAAACATTTGAAAACGGACCATTTTCCACATTTCTGAAGCATGACGTAATGGGGGGGTGTTATCTCTTTTGTCGAAAATCAGCCGTTTTTGCTCGAACATTAAATGCCTCCAAATGGTATTTATTTCACTTCCCGGGGTGAAGAAACCCTTTTTGAGAACTCAGAGTGAGTAAATTGGCCATTTTCATGCACTTTTAACCATTCCATAAATCTTGTGTTTTGGGCCCCTGGAAGCATGAAAATCACTTTAAACATGCTAATTTTAGCTCTAACACTGATGATCCACCTACAAATGTGAACTGACGTTCAAAAATAAGACATTTGAAAACGGACCATTTTCCACATTTCTGAAGCATGACGTAATGGGGGGGTGTTATCTCTTTTGTCGAAAATCAGCCGTTTTTGCTCGAACATTAAATGCCTCCAAATGGTATTTAATTAACTTCCCAAGCCCCTGGAAGCATGAAAATCACTTTAAACATGCTAATTTTAGCTCTAACACTGATGATCCACCTACAAATGTGAACTGACGTTCAAAAATAAAACATTTGAAAACGGACCATTTTCCACATTTCTGAAGCATGACGTAATGGGGGGGTGTTATCTCTTTTGTCGAAAATCAGCCGTTTTTGCTCGAACATTAAATGCCTCCAAATAGTATTTAATTAACTTCCCGGGGTGAAGAAACCCTTTTTGAGAACTCAGAGTGAGTAAATTGGCCATTTTCATGCACTTTTAACCATTCCATAAATCTTGTGTTTTGGGCCCCTGGAAGCATGAAAATCACTTTAAACATGCTAATTTTAGCTCTAACACTGATGATCCACCTACAAATGTGAACTGACGTTCAAAAATAAAACATTTGAAAACGGACCATTTTCCACATTTCTGAAGCATGACGTAATGGGGGGGTGTTATCTCTTTTGTCGAAAATCAGCCGTTTTTGCTCGAACATTAAATGCCTCCAAATGGTATTTAATTAACTTCCCGAGCCCCTGGAAGCATGAAAATCACTTTAAACATGCTAATTTTAGCTCTAACACTGATGATCCACCTACAAATGTGAACTGACGTTCAAAAATAAAACATTTGAAAACGGACCATTTTCCACATTTCTGAAGCATGACGTAATGGGGGGGGTGTTATCTCTTTTGTCGAAAATCAGCCGTTTTTGCTCGAACATTAAATGCCTCCAAATGGTATTTAATTAACTTCCCGAGCCCCTGGAAGCATGAAAATCACTTTAAACATGCTAATGTTAGCTCTAACACTGATGATCCACCTACAAATGTGAACTGACGTTCAAAAATAAAACCTTTGAAAACGGACCATTTTCCACATTTCTGAAGCATGACGTAATGGGGGGTGTTATCTCTTTTGTCGAAAATCAGCCGTTTTTGCTCGAACATTAAATGCCTCCAAATGGTATTTAATTAACTTCCCGAGCCCCTGGAAGCATGAAAATCACTTTAAACATGCTAATTTTAGCTCTAACACTGATGATCCACCTACAAATGTGAACTGACGTTCAAAAATAAAACATTTGAAAACGGACCATTTTCCACATTTCTGAAGCATGACATAATGGGGGGGTGTTATCTCTTTTGTCGAAAATCAGCCGTTTTTGCTCGAACATTAAATGCCTCCAAATGGTATTTAATTAACTTCCCGAGCCCCTGGAAGCATGAAAATCACTTTAAACATGCTAATTTTAGCTCTAACACTGATGATCCACCTACAAATGTGAACTGACGTTCAAAAATAAAACATTTGAAAACGGACCATTTTCCACATTTCTGAAGCATGACGTAATGGGGGGGTGTTATCTCTTTTGTCGAAAATCAGCCGTTTTTGCTCGAACATTAAATGCCTCCAAATGGTATTTAATTAACTTCCCGAGCCCCTGGAAGCATGAAAATCACTTTAAACATGCTAATTTTAGCTCTAACACTGATGATCCACCTACAAATGTGAACTGACGTTCAAAAATAAAACATTTGAAAACGGACCATTTTCCACATTTCTGAAGCATGACGTAATGGGGGGGTGTTATCTCTTTTGTCGAAAATCAGCCGTTTTTGCTCGAACATTAAATGCCTCCAAATGGTATTTAATTAACTTCCCGAGCCCCTGGAAGCATGAAAATCACTTTAAACATGCTAATTTTAGCTCTAACACTGATGATCCACCTACAAATGTGAACTGACGTTCAAAAATAAAACATTTGAAAACGGACCATTTTCCACATTTCTGAAGCATGACGTAATGGGGGGGTGTTATCTCTTTTGTCGAAAATCAGCCGTTTTTGCTCGAACATTAAATGCCTCCAAATGGTATTTAATTAACTTCCCGGGGTGAAGAAACCCTTTTTGAGAACTCAGAGTGAGTAAATTGGCCATTTTCATGCACTTTTAACCATTCCATAAATCTTGTGTTTTGGGCTCCTGGAAGCATGAAAATCACTTTAAACGTGCTAATTTTAGCTCTAACACTGATGATCCACCTACAAATGTGAACTGACGTTCAAAAATAAAACATTTGAAAACGGACCATTTTCCACATTTCTGAAGCATGACGTAATGGGGGGGTGTTATCACTTTTGTCGAAAATCAGCCGTTTTTGCTCGAACATTAAATGCCTCCAAATGGTATTTAATTAACTTCCCGAGCCCCTGGAAGCATGAAAATCACTTTAAAAATGCTAATTTTAGCTCTAACACTGATGATCCACCTACAAATGTGAACTGACGTTCAAAAATAAAACATTTGAAAACGGACCATTTTCCACATTTCTGAAGCATGACGTAATGGGGGGGTGTTATCTCTTTTGTCGAAAATCAGCCGTTTTTGCTCGAACATTAAATGCCTCCAAATGGTATTTAATTAACTTCCCGGGGTGAAGAAACCCTTTTTGAGAACTCAGAGTGAGTAAATTGGCCATTTTCATTCACTTTTAACCATTCCATAAATCTTGTGTTTTGGGCCCCTGGAAGCATGAAAATCACTTTAAACATGCTAATTTTAGCTCTAACACTGATGATCCACCTACAAATGTGAACTGACGTTCAAAAATAAAACATTTGAAAACGGACCATTTTCCACATTTCTGAAGCATGACGTAATGGGGGGGTGTTATCTCTTTTGTCGAAAATCAGCCGTTTTTGCTCGAACATTAAATGCCTCCAAATGGTATTTAATTAACTTCCCGAGCCCCTGGAAGCATGAAAATCACTTTAAACATGCTAATTTTAGCTCTAACACTGATGATCCACCTACAAATGTGAACTGACGTTCAAAAATAAAACATTTGAAAACGGACCATTTTCCACATTTCTGAAGCATGATGTAATGGGGGGGTGTTATCTCTTTTGTCGAAAATCAGCCGTTTTTGCTCGAACATTAAATGCCTCCAAATGGTATTTATTTCACTTCCCGGGGTGAAGAAACCCTTTTTGAGAACTCAGAGTGAGTAAATTGGCCATTTTCATGCACTTTTAACCATTCCATAAATCTTGTGTTTTGGGCCCCTGGAAGCATGAAAATCACTTTAAACATGCTAATTTTAGCTCTAACACTGATGATCCACCTACAAATGTGAACTGACGTTCAAAAATAAAACATTTGAAAACGGACCATTTTCCACATTTCTGAAGCATGACGTAATGGGGGGGTGTTATCTCTTTTGTCGAAAATCAGCCGTTTTTGCTCGAACATTAAATGCCTCCAAATGGTATTTAATTAACTTCCCGAGCCCCTGGAAGCATGAAAATCACTTTAAACATGCTAATTTTAGCTCTAACACTGATGATCCACCTACAAATGTGAACTGACGTTCAAAAATAAAACATTTGAAAACGGACCATTTTCCACATTTCTGAAGCATGACGTAATGGGGGGGTGTTATCTCTTTTGTCGAAAATCAGCCATTTTTGCTCGAACATTAAATGCCTCCAAATGGTATTTAATTAACTTCCCGGGGTGAAGAAACCCTTTTTGAGAACTCAGAGTGAGTAAATTGGCCATTTTCATGCACTTTTAACCATTCCATAAATCTTGTGTTTTGGGCCCCTGGAAGCATGAAAATCACTTTAAACATGCTAATTTTAGCTCTAACACTGATGATCCACCTACAAATGTGAACTGACGTTCAAAAATAAAACATTTGAAAACGGACCATTTTCCACATTTCTGAAGCATGACGTAATGGGGGGGTGTTATCTCTTTTGTCGAAAATCAGCCGTTTTTGCTCGAACATTAAATGCCTCCAAATGGTATTTAATTAACTTCCCGAGCCCCTGGAAGCATGAAAATCACTTTAAACATGCTAATTTTAGCTCTAACACTGATGATCCACCTACAAATGTGAACTGACGTTCAAAAATAAAACATTTGAAAACGGACCATTTTCCACATTTCTGAAGCATGACGTAATGGGGGGGTGTTATCTCTTTTGTCGAAAATCAGCCGTTTTTGCTGGAACATTAAATGCCTCCAAATGGTATTTAATTAACTTCCCGAGCCCCTGGAAGCATGAAAATCACTTTAAACATGCTAATTTTAGCTCTAACACTGATGATCCACCTACAAATGTGAACTGACGTTCAAAAATAAAACATTTGAAAACGGACCATTTTCCACATTTCTGAAGCATGACGTAATGGGGGGGTGTTCTCTCTTTTGTCGAAAATCAGCCGTTTTTGCTCAAACATTAAATGCCTCCAAATGGTATTTAATTAACTTCCCGAGCCCCTGGAAGCATGAAAATCACTTTAAACATGCTAATTTTAGCTCTAACACTGATGATCCACCTACAAATGTGAACTGACGTTCAAAAATAAAACATTTGAAAACGGACCATTTTCCACATTTCTGAAGCATGACGTAATGGGGGGGTGTTATCTCTTTTGTCGAAAATCAGCCGTTTTTGCTCGAACAGTAAATGCCTCCAAATGGTATTTATTTCACTTCCCGGGGTGAAGAAACCCTTTTTGAGAACTCAGAGTGAGTAAATTGGCCATTTTCATGCACTTTTAACCATTCCATAAATCTTGTGTTTTGGGCCCCTGGAAGCATGAAAATCACTTTAAACATGCTAATTTTAGCTCTAACACTGATGATCCACCTACAAATGTGAACTGACGTTCAAAAATAAAACATTTGAAAACGGACCATTTTCCACATTTCTGAAGCATGATGTAATGGGGGGGTGTTATCTCTTTTGTCGAAAATCAGCCGTTTTTGCTCGAACATTAAATGCCTCCAAATGGTATTTAATTAACTTCCCGAGCCCCTGGAAGCATGAAAATCACTTTAAACATGCTAATTTTAGCTCTAACACTGATGATCCACCTACAAATGTGAACTGACGTTCAAAAATAAAACATTTGAAAACGGACCATTTTCCACATTTCTGAAGCATGACGTAATGGGGGGGTGTTATCTCTTTTGTCGAAAATCAGCCGTTTTTGCTCGAACATTAAATGCCTCCAAATAGTATTTAATTAACTTCCCGGGGTGAAGAAACCCTTTTTGAGAACTCAGAGTGAGTAAATTGGCCATTTTCATGCACTTTTAACCATTCCATAAATCTTGTGTTTTGGGCCCCTGGAAGCATGAAAATCACTTTAAACATGCTAATTTTAGCTCTAACACTGATGATCCACCTACAAATGTGAACTGACGTTCAAAAATAAAACATTTGAAAACGGACCATTTTCCACATTTCTGAAGCATGACGTAATGGGGGGGGTGTTATCTCTTTTGTCGAAAATCAGCCGTTTTTGCTCGAACATTAAATGCCTCCAAATGGTATTTAATTAACTTCCCGAGCCCCTGGAAGCATGAAAATCACTTTAAACATGCTAATTTTAGCTCTAACACTGATGATCCACCTACAAATGTGAACTGACGTTCAAAAATAAAACATTTGAAAACGGACCATTTTCCACATTTCTGAAGCATGACGTAATGGGGGGGGTGTTATCTCTTTTGTCGAAAATCAGCCGTTTTTGCTCGAACATTAAATGCCTCCAAATGGTATTTAATTAACTTCCCGAGCCCCTGGAAGCATGAAAATCACTTTAAACATGCTAATTTTAGCTCTAACACTGATGATCCACCTACAAATGTGAACTGACGTTCAAAAATAAAACATTTGAAAACGGACCATTTTCCACATTTCTGAAGCATGACGTAATGGGGGGGTGTTATCTCTTTTGTCGAAAATCAGCCGTTTTTGCTCGAACATTAAATGCCTCCAAATGGTATTAAATTAACTTCCTGAGCCCCTGGAAGCATGAAAATCACTTTAAACATGCTAATTTTAGCTCTAACACTGATGATCCACCTACAAATGTGAACTGACGTTCAAAAATAAAACATTTGAAAACGGACCATTTTCCACATTTCTGAAGCATGACGTAATGGGGGGGTGTTATCTCTTTTGTCGAAAATCAGCCGTTTTCGCTCGAACATTAAATGCCTCCAAATGGTATTTAATTAACTTCCCGAGCCCCTCGAAGCATGAAAATCACTTTAAACATGCTAATTTTAGCTCTAACACTGATGATCCACCTACAAATGTGAACTGACGTTCAAAAATAAAACATTTGAAAACGGACCATTTTCCACATTTCTGAATCATGACGTAATGGGGGGGTGTGATCTCTTTTGTCGAAAATCAGCCGTTTTTGCTCGTACATTAAATGCCTCCAAATGGTATTTAATTAACTTCCCGGGGTGAAGAAACCCTTTTTGAGAACTCAGAGTGAGTAAATTGGCCATTTTCATGCACTTTTAACCATTCCATAAATCTTGTGTTTTGGGCCCCTGGAAGCATGAAAATCACTTTAAACATGCTAATTTTAGCTCTAACACTGATGATCCACCTACAAATGTGAACTGACGTTCAAAAATAAAACATTTGAAAACGGACCATTTTCCACATTTCTGAAGCATGACGTAATGGGGGGGTGTTATCTCTTTTGTCGAAAATCAGCAGTTTTCGCTCGAACATTAAATGCCTCCAAATGGTATTTAATTAACTTCCCGAGCCCCTGGAAGCATGAAAATCACTTTAAACATGCTAATTTTAGCTCTAACACTGATGATCCACCTACAAATGTGAACTGACGTTCAAAAATAAAACATTTGAAAACGGACCATTTTCCACATTTCTGAAGCATGACGTAATGGGGGGGTGTTATCTCTTTTGTCGAAAATCAGCCGTTTTTGCTCGAACATTAAATGCCTCCAAATGGTATTTAATTAACTTCCCGGGGTGAAGAAACCCTTTTTGAGAACTCAGAGTGAGTAAATTGGCCATTTTCATGCACTTTTAACCATTCCATAAATCTTGTGTTTTGGGCCCCTGGAAGCATGAAAATCACTTTAAACATGCTAATTTTAGCTCTAACACTGATGATCCACCTACAAATGTGAACTGACGTTCAAAAATAAAACATTTGAAAACGGACCATTTTCCACATTTCTGAAGCATGACGTAATGGGGGGGTGTTATCTCTTTTGTCGAAAATCAGCCGTTTTTGCTCGAACATTAAATGCCTCCAAATGGTATTTAATTAACTTCCCGAGCCCCTGGAAGCATGAAAATCACTTTAAACATGCTAATTTTAGCTCTAACACTGATGATCCACCTACAAATGTGAACTGACGTTCAAAAATAAAACATTTGAAAACGGACCATTTTCCACATTTCTGAAGCATGACGTAATGGGGGGGTGTTATCTCTTTTGTCGAAAATCAGCCGTTTTTGCTCAAACATTAAATGCCTCCAAATGGTATTTATTTCACTTCCCGGGGTGAAGAAACCCTTTTTGAGAACTCAGAGTGAGTAAATTGGCCCTTTTCATGCACTTTTAACCATTCCATAAATCTTGTGTTTTGGGCCCCTGGAAGCATGAAAATCACTTTAAACATGCTAATTTTAGCTCTAACACTGATGATCCACCTACAAATGTGAACTGACGTTCAAAAATAAAACATTTGAAAACGGACCATTTTCCACATTTCTGAAGCATGACGTAATGGGGGGGTGTTATCTCTTTTGTCGAAAATCAGCTGTTTTTGCTCGAACATTAAATGCATCCAAATGGTATTTAATTAACTTCCCGAGCCCCTGGAAGCATGAAAATCACTTTAAACATGCTAATTTTAGCTCTAACACTGATGATCCACCTACAAATGTGAACTGACGTTCAAAAATAAAACATTTGAAAACTGACCATTTTCCACATTTCTGAAGCATGACGTAATGGGGGGGTGTTATCTCTTTTGTCGAAAATCAGCCGTTTTTGCTCGAACATTAAATGCCTCCAAATGGTATTTAATTAACTTCCCGAGCCCCTGGAAGCATGAAAATCACTTTAAACATGCCAATTTTAGCTCTAACACTGATGATCCACCTACAAATGTGAACTGACGTTCAAAAATAAAACATTTGAAAACGGACCATTTTCCACATTTCTGAAGCATGACGTAATGGGGGGGTGTTATCTCTTTTGTCGAAAATCAGCCGTTTTTGCTCGAACATTAAATGCCTCCAAATGGTATTTAATTAACTTCCCGGGGTGAAGAAACCGTTTTTGAGAACTCAGAGTGAGTAAATTGGCCATTTTCATGCACTTTTAACCATTCCATAAATCTTGTGTTTTGGGCCCCTGGAAGCATGAAAATCACTTTAAACATGCTAATTTTAGCTCTAACACTGATGATCCACCTACAAATGTGAACTGACGTTCAAAAATAAAACATTTGAAAACGGACCATTTTCCACATTTCTGAAGCATGACGTAATGGGGGGGTGTTATCTCTTTTGTCGAAAATCAGCCGTTTTTGCTCGAACATTAAATGCCTCCAAATGGTATTTATTTCACTTCCCGGGGTGAAGAAACCCTTTTTGAGAACTCACAGTGAGTAAATTGGCCATTTTCATGCACTTTTAACCATTCCATTAATCTTGTGTTTTGGGCCCCTGGAAGCATGAAAATCACTTTAAACATGCTAATTTTAGCTCTAACACTGATGATCCACCTACAAATGTGAACTGACGTTCAAAAATAAAACATTTGAAAACGGGCCATTTTCCACATTTCTGAAGCATGACGTAATGGGGGGGGTGTTATCTCTTTTGTCGAAAATCAGCCGTTTTTGCTCGAACATTAAATGCCTCCAAATGGTATTTAATTAACTTCCCGAGCCCCTGGAAGCATGAAAATCACTTTAAACATGCTAATTTTAGCTCTAACACTGATGATCCACCTACAAATGTGAACTGACGTTCAAAAATAAAACATTTGAAAACGGACCATTTTCCACATTTCTGAAGCATGACGTAATGGGGGGGGTGTTATCTCTTTTGTCGAAAATCAGCCGTTTTTGCTCGAACATTAAATGCCTCCAAATGGTATTTAATTAACTTCCCGGGGTGAAGAAACCCTTTTTGAGAACTCAGAGTGAGTAAATTGGCCATTTTCATGCACTTTTAACCATTCCATAAATCTTGTGTTTTGGGCTCCTGGAAGCATGAAAATCACTTTAAACGTGCTAATTTTAGCTCTAACACTGATGATCCACCTACAAATGTGAACTGACGTTCAAAAATAAAACATTTGAAAACGGACCATTTTCCACATTTCTGAAGCATGACGTAATGGGGGGGTGTTATCTCTTTTGTCGAAAATCAGCCATTTTTGCTCGAACATTAAATGCCTCCAAATGGTATTTAATTAACTTCCCGGGGTGAAGAAACCCTTTTTGAGAACTCAGAGTGAGTAAATTGGCCATTTTCATGCACTTTTAACCATTCCATAAATCTTGTGTTTTGGGCCCCTGGAAGCATGAAAATCACTTTAAACATGCTAATTTTAGCTCTAACACTGATGATCCACCTACAAATGTGAACTGACGTTCAAAAATAAAACATTTGAAAACGGACCATTTTCCACATTTCTGAAGCATGACGTAATGGGGGGGTGTTATCTCTTTTGTCGAAAATCAGCCGTTTTTGCTCGAACATTAAATGCCTCCAAATGGTATTTAATTAACTTCCCGAGCCCCTGAAGCATGAAAATCACTTTAAACATGCTAATTTTAGCTCTAACACTGATGATCCACCTACAAATGTGAACTGACGTTCAAAAATAAAACATTTGAAAACGGACCATTTTCCACATTTCTGAAGCATGACGTAATGGGGGGGTGTTATCTCTTTTGTCGAAAATCAGCCGTTTTTGCTGGAACATTAAATGCCTCCAAATGGTATTTAATTAACTTCCCGAGCCCCTGGAAGCATGAAAATCACTTTAAACATGCTAATTTTAGCTCTAACACTGATGATCCACCTACAAATGTTAACTGACGTTCAAAAATAAAACATTTGAAAACGGACCATTTTCCACATTTCTGAAGCATGACGTAATGGGGGGGTGTTCTCTCTTTTGTCGAAAATCAGCCGTTTTTGCTCAAACATTAAATGCCTCCAAATGGTATTTAATTAACTTCCCGAGCCCCTGGAAGCATGAAAATCACTTTAAACATGCTAATTTTAGCTCTAACACTGATGATCCACCTACAAATGTGAACTGACGTTCAAAAATAAAACATTTGAAAACGGACCATTTTCCACATTTCTGAAGCATGACGTAATGGGGGGGTGTTATCTCTTTTGTCGAAAATCAGCCGTTTTTGCTCGAACATTAAATGCCTCCAAATAGTATTTAAGTAACTTCCCGGGGTGAAGAAACCCTTTTTGAGAACTCAGAGTGAGTAAATTGGCCATTTTCATGCACTTTTAACCATTCCATAAATCTTGTGTTTTGGGCCCCTGGAAGCATGAAAATCACTTTAAACATGCTAATTTTAGCTCTAACACTGATGATCCACCTACAAATGTGAACTGACGTTCAAAAATAAAACATTTGAAAACGGACCATTTTCCACATTTCTGAAGCATGACGTAATGGGGGGGGTGTTATCTCTTTTGTCGAAAATCAGCCGTTTTTGCTCGAACATTAAATGCCTCCAAATGGTATTTAATTAACTTCCCGAGCCCCTGGAAGCATGAAAATCACTTTAAACATGCTAATTTTAGCTCTAACACTGATGATCCACCTACAAATGTGAACTGACGTTCAAAAATAAAACATTTGAAAACGGACCATTTTCCACATTTCTGAAGCATGACGTAATGGGGGGGTGTTATCTCTTTTGTCGAAAATCAGCCGTTTTTGCTCGAACATTAAATGCCTCCAAATAGTATTTAATTAACTTCCCGGGGTGAAGAAACCCTTTTTGAGAACTCAGAGTGAGTAAATTGGCCATTTTCATGCACTTTTAACCATTCCATAAATCTTGTGTTTTGGGCCCCTGGAAGCATGAAAATCACTTTAAACATGCTAATTTTAGCTCTAACACTGATGATCCACCTACAAATGTGAACTGACGTTCAAAAATAAAACATTTGAAAACGGACCATTTTCCACATTTCTGAAGCATGACGTAATGGGGGGGGTGTTATCTCTTTTGTCGAAAATCAGCCGTTTTTGCTCGAACATTAAATGCCTCCAAATGGTATTTAATTAACTTCCCGAGCCCCTGGAAGCATGAAAATCACTTTAAACATGCTAATTTTAGCTCTAACACTGATGATCCACCTACAAATGTGAACTGACGTTCAAAAATAAAACATTTGAAAACGGACCATTTTCCACATTTCTGAAGCATGACGTAATGGGGGGGGGTGTTATCTCTTTTGTCGAAAATCAGCCGTTTTTGCTCGAACATTAAATGCCTCCAAATGGTATTTAATTAACTTCCCGAGCCCCTGGAAGCATGAAAATCACTTTAAACATGCTAATTTTAGCTCTAACACTGATGATCCACCTACAAATGTGAACTGACGTTCAAGAATAAAACATTTGAAAACGGACCATTTTCCACATTTCTGAAGCATGACGTAATGGGGGGGTGTTATCTCTTTTGTCGAAAATCAGCCGTTTTTGCTCGAACATTAAATGCCTCCAAATGGTATTAAATTAACTTCCTGAGCCCCTGGAAGCATGAAAATCACTTTAAACATGCTAATTTTAGCTCTAACACTGATGATCCACCTACAAATGTGAACTGACGTTCAAAAATAAAACATTTGAAAACTGACCATTTTCCACATTTCTGAAGCATGACGTAATGGGGGGGTGTTATCTCTTTTGTCGAAAATCAGCCGTTTTCGCTCGAACATTAAATGCCTCCAAATGGTATTTAATTAACTTCCCGAGCCCCTCGAAGCATGAAAATCACTTTAAACATGCTAATTTTAGCTCTAACACTGATGATCCACCTACAAATGTGAACTGACGTTCAAAAATAAAACATTTGAAAACGGACCATTTTCCACATTTCTGAAGCATGACGTAATGGGGGGGTGTTATCTCTTTTGTCGAAAATCAGCCGTTTTTGCTCGAACATTAAATGCCTCCAAATGGTATTTAATTAACTTCCCGGGGTGAAGAAACCCTTTTTGAGAACTCAGAGTGAGTAAATTGGCCATTTTCATGCACTTTTAACCATTCCATAAATCTTGTGTTTTGGGCCCCTGGAAGCATGAAAATCACTTTAAACATGCTAATTTTAGCTCTAACACTGATGATCCACCTACAAATGTGAACTGACGTTCAAAAATAAAACATTTGAAAACGGACCATTTTCCACATTTCTGAAGCATGACGTAATGGGGGGGTGTTATCTCTTTTGTCGAAAATCAGCAGTTTTCGCTCGAACATTAAATGCCTCCAAATGGTATTTAATTAACTTCCCGAGCCCCTGGAAGCATGAAAATCACTTTAAACATGCTAATTTTAGCTCTAACACTGATGATCCACCTACAAATGTGAACTGACGTTCAAAAATAAAACATTTGAAAACGGACCATTTTCCACATTTCTGAAGCATGACGTAATGGGGGGGTGTTATCTCTTTTGTCGAAAATCAGCCGTTTTTGCTCGAACATTAAATGCCTCCAAATGGTATTTAATTAACTTCCCGGGGTGAAGAAACCCTTTTTGAGAACTCAGATTGAGTAAATTGGCCATTTTCATGCACTTTTAACCATTCCATAAATCTTGTGTTTTAGGCCCCTGGAAGCATGAAAATCACTTTAAACATGCTAATTTTAGCTCTAACACTGATGATCCACCTACAAATGTGAACTGACGTTCAAAAATAAAACATTTGAAAACGGACCATTTTCCACATTTCTGAAGCATGACGTAATGGGGGGGTGTTATCTATTTTGTCGAAAATCAGCCGTTTTTGCTCGAACATTAAATGCCTCCAAATGGTATTTAATTAACTTCCCGAGCCCCTGGAAGCATGAAAATCACTTTAAACATGCTAATTTTAGCTCTAACACTGATGATCCACCTACAAATGTGAACTGACGTTCAAAAATAAAACATTTGAAAACGGACCATTTTCCACATTTCTGAAGCATGACGTAATGGGGGGGTGTTATCTCTTTTGTCGAAAATCAGCCGTTTTTGCTCAAACATTAAATGCCTCCAAATGGTATTTATTTCACTTCCCGGGGTGAAGAAACCCTTTTTGAGAACTCAGAGTGAGTAAATTGGCCATTTTCATGCACTTTTAACCATTCCATAAATCTTGTGTTTTGGGCCCCTGGAAGCATGAAAATCACTTTAAACATGCTAATTTTAGCTCTAACACTGATGATCCACCTACAAATGTGAACTGACGTTCAAAAATAAAACATTTGAAAACGGACCATTTTCCACATTTCTGAAGCATGACGTAATGGGGGGGTGTTATCTCTTTTGTCGAAAATCAGCTGTTTTTGCTCGAACATTAAATGCCTCCAAATGGTATTTAATTAACTTCCCGAGCCCCTGGAAGCATGAAAATCACTTTAAACATGCTAATTTTAGCTCTAACACTGATGATCCACCTACAAATGTGAACTGACGTTCAAAAATAAAACATTTGAAAACTGATCATTTTCCACATTTCTGAAGCATGACGTAATCGGGGGGTGTTATCTCTTTTGTCGAAAATCAGCCGTTTTTGCTCGAACATTAAATGCCTCCAAATGGTATTTAATTAACTTTCCGAGCCCCTGGAAGCATGAAAATCACTTTAAACATGCCAATTTTAGCTCTAACACTGATGATCCACCTACAAATGTGAACTGACGTTCAAAAATAAAACATTTGAAAACGGACCATTTTCCACATTTCTGAAGCATGACGTAATGGGGGGGTGTTATCTCTTTTGTCGAAAATCAGCCATTTTTGCTCGAACATTAAATGCCTCCAAATGGTATTTAATTAACTTCCCGGGGTGAAGAAACCGTTTTTGAGAACTCAGAGTGAGTAAATTGGCCATTTTCATGCACTTTTAACCATTCCATAAATCTTGTGTTTTGGGCCCCTGGAAGCATGAAAATCACTTTAAACATGCTAATTTTAGCTCTAACACTGATGATCCACCTACAAATGTGAACTGACGTTCAAAAATAAAACATTTGAAAACGGACCATTTTCCACATTTCTGAAGCATGACGTAATGGGGGGGTGTTATCTCTTTTGTCGAAAATCAGCCGTTTTTGCTCGAACATTAAATGCCTCCAAATGGTATTTATTTCACTTCCCGGGGTGAAGAAACCCTTTTTGAGAACTCACAGTGAGTAAATTGGCCATTTTCATGCACTTTTAACCATTCCATTAATCTTGTGTTTTGGGCCCCTGGAAGCATGAAAATCACTTTAAACATGCTAATTTTAGCTCTAACACTGATGATCCACCTACAAATGTGAACTGACGTTCAAAAATAAAACATTTGAAAACGGGCCATTTTCCACATTTCTGAAGCATGACGTAATGGGGGGGGTGTTATCTCTTTTGTCGAAAATCAGCCGTTTTTGCTCGAACATTAAATGCCTCCAAATTGTATTTAATTAACTTCCCGAGCCCCTGGAAGCATGAAAATCACTTTAAACATGCTAATTTTAGCTCTAACACTGATGATCCACCTACAAATGTGAACTGACGTTCAAAAATAAAACATTTGAAAACGGACCATTTTCCACATTCTGAAGCATGACGTAATGGGGGGGTGTTATCTCTTTTGTCGAAAATCAGCCGTTTTTGCTCGAACATTAAATGCCTCCAAATGGTATTTAATTAACTTCCCGGGGTGAAGAAACCCTTTTTGAGAACTCAGAGTGAGTAAATTGGCCATTTTCATGCACTTTTAACCATTCCATAAATCTTGTGTTTTGGGCCCCTGGAAGCATGAAAATCACTTTAAACATGCTAATTTTAGCTCTAACACTGATGATCCACCTACAAATGTGAACTGACGTTCAAAAATAAAACATTTGAAAACGGACCATTTTCCACATTTCTGAAGCATGACGTAATGGGGGGGTGTTATCTCTTTTGTCGAAAATCAGCCGTTTTTGCTCGAACATTAAATGCCTCCAAATGGTATTTAATTAACTTCCCGAGCCCCTGGAAGCATGAAAATCACTTTAAACATGCTAATTTTAGCTCTAACACTGATGATCCACCTACAAATGTGAACTGACGTTCAAAAATAAAACATTTGAAAACGGACCATTTTCCACATTTCTGAAGCATGACGTAATGGGGGGGGTGTTATCTCTTTTGTCGAAAATCAGCCGTTTTTGCTCGAACATTAAATGCCTCCAAATGGTATTTAATTAACTTCCCGGGGTGAAGAAACCCTTTTTGAGAACTCAGAGTGAGTAAATTGGCCATTTTCATGCACTTTTAACCATTCCATAAATCTTGTGTTTTGGGCTCCTGGAAGCATGAAAATCACTTTAAACGTGCTAATTTTAGCTCTAACACTGATGATCCACCTACAAATGTGAAGTGACGTTCAAAAATAAAACATTTGAAAACGGACCATTTTCCACATTTCTGAAGCATGACGTAATGGGGGGGTGTTATCTCTTTTGTCGAAAATCAGCCGTTTTTGCTCGAACATTAAATGCCTCCAAATGGTATTTAATTAACTTCCCGAGCCCCTGGAAGCATGAAAATCACTTTAAACATGCTAATTTTAGCTCTAACACTGATGATCCACCTACAAATGTGAACTGACGTTCAAAAATAAAACATTTGAAAACGGACCATTTTCCACATTTCTGAAGCATGACGTAATGGGGGGGTGTTATCTCTTTTGTCGAAAATCAGCCGTTTTTGCTCGAACATTAAATGCCTCCAAATGGTATTTAATTAACTTCCCGAGCCCCTGGAAGCATGAAAATCACTTTAAACATGCTAATTTTAGCTCTAACACTGATGATCCACCTACAAATGTGAACTGACGTTCAAAAATAAAACATTTGAAAACGGACCATTTTCCACATTTCTGAAGCATGACGTAATGGGGGGGTGTTATCTCTTTTGTCGAAAATCAGCCGTTTTTGCTCAAACATTAAATGCCTCCAAATGGTATTTATTTCACTTCCCGGGGTGAAGAAACCCTTTTTGAGAACTCAGAGTGAGTAAATTGGCCATTTTCATGCACTTTTAACCATTCCATAAATCTTGTGTTTTGGGCCCCTGGAAGCATGAAAATCACTTTAAACATGCTAATTTTAGCTCTAACACTGATGATCCACCTACAAATGTGAACTGACGTTCAAAAATAAAACATTTGAAAACGGACCATTTTCCACATTTCTGAAGCATGACGTAATGGGGGGGTGTTATCTCTTTTGTCGAAAATCAGCCGTTTTTGCTCGAACATTAAATGCCTCCAAATGGTATTTAATTAACTTCCCGAGCCCCTGGAAGCATGAAAATCACTTTAAACATGCTAATTTTAGCTCTAACACTGATGATCCACCTACAAATGTGAACTGACGTTCAAAAATAAAACATTTGAAAACGGACCATTTTCCACATTTCTGAAGCATGACGTAATGGGGGGGTGTTATCTCTTTTGTCGAAAATCAGCCGTTTTTGCTGGAACATTAAATGCCTCCAAATGGTATTTAATTAACTTCCCGAGCCCCTGGAAGCATGAAAATCACTTTAAACATGCTAATTTTAGCTCTAACACTGATGATCCACCTACAAATGTGAACTGACGTTCAAAAATAAAACATTTGAAAACGGACCATTTTCCACATTTCTGAAGCATGACGTAATGGGGGGGTGTTCTCTCTTTTGTCGAAAATCAGCCGTTTTTGCTCAAACATTAAATGCCTCCAAATGGTATTTAATTAACTTCCCGAGCCCCTGGAAGCATGAAAATCACTTTAAACATGCTAATTTTAGCTCTAACACTGATGATCCACCTACAAATGTGAACTGACGTTCAAAAATAAAACATTTGAAAACGGACCATTTTCCACATTTCTGAAGCATGACGTAATGGGGGGGTGTTATCTCTTTTGTCGAAAATCAGCCGTTTTTGCTCGAACATTAAATGCCTCCAAATGGTATTTATTTCACTTCCCGGGGTGAAGAAACCCTTTTTGAGAACTCAGAGTGAGTAAATTGGCCATTTTCATGCACTTTTAACCATGCCATAAATCTTGTGTTTTGGGCCCCTGGAAGCATGAAAATCACTTTAAACATGCTAATTTTAGCTCTAACACTGATGATCCACCTACAAATGTGAACTGACGTTCAAAAATAAAACATTTGAAAACGGACCATTTTCCACATTTCTGAAGCATGATGTAATGGGGGGGTGTTATCTCTTTTGTCGAAAATCAGCCGTTTTTGCTCGAACATTAAATGCCTCCAAATGGTATTTAATTAACTTCCCGAGCCCCTGGAAGCATGAAAATCACTTTAAACATGCTAATTTTAGCTCTAACACTGATGATCCACCTACAAATGTGAACTGACGTTCAAAAATAAAACATTTGAAAACGGACCATTTTCCACATTTCTGAAGCATGACGTAATGGGGGGGTGTTATCTCTTTTGTCGAAAATCAGCCGTTTTTGCTCGAACATTAAATGCCTCCAAATAGTATTTAATTAACTTCCCGGGGTGAAGAAACCCTTTTTGAGAACTCAGAGTGAGTAAATTGGCCATTTTCATGCACTTTTAACCATTCCATAAATCTTGTGTTTTGGGCCCCTGGAAGCATGAAAATCACTTTAAACATGCTAATTTTAGCTCTAACACTGATGATCCACCTACAAATGTGAACTGACGTTCAAAAATAAAACATTTGAAAACGGACCATTTTCCACATTTCTGAAGCATGACGTAATGGGGGGGGGTGTTATCTCTTTTGTCGAAAATCAGCCGTTTTTGCTCGAACATTAAATGCCTCCAAATGGTATTTAATTAACTTCCCGAGCCCCTGGAAGCATGAAAATCACTTTAAACATGCTAATTTTAGCTCTAACACTGATGATCCACCTACAAATGTGAACTGACGTTCAAAAATAAAACATTTGAAAACGGACCATTTTCCACATTTCTGAAGCATGACGTAATGGGGGGGGTGTTATCTCTTTTGTCGAAAATCAGCCGTTTTTGCTCGAACATTAAATGCCTCCAAATGGTATTTAATTAACTTCCCGAGCCCCTGGAAGCATGAAAATCACTTTAAACATGCTAATTTTAGCTCTAACACTGATGATCCACCTACAAATGTGAACTGACGTTCAAAAATAAAACATTTGAAAACGGACCATTTTCCACATTTCTGAAGCATGACGTAATGGGGGGGTGTTATCTCTTTTGTCGAAAATCAGCCGTTTTTGCTCGAACATTAAATGCCTCCAAATGGTATTAAATTAACTTCCTGAGCCCCTGGAAGCATGAAAATCACTTTAAACATGCTAATTTTAGCTCTAACACTGATGATCCACCTACAAATGTGAACTGACGTTCAAAAATAAAACATTTGAAAACGGACCATTTTCCACATTTCTGAAGCATGACGTAATGGGGGGGTGTTATCTCTTTTGTCGAAAATCAGCCGTTTTCGCTCGAACATTAAATGCCTCCAAATGGTATTTAATTAACTTCCCGAGCCCCTCGAAGCATGAAAATCACTTTAAACATGCTAATTTTAGCTCTAACACTGATGATCCACCTACAAATGTGAACTGACGTTCAAAAATAAAACATTTGAAAACGGACCATTTTCCACATTTCTGAAGCATGACGTAATGGGGGGGTGTGATCTCTTTTGTCGAAAATCAGCCGTTTTTGCTCAAACATTAAATGCCTCCAAATGGTATTTAATTAACTTCCCGGGGTGAAGAAACCCTTTTTGAGAACTCAGAGTGAGTAAATTGGCCATTTTCATGCACTTTTAACCATTCCATAAATCTTGTGTTTTGGGCCCCTGGAAGCATGAAAATCACTTTAAACATGCTAATTTTAGCTCTAACACTGATGATCCACCTACAAATGTGAACTGACGTTCAAAAATAAAACATTTGAAAACGGACCATTTTCCACATTTCTGAAGCATGACGTAATGGGGGGGTGTTATCTCTTTTGTCGAAAATCAGCAGTTTTCGCTCGAACATTAAATGCCTCCAAATGGTATTTAATTAACTTCCCGAGCCCCTGGAAGCATGAAAATCACTTTAAACATGCTAATTTTAGCTCTAACACTGATGATCCACCTACAAATGTGAACTGACGTTCAAAAATAAAACATTTGAAAACGGACCATTTTCCACATTTCTGAAGCATGACGTAATGGGGGGGTGTTATCTCTTTTGTCGAAAATCAGCCGTTTTTGCTCGAACATTAAATGCCTCCAAATGGTATTTAATTAACTTCCCGGGGTGAAGAAACCCTTTTTGAGAACTCAGAGTGAGTAAATTGGCCATTTTCATGCACTTTTAACCATTCCATAAATCTTGTGTTTTGGGCCCCTGGAAGCATGAAAATCACTTTAAACATGCTAATTTTAGCTCTAACACTGATGATCCACCTACAAATGTGAACTGACGTTCAAAAATAAAACATTTGAAA
Source organism: Lissotriton vulgaris (assembly GCF_964263255.1). Classification (NCBI taxonomy): domain Eukaryota; kingdom Metazoa; phylum Chordata; class Amphibia; order Caudata; family Salamandridae; genus Lissotriton; species Lissotriton vulgaris. The sequence continues at coordinate 208,875 of NW_028247745.1, read as the reverse complement.
ACGGACCATTTTCCACATTTCTGAAGCATGACGTAATGGGGGGGTGTTATCTCTTTTGTCGAAAATCAGCCGTTTTTGCTCGAACATTAAATGCCTCCAAATGGTATTTAATTAACTTCCCGAGCCCCTGGAAGCATGAAAATCACTTTAAACATGCTAATTTTAGCTCTAACACTGATGATCCACCTACAAATGTGAACTGACGTTCAAAAATAAAACATTTGAAAACGGACCATTTTCCACATTTCTGAAGCATGACGTAATGGGGGGGTGTTATCTCTTTTGTCGAAAATCAGCCGTTTTTGCTCAAACATTAAATGCCTCCAAATGGTATTTATTTCACTTCCCGGGGTGAAGAAACCCTTTTTGAGAACTCAGAGTGAGTAAATTGGCCATTTTCATGCACTTTTAACCATTCCATAAATCTTGTGTTTTGGGCCCCTGGAAGCATGAAAATCACTTTAAACATGCTAATTTTAGCTCTAACACTGATGATCCACCTACAAATGTGAACTGACGTTCAAAAATAAAACATTTGAAAACGGACCATTTTCCACATTTCTGAAGCATGACGTAATGGGGGGGTGTTATCTCTTTTGTCGAAAATCAGCTGTTTTTGCTCGAACATTAAATGCCTCCAAATGGTATTTAATTAACTTCCCGAGCCCCTGGAAGCATGAAAATCACTTTAAACATGCTAATTTTAGCTCTAACACTGATGATCCACCTACAAATGTGAACTGACGTTCAAAAATAAAACATTTGAAAACTGACCATTTTCCACATTTCTGAAGCATGACGTAATGGGGGGGTGTTATCTCTTTTGTCGAAAATCAGCCGTTTTTGCTCGAACATTAAATGCCTCCAAATGGTATTTAATTAACTTCCCGAGCCCCTGGAAGCATGAAAATCACTTTAAACATGCCAATTTTAGCTCTAACACTGATGATCCACCTACAAATGTGAACTGACGTTCAAAAATAAAACATTTGAAAACGGACCATTTTCCACATTTCTGAAGCATGACGTAATGGGGGGGTGTTATCTCTTTTGTCGAAAATCAGCCGTTTTTGCTCGAACATTAAATGCCTCCAAATGGTATTTAATTAACTTCCCGGGGTGAAGAAACCGTTTTTGAGAACTCAGAGTGAGTAAATTGGCCATTTTCATGCACTTTTAACCATTCCATAAATCTTGTGTTTTGGGCCCCTGGAAGCATGAAAATCACTTTAAACATGCTAATTTTAGCTCTAACACTGATGATCCACCTACAAATGTGAACTGACGTTCAAAAATAAAACATTTGAAAACGGACCATTTTCCATATTTCTGAAGCATGACGTAATGGGGGGGTGTTATCTCTTTTGTCGAAAATCAGCCGTTTTTGCTCAAACATTAAATGCCTCCAAATGGTATTTATTTCACTTCCCGGGGTGAAGAAACCCTTTTTGAGAACTCAGAGTGAGTAAATTGGCCATTTTCATGCACTTTTAACCATTCCATAAATCTTGTGTTTTGGGCCCCTGGAAGCATGAAAATCACTTTAAACATGCTAATTTTAGCTCTAACACTGATGATCCACCTACAAATGTGAACTGACGTTCAAAAATAAAACATTTGAAAACGGACCATTTTCCACATTTCTGAAGCATGACGTAATGGGGGGGTGTTATCTCTTTTGTCGAAAATCAGCTGTTTTTGCTCGAACATTAAATGCCTCCAAATGGTATTTAATTAACTTCCCGAGCCCCTGGAAGCATGAAAATCACTTTAAACATGCTAATTTTAGCTCTAACACTGATGATCCACCTACAAATGTGAACTGACGTTCAAAAATAAAACATTTGAAAACTGACCATTTTCCACATTTCTGAAGCATGACGTAATGGGGGGGTGTTATCTCTTTTGTCGAAAATCAGCCGTTTTTGCTCGAACATTAAATGCCTCCAAATGGTATTTAATTAACTTCCCGAGCCCCTGGAAGCATGAAAATCACTTTAAACATGCCAATTTTAGCTCTAACACTGATGATCCACCTACAAATGTGAACTGACGTTCAAAAATAAAACATTTGAAAACGGACCATTTTCCACATTTCTGAAGCATGACGTAATGGGGGGGTGTTATCTCTTTTGTCGAAAATCAGCCGTTTTTGCTCGAACATTAAATGCCTCCAAATGGTATTTAATTAACTTCCCGGGGTGAAGAAACCGTTTTTGAGAACTCAGAGTGAGTAAATTGGCCATTTTCATGCACTTTTAACCATTCCATAAATCTTGTGTTTTGGGCCCCTGGAAGCATGAAAATCACTTTAAACATGCTAATTTTAGCTCTAACACTGATGATCCACCTACAAATGTGAACTGACGTTCAAAAATAAAACATTTGAAAACGGGCCATTTTCCACATTTCTGAAGCATGACGTAATGGGGGGGGGTGTTATCTCTTTTGTCGAAAATCAGCCGTTTTTGCTCGAACATTAAATGCCTCCAAATGGTATTTAATTAACTTCCCGAGCCCCTGGAAGCATGAAAATCACTTTAAACATGCTAATTTTAGCTCTAACACTGATGATCCACCTACAAATGTGAACTGACGTTCAAAAATAAAACATTTGAAAACGGACCATTTTCCACATTCTGAAGCATGACGTAATGGGGGGGTGTTATCTCTTTTGTCGAAAATCAGCCGTTTTTGCTCGAACATTAAATGCCTCCAAATGGTATTTAATTAACTTCCCGGGGTGAAGAAACCCTTTTTGAGAACTCAGAGTGAGTAAATTGGCCATTTTCATGCACTTTTAACCATTCCATAAATCTTGTGTTTTGGGCCCCTGGAAGCATGAAAATCACTTTAAACATGCTAATTTTAGCTCTAACACTGATGATCCACCTACAAATGTGAACTGACGTTCAAAAATAAAACATTTGAAAATGGACCATTTTCCACATTTCTGAAGCATGACGTAATGGGGGGGTGTTATCTCTTTTGTCGAAAATCAGCCGTTTTTGCTCGAACATTAAATGCCTCCAAATGGTATTTAATTAACTTCCCGAGCCCCTGGAAGCATGAAAATCACTTTAAACATGCTAATTTTAGCTCTAACACTGATGATCCACCTACAAATGTGAACTGACGTTCAAAAATAAAACATTTGAAAACGGACCATTTTCCACATTTCTGAAGCATGACGTAATGGGGGGGGTGTTATCTCTTTTGTCGAAAATCAGCCGTTTTTGCTCGAACATTAAATGCCTCCAAATGGTATTTAATTAACTTCCCGGGGTGAAGAAACCCTTTTTGAGAACTCAGAGTGAGTAAATTGGCCATTTTCATGCACTTTTAACCATTCCATAAATCTTGTGTTTTGGGCTCCTGGAAGCATGAAAATCACTTTAAACGTGCTAATTTTAGCTCTAACACTGATGATCCACCTACAAATGTGAACTGACGTTCAAAAATAAAACATTTGAAAACGGACCATTTTCCACATTTCTGAAGCATGACGTAATGGGGGGGTGTTATCTCTTTTGTCGAAAATCAGCCGTTTTTGCTCGAACATTAAATGCCTCCAAATGGTATTTAATTAACTTCCCGAGCCCCTGGAAGCATGAAAATCACTTTAAACATGCTAATTTTAGCTCTAACACTGATGATCCACCTACAAATGTGAACTGACGTTCAAAAATAAAACATTTGAAAACGGACCATTTTCCACATTTCTGAAGCATGACGTAATGGGGGGGTGTTATCTCTTTTGTCGAAAATCAGCCGTTTTTGCTCGAACATTAAATGCCTCCAAATGGTATTTAATTAACTTCCCGAGCCCCTGGAAGCATGAAAATCACTTTAAACATGCTAATTTTAGCTCTAACACTGATGATCCACCTACAAATGTGAACTGACGTTCAAAAATAAAACATTTGAAAACGGACCATTTTCCACATTTCTGAAGCATGACGTAATGGGGGGGTGTTATCTCTTTTGTCGAAAATCAGCCGTTTTTGCTCAAACATTAAATGCCTCCAAATGGTATTTATTTCACTTCCCGGGGTGAAGAAACCCTTTTTGAGAACTCAGAGTGAGTAAATTGGCCATTTTCATGCACTTTTAACCATTCCATAAATCTTGTGTTTTGGGCCCCTGGAAGCATGAAAATCACTTTAAACATGCTAATTTTAGCTCTAACACTGATGATCCACCTACAAATGTGAACTGACGTTCAAAAATAAAACATTTGAAAACGGACCATTTTCCACATTTCTGAAGCATGACGTAATGGGGGGGTGTTATCTCTTTTGTCGAAAATCAGCTGTTTTTGCTCGAACATTAAATGCCTCCAAATGGTATTTAATTAACTTCCCGAGCCCCTGGAAGCATGAAAATCACTTTAAACATGCTAATTTTAGCTCTAACACTGATGATCCACCTACAAATGTGAACTGACGTTCAAAAATAAAACATTTGAAAACTGACCATTTTCCACATTTCTGAAGCATGACGTAATGGGGGGGTGTTATCTCTTTTGTCGAAAATCAGCCGTTTTTGCTCGAACATTAAATGCCTCCAAATGGTATTTAATTAACTTCCCGAGCCCCTGGAAGCATGAAAATCACTTTAAACATGCCAATTTTAGCTCTAACACTGATGATCCACCTACAAATGTGAACTGACGTTCAAAAATAAAACATTTGAAAACGGACCATTTTCCACATTTCTGAAGCATGACGTAATGGGGGGGTGTTATCTCTTTTGTCGAAAATCAGCCGTTTTTGCTCGAACATTAAATGCCTCCAAATGGTATTTAATTAACTTCCCGGGGTGAAGAAACCGTTTTTGAGAGCTCAGAGTGAGTAAATTGGCCATTTTCATGCACTTTTAACCATTCCATAAATCTTGTGTTTTGGGCCCCTGGAAGCATGAAAATCACTTTAAACATGCTAATTTTAGCTCTAACACTGATGATCCACCTACAAATGTGAACTGACGTTCAAAAATAAAACATTTGAAAACTGACCATTTTCCACATTTCTGAAGCATGACGTAATGGGGGGGTGTTATCTCTTTTGTCGAAAATCAGCCGTTTTTGCTCGAACATTAAATGCCTCCAAATGGTATTTATTTCACTTCCCGGGGTGAAGAAACCCTTTTTGAGAACTCACAGTGAGTAAATTGGCCATTTTCATGCACTTTTAACCATTCCATTAATCTTGTGTTTTGGGCCCCTGGAAGCATGAAAATCACTTTAAACATGCTAATTTTAGCTCTAACACTGATGATCCACCTACAAATGTGAACTGACGTTCAAAAATAAAACATTTGAAAACGGGCCATTTTCCACATTTCTGAAGCATGACGTAATGCGGGGGGTGTTATCTCTTTTGTCGAAAATCAGCCGTTTTTGCTCGAACATTAAATGCCTCCAAATGGTATTTAATTAACTTCCCGAGCCCCTGGAAGCATGAAAATCACTTTAAACATGCTAATTTTAGCTCTAACACTGATGATCCACCTACAAATGTGAACTGACGTTCAAAAATAAAACATTTGAAAACGGACCATTTTCCACATTCTGAAGCATGACGTAATGGGGGGGTGTTATCTCTTTTGTCGAAAATCAGCCGTTTTTGCTCGAACATTAAATGCCTCCAAATGGTATTTAATTAACTTCCCGGGGTGAAGAAACCCTTTTTGAGAACTCAGAGTGAGTAAATTGGCCATTTTCATGCACTTTTAACCATTCCATAAATCTTGTGTTTTGGGCCCCTGGAAGCATGAAAATCACTTTAAACATGCTAATTTTAGCTCTAACACTGATGATCCACCTACAAATGTGAACTGACGTTCAAAAATAAAACATTTGAAAACGGACCATTTTCCACATTTCTGAAGCATGACGTAATGGGGGGGTGTTATCTCTTTTGTCGAAAATCAGCCGTTTTTGCTCGAACATTAAATGCCTCCAAATGGTATTTAATTAACTTCCCGAGCCCCTGGAAGCATGAAAATCACTTTAAACATGCTAATTTTAGCTCTAACACTGATGATCCACCTACAAATGTGAACTGACGTTCAAAAATAAAACATTTGAAAACGGACCATTTTCCACATTTCTGAAGCATGACGTAATGGGGGGGGTGTTATCTCTTTTGTCGAAAATCAGCCGTTTTTGCTCGAACATTAAATGCCTCCAAATGGTATTTAATTAACTTCCCGGGGTGAAGAAACCCTTTTTGAGAACTCAGAGTGAGTAAATTGGCCATTTTCATGCACTTTTAACCATTCCATAAATCTTGTGTTTTGGGCTCCTGGAAGCATGAAAATCACTTTAAACGTGCTAATTTTAGCTCTAACACTGATGATCCACCTACAAATGTGAACTGACGTTCAAAAATAAAACATTTGAAAACGGACCATTTTCCACATTTCTGAAGCATGACGTAATGGGGGGGTGTTATCTCTTTTGTCGAAAATCAGCCGTTTTTGCTCGAACATTAAATGCCTCCAAATGGTATTTAATTAACTTTCCGAGCCCCTGGAAGCATGAAAATCACTTTAAAAATGCTAATTTTAGCTCTAACACTGATGATCCACCTACAAATGTGAACTGACGTTCAAAAATAAAACATTTGAAAACGGACCATTTTCCACATTTCTGAAGCATGACGTAATGGGGGGGTGTTATCTCTTTTGTCGAAAATCAGCCGTTTTTGCTCGAACATTAAATGCCTCCAAATGGTATTTAATTAACTTCCCGGGGTGAAGAAACCCTTTTTGAGAACTCAGAGTGAGTAAATTGGCCATTTTCATGCACTTTTAACCATTCCATAAATCTTGTGTTTTGGGCCCCTGGAAGCATGAAAATCACTTTAAACATGCTAATTTTAGCTCTAACACTGATGATCCACCTACAAATGTGAACTGACGTTCAAAAATAAAACATTTGAAAACGGACCATTTTCCACATTTCTGAAGCATGACGTAATGGGGGGGTGTTATCTCTTTTGTCGAAAATCAGCCGTTTTTGCTCGAACACTAAATGCCTCCAAATGGTATTTAATTAACTTCCCGAGCCCCTGGAAGCATGAAAATCACTTTAAACATGCTAATTTTAGCTCTAACACTGATGATCCACCTACAAATGTGAACTGACATTCAAAAATAAAACATTTGAAAACGGACCATTTTCCACATTTCTGAAGCATGACGTAATGGGGGGGTGTTATCTCTTTTGTCGAAAATCAGCCGTTTTTGCTCGAACATTAAATGCCTCCAAATGGTATTTATTTCACTTCCCGGGGTGAAGAAACCCTTTTTGAGAACTCAGAGTGAGTAAATTGGCCATTTTCATGCACTTTTAACCATTCCATAAATCTTGTGTTTTGGGCCCCTGGAAGCATGAAAATCACTTTAAACATGCTAATTTTAGCTCTAACACTGATGATCCACCTACAAATGTGAACTGACGTTCAAAAATAAAACATTTGAAAACGGACCATTTTCCACATTTCTGAAGCATGACGTAATGGGGGGGTGTTATCTCTTTTGTCGAAAATCAGCCGTTTTTGCTCGAACATTAAATGCCTCCAAATGGTATTTAATTAACTTCCCGAGCCCCTGGAAGCATGAAAATCACTTTAAACATGCTAATTTTAGCTCTAACACTGATGATCCACCTACAAATGTGAACTGACGTTCAAAAATAAAACATTTGAAAACGGACCATTTTCCACATTTCTGAAGCATGACGTAATGGGGGGGTGTTATCTCTTTTGTCGAAAATCAGCCGTTTTTGCTGGAACATTAAATGCCTCCAAATGGTATTTAATTAACTTCCCGAGCCCCTGGAAGCATGAAAATCACTTTAAACATGCTAATTTTAGCTCTAACACTGATGATCCACCTACAAATGTGAACTGACGTTCAAAAATAAAACATTTGAAAACGGACCATTTTCCACATTTCTGAAGCATGACGTAATGGGGGGGTGTTCTCTCTTTTGTCGAAAATCAGCCGTTTTTGCTCAAACATTAAATGCCTCCAAATGGTATTTAATTAACTTCCCGAGCCCCTGGAAGCATGAAAATCACTTTAAACATGCTAATTTTAGCTCTAACACTGATGATCCACCTACAAATGTGAACTGACGTTCAAAAATAAAACATTTGAAAACGGACCATTTTCCACATTTCTGAAGCATGACGTAATGGGGGGGTGTTATCTCTTTTGTCGAAAATAAGCCGTTTTTGCTCGAACATTAAATGCCTCCAAATGGTATTTATTTCACTTCCCGGGGTGAAGAAACCCTTTTTGAGAACTCAGAGTGAGTAAATTGGCCATTTTCATGCACTTTTAACCATTCCATAAATCTTGTGTTTTGGGCCCCTGGAAGCATGAAAATCACTTTAAACATGCTAATTTTAGCTCTAACACTGATGATCCACCTACAAATGTGAACTGACGTTCAAAAATAAAACATTTGAAAACGGACCATTTTCCACATTTCTGAAGCATGACGTAATGGGGGGGTGTTATCTCTTTTGTCGAAAATCAGCCGTTTTTGCTCGAACATTAAATGCCTCCAAATGGTATTTAATTAACTTCCCGAGCCCCTGGAAGCATGAAAATCACTTTAAACATGCTAATTTTAGCTCTAACACTGATGATCCACCTACAAATGTGAACTGACGTTCAAAAATAAAACATTTGAAAACGGACCATTTTCCACATTTCTGAAGCATGACGTAATGGGGGGGTGTTATCTCTTTTGTCGAAAATCTGCCGTTTTTGCTCGAACATTAAATGCCTCCAAATGGTATTTAATTAACTTTCCGAGCCCCTGGAAGCATGAAAATCACTTTAAAAATGCTAATTTTAGCTCTAACACTGATGATCCACCTACAAATGTGAACTGACGTTCAAAAATAAAACATTTGAAAACGGACCATTTTCCACATTTCTGAAGCATGACGTAATGGGGGGGTGTTATCTCTTTTGTCGAAAATCAGCCGTTTTTGCTCGAACATTAAATGCCTCCAAATGGTATTTAATTAACTTCCCGGGGTGAAGAAACCCTTTTTGAGAACTCAGAGTGAGTAAATTGGCCATTTTCATGCACTTTTAACCATTCCATAAATCTTGTGTTTTGGGCCCCTGGAAGCATGAAAATCACTTTAAACATGCTAATTTTAGCTCTAACACTGATGATCCACCTACAAATGTGAACTGACGTTCAAAAATAAAACATTTGAAAACGGACCATTTTCCACATTTCTGAAGCATGACGTAATGGGGGGGTGTTATCTCTTTTGTCGAAAATCAGCCGTTTCTGCTCGAACACTAAATGCCTCCAAATGGTATTTAATTAACTTCCCGAGCCCCTGGAAGCATGAAAATCACTTTAAACATGCTAATTTTAGCTCTAACACTGATGATCCACCTACAAATGTGAACTGACATTCAAAAATAAAACATTTGAAAACGGACCATTTTCCACATTTCTGAAGCATGACGTAATGGGGGGGTGTTATCTCTTTTGTCGAAAATCAGCCGTTTTTGCTCGAACATTAAATGCCTCCAAATGGTATTTATTTCACTTCCCGGGGTGAAGAAACCCTTTTTGAGAACTCAGAGTGAGTAAATTGGCCATTTTCATGCACTTTTAACCATTCCATAAATCTTGTGTTTTGGGCCCCTGGAAGCATGAAAATCACTTTAAACATGCTAATTTTAGCTCTAACACTGATGATCCACCTACAAATGTGAACTGACGTTCAAAAATAAAACATTTGAAAACGGACCATTTTCCACATTTCTGAAGCATGACGTAATGGGGGGGTGTTATCTCTTTTGTCGAAAATCAGCCGTTTTTGCTCGAACATTAAATGCCTCCAAATGGTATTTAATTAACTTCCCGAGCCCCTGGAAGCATGAAAATCACTTTAAACATGCTAATTTTAGCTCTAACACTGATGATCCACCTACAAATGTGAACTGACGTTCAAAAATAAAACATTTGAAAACGGACCATTTTCCACATTTCTGAAGCATGACGTAATGGGGGGGTGTTATCTCTTTTGTCGAAAATCAGCCGTTTTTGCTGGAACATTAAATGCCTCCAAATGGTATTTAATTAACTTCCCGAGCCCCTGGAAGCATGAAAATCACTTTAAACATGCTAATTTTAGCTCTAACACTGATGATCCACCTACAAATGTGAACTGACGTTCAAAAATAAAACATTTGAAAACGGACCATTTTCCACATTTCTGAAGCATGACGTAATGGGGGGGTGTTCTCTCTTTTGTCGAAAATCAGCCGTTTTTGCTCAAACATTAAATGCCTCCAAATGGTATTTAATTAACTTCCCGAGCCCCTGGAAGCATGAAAATCACTTTAAACATGCTAATTTTAGCTCTAACACTGATGATCCACCTACAAATGTGAACTGACGTTCAAAAATAAAACATTTGAAAACGGACCATTTTCCACATTTCTGAAGCATGACGTAATGGGGGGGTGTTATCTCTTTTGTCGAAAATAAGCCGTTTTTGCTCGAACATTAAATGCCTCCAAATGGTATTTATTTCACTTCCCGGGGTGAAGAAACCCTTTTTGAGAACTCAGAGTGAGTAAATTGGCCATTTTCATGCACTTTTAACCATTCCATAAATCTTGTGTTTTGGGCCCCTGGAAGCATGAAAATCACTTTAAACATGCTAATTTTAGCTCTAACACTGATGATCCACCTACAAATGTGAACTGACGTTCAAAAATAAAACATTTGAAAACGGACCATTTTCCACATTTCTGAAGCATGACGTAATGGGGGGGTGTTATCTCTTTTGTCGAAAATCAGCCGTTTTTGCTCGAACATTAAATGCCTCCAAATGGTATTTAATTAACTTCCCGAGCCCCTGGAAGCATGAAAATCACTTTAAACATGCTAATTTTAGCTCTAACACTGATGATCCACCTACAAATGTGAACTGACGTTCAAAAATAAAACATTTGAAAACGGACCATTTTCCACATTTCTGAAGCATGACGTAATGGGGGGGTGTTATCTCTTTTGTCGAAAATCTGCCGTTTTTGCTCGAACATTAAATGCCTCCAAATGATATTAAATTAACTTCCTGAGCCCCTGGAAGCATGAAAATCACTTTAAACATGCTAATTTTAGCTCTAACACTGATGATCCACCTACAAATGTGAACTGACGTTCAAAAATAAAACATTTGAAAACGGACCATTTTCCACATTTCTGAAGCATGACGTAATGGGGGGGGTGTGATCTCTTTTGTCGAAAATCAGCCGTTTTTGCTCGAACATTAAATGCCTCCAAATGGTATTTAATTAACTTCCCGAGCCCCTGGAAGCATGAAAATCACTTTAAACATGCTAATTTTAGCTCTAACACTGATGATCCACCTACAAATGTGAACTGACGTTCAAAAATAAAACATTTGAAAACGGACCATTTTCCACATTTCTGAAGCATGACGTAATGGGGGGGTGTTCTCTCTTTTGTCGAAAATCAGCCGTTTTTGCTCAAACATTAAATGCCTCCAAATGGTATTTAATTAACTTCCCGAGCCCCTGGAAGCATGAAAATCACTTTAAACATGCTAATTTTAGCTCTAACACTGATGATCCACCTACAAATGTGAACTGACGTTCAAAAATAAAACATTTGAAAACGGACCATTTTCCACATTTCTGAAGCATGACGTAATGGGGGGGTGTTATCTCTTTTGTCGAAAATAAGCTGTTTTTGCTCGAACATTAAATGCCTCCAAATGGTATTTATTTCACTTCCCGGGGTGAAGAAACCCTTTTTGAGAACTCAGAGTGAGTAAATTGGCCATTTTCATGCACTTTTAACCATTCCATAAATCTTGTGTTTTGGGCCCCTGGAAGCATGAAAATCACTTTAAACATGCTAATTTTAGCTCTAACACTGATGATCCACCTACAAATGTGAACTGACGTTCAAAAATAAAACATTTGAAAACGGACCATTTTCCACATTTCTGAAGCATGACGTAATGGGGGGGTGTTATCTCTTTTGTCGAAAATCAGCCATTTTTGCTCGAACATTAAATGCCTCCAAATGGTATTTAATTAACTTCCCGGGGTGAAGAAACCCTTTTTGAGAACTCAGAGTGAGTAAATTGGCCATTTTCATGCACTTTTAACCATTCCATAAATCTTGTGTTTTGGGCCCCTGGAAGCATGAAAATCACTTTAAACATGCTAATTTTAGCTCTAACACTGATGATCCACCTACAAATGTGAACTGACGTTCAAAAATAAAACATTTGAAAACGGACCATTTTCCACATTTCTGAAGCATGACGTAATGGGGGGGTGTTATCTCTTTTGTCGAAAATCAGCCGTTTTGCTCGAACATTAAATGCCTCCAAATGGTATTTAATTAACTTCCCGAGCCCCTGGAAGCATGAAAATCACTTTAAACATGCTAATTTTAGCTCTAACACTGATGATCCACCTACAAATGTGAACTGACGTTCAAAAATAAAACATTTGAAAACGGACCATTTTCCACATTTCTGAAGCATGACGTAATGGGGGGGGGTGTTATCTCTTTTGTCGAAAATCAGCCGTTTTTGCTGGAACATTAAATGCCTCCAAATGGTATTTAATTAACTTCCCGAGCCCCTGGAAGCATGAAAATCACTTTAAACATGCTAATTTTAGCTCTAACACTGATGATCCACCTACAAATGTGAACTGACGTTCAAAAATAAAACATTTGAAAACGGACCATTTTCCACATTTCTGAAGCATGACGTAATGGGGGGGTGTTCTCTCTTTTGTCGAAAATCAGCCGTTTTTGCTCAAACATTAAATGCCTCCAAATGGTATTTAATTAACTTCCCGAGCCCCTGGAAGCATGAAAATCACTTTAAACATGCTAATTTTAGCTCTAACACTGATGATCCACCTACAAATGTGAACTGACGTTCAAAAATAAAACATTTGAAAACAGACCATTTTCCACATTTCTGAAGCATGACGTAATGGGGGGGTGTTATCTCTTTTGTCGAAAATCAGCCGTTTTTGCTCGAACATTAAATGCCTCCAAATGGTATTTATTTCACTTCCCGGGGTGAAGAAACCCTTTTTGAGAACTCAGAGTGAGTAAATTGGCCATTTTCATGCACTTTTAACCATTCCATAAATCTTGTGTTTTGGGCCCCTGGAAGCATGAAAATCACTTTAAACATGCTAATTTTAGCTCTAACACTGATGATCCACCTACAAATGTGAACTGACGTTCAAAAATAAAACATTTGAAAACGGACCATTTTCCACATTTCTGAAGCATGACGTAATGGGGGGGTGTTATCTCTTTTGTCGAAAATCAGCCGTTTTTGCTCGAACATTAAATGCCTCCAAATGGTATTTAATTAACTTCCCGAGCCCCTGGAAGCATGAAAATCACTTTAAACATGCTAATTTTAGCTCTAACACTGATGATCCACCTACAAATGTGAACTGACGTTCAAAAATAAAACATTTGAAAACGGACCATTTTCCACATTTCTGAAGCATGACGTAATGGGGGGGTGTTATCTCTTTTGTCGAAAATCAGCCGTTTTTGCTCGAACATTAAATGCCTCCAAATAGTATTTAATTAACTTCCCGGGGTGAAGAAACCCTTTTTGAGAACTCAGAGTGAGTAAATTGGCCATTTTCATGCACTTTTAACCATTCCATAAATCTTGTGTTTTGGGCCCCTGGAAGCATGAAAATCACTTTAAACATGCTAATTTTAGCTCTAACACTGATGATCCACCTACAAATGTGAACTGACGTTCAAAAATAAAACATTTGAAAACGGACCATTTTCCACATTTCTGAAGCATGACGTAATGGGGGGGTGTTATCTCTTTTGTCGAAAATCAGCCGTTTTTGCTCGAACATTAAATGCCTCCAAATGGTATTTAATTAACTTCCCGAGCCCCTGGAAGCATGAAAATCACTTTAAACATGCTAATTTTAGCTCTAACACTGATGATCCACCTACAAATGTGAACTGACGTTCAAAAATAAAACATTTGAAAACGGACCATTTTCCACATTTCTGAAGCATGACGTAATGGGGGGGTGTTATCTCTTTTGTCGAAAATCTGCCGTTTTTGCTCGAACATTAAATGCCTCCAAATGGTATTAAATTAACTTCCTGAGCCCCTGGAAGCATGAAAATCACTTTAAACATGCTAATTTTAGCTCTAACACTGATGATCCACCTACAAATGTGAACTGACGTTCAAAAATAAAACATTTGAAAACGGACCATTTTCCACATTTCTGAAGCATGACGTAATGGGGGGGGTGTGATCTCTTTTGTCGAAAATCAGCCGTTTTTGCTCGAACATTAAATGCCTCCAAATGGTATTTATTTCACTTCCCGGGGTGAAGAAACCCTTTTTGAGAACTCAGAGTGAGTAAATTGGCCATTTTCATGCACTTTTAACCATTCCATAAATCTTGTGTTTTGGGCCCCTGGAAGCATGAAAATCACTTTAAACATGCTAATTTTAGCTCTAACACTGATGATCCACCTACAAATGTGAACTGACGTTCAAAAATAAAACATTTGAAAACGGACCATTTTCCACATTTCTGAAGCATGACGTAATGGGGGGGTGTTATCTCTTTTGTCGAAAATCAGCCGTTTTTGCTCGAACATTAAATGCCTCCAAATGGTATTTAATTAACTTCCCGAGCCCCTGGAAGCATGAAAATCACTTTAAACATGCTAATTTTAGCTCTAACACTGATGATCCACCTACAAATGTGAACTGACGTTCAAAAATAAAACATTTGAAAACGGACCATTTTCCACATTTCTGAAGCATGACGTAATGGGGGGGTGTTATCTCTTTTGTCGAAAATCAGCCGTTTTTGCTGGAACATTAAATGCCTCCAAATGGTATTTAATTAACTTCCCGAGCCCCTGGAAGCATGAAAATCACTTTAAACATGCTAATTTTAGCTCTAACACTGATGATCCACCTACAAATGTGAACTGACGTTCAAAAATAAAACATTTGAAAACGGACCATTTTCCACATTTCTGAAGCATGACGTAATGGGGGGGTGTTCTCTCTTTTGTCGAAAATCAGCCGTTTTTGCTCAAACATTAAATGCCTCCAAATGGTATTTAATTAACTTCCCGAGCCCCTGGAAGCATGAAAATCACTTTAAACATGCTAATTTTAGCTCTAACACTGATGATCCACCTACAAATGTGAACTGACGTTCAAAAATAAAACATTTGAAAACGGACCATTTTCCACATTTCTGAAGCATGACGTAATGGGGGGGTGTTATCTCTTTTGTCGAAAATAAGCCGTTTTTGCTCGAACATTAAATGCCTCCAAATGGTATTTATTTCACTTCCCGGGGTGAAGAAACCCTTTTTGAGAACTCAGAGTGAGTAAATTGGCCATTTTCATGCACTTTTAACCATTCCATAAATCTTGTGTTTTGGGCCCCTGGAAGCATGAAAATCACTTTAAACATGCTAATTTTAGCTCTAACACTGATGATCCACCTACAAATGTGAACTGACGTTCAAAAATAAAACATTTGAAAACGGACCATTTTCCACATTTCTGAAGCATGACGTAATGGGGGGGTGTTATCTCTTTTGTCGAAAATCAGCCATTTTTGCTCGAACATTAAATGCCTCCAAATGGTATTTAATTAACTTCCCGGGGTGAAGAAACCCTTTTTGAGAACTCAGAGTGAGTAAATTGGCCATTTTCATGCACTTTTAACCATTCCATAAATCTTGTGTTTTGGGCCCCTGGAAGCATGAAAATCACTTTAAACATGCTAATTTTAGCTCTAACACTGATGATCCACCTACAAATGTGAACTGACGTTCAAAAATAAAACATTTGAAAACGGACCATTTTCCACATTTCTGAAGCATGACGTAATGGGGGGGTGTTATCTCTTTTGTCGAAAATCAGCCGTTTTGCTCGAACATTAAATGCCTCCAAATGGTATTTAATTAACTTCCCGAGCCCCTGGAAGCATGAAAATCACTTTAAACATGCTAATTTTAGCTCTAACACTGATGATCCACCTACAAATGTGAACTGACGTTCAAAAATAAAACATTTGAAAACGGACCATTTTCCACATTTCTGAAGCATGACGTAATGGGGGGGGGTGTTATCTCTTTTGTCGAAAATCAGCCGTTTTTGCTGGAACATTAAATGCCTCCAAATGGTATTTCATTAACTTCCCGAGCCCCTGGAAGCATGAAAATCACTTTAAACATGCTAATTTTAGCTCTAACACTGATGATCCACCTACAAATGTGAACTGACGTTCAAAAATAAAACATTTGAAAACGGACCATTTTCCACATTTCTGAAGCATGACGTAATGGGGGGGTGTTCTCTCTTTTGTCGAAAATCAGCCGTTTTTGCTCAAACATTAAATGCCTCCAAATGGTATTTAATTAACTTCCCGAGCCCCTGGAAGCATGAAAATCACTTTAAACATGCTAATTTTAGCTCTAACACTGATGATCCACCTACAAATGTGAACTGACGTTCAAAAATAAAACATTTGAAAACGGACCATTTTCCACATTTCTGAAGCATGACGTAATGGGGGGGTGTTATCTCTTTTGTCGAAAATCAGCCGTTTTTGCTCGAACATTAAATGCCTCCAAATGGTATTTATTTCACTTCCCGGGGTGAAGAAACCCTTTTTGAGAACTCAGAGTGAGTAAATTGGCCATTTTCATGCACTTTTAACCATTCCATAAATCTTGTGTTTTGGGCCCCTGTAAGCATGAAAATCACTTTAAACATGCTAATTTTAGCTCTAACACTGATGATCCACCTACAAATGTGAACTGACGTTCAAAAATAAAACATTTGAAAACGGACCATTTTCCACATTTCTGAAGCATGACGTAATGGGGGGGTGTTATCTCTTTTGTCGAAAATCAGCCGTTTTTGCTCGAACATTAAATGCCTCCAAATGGTATTTAATTAACTTCCCGAGCCCCTGGAAGCATGAAAATCACTTTAAACATGCTAATTTTAGCTCTAACACTGATGATCCACCTACAAATGTGAACTGACGTTCAAAAATAAAACATTTGAAAACGGACCATTTTCCACATTTCTGAAGCATGACGTAATGGGGGGGTGTTATCTCTTTTGTCGAAAATCAGCCGTTTTTGCTCGAACATTAAATGCCTCCAAATAGTATTTAATTAACTTCCCGGGGTGAAGAAACCCTTTTTGAGAACTCAGAGTGAGTAAATTGGCCATTTTCATGCACTTTTAACCATTCCATAAATCTTGTGTTTTGGGCCCCTGGAAGCATGAAAATCACTTTAAACATGCTAATTTTAGCTCTAACACTGATGATCCACCTACAAATGTGAACTGACGTTCAAAAATAAAACATTTGAAAACGGACCATTTTCCACATTTCTGAAGCATGACGTAATGGGGGGGTGTTATCTCTTTTGTCGAAAATCAGCCGTTTTTGCTCGAACATTAAATGCCTCCAAATGGTATTTAATTAACTTCCCGAGCCCCTGGAAGCATGAAAATCACTTTAAACATGCTAATTTTAGCTCTAACACTGATGATCCACCTACAAATGTGAACTGACGTTCAAAAATAAAACATTTGAAAACGGACCATTTTCCACATTTCTGAAGCATGACGTAATGGGGGGGTGTTATCTCTTTTGTCGAAAATCTGCCGTTTTTGCTCGAACATTAAATGCCTCCAAATGGTATTAAATTAACTTCCTGAGCCCCTGGAAGCATGAAAATCACTTTAAACATGCTAATTTTAGCTCTAACACTGATGATCCACCTACAAATGTGAACTGACGTTCAAAAATAAAACATTTGAAAACGGACCATTTTCCACATTTCTGAAGCATGACGTAATGGGGGGGGTGTGATCTCTTTTGTCGAAAATCAGCCGTTTTTGCTCGAACATTAAATGCCTCCAAATGGTATTTAATTAACTTCCCGAGCCCCTGGAAGCATGAAAATCACTTTAAACATGCTAATTTTAGCTCTAACACTGATGATCCACCTACAAATGTGAACTGACGTTCAAAAATAAAACATTTGAAAACGGACCATTTTCCACATTTCTGAAGCATGACGTAATGGGGGGGTGTTATCTCTTTTGTCGAAAATCAGCCGTTTTTGCTCGAACATTAAATGCCTCCAAATGGTATTTATTTCACTTCCCGGGGTGAAGAAACCCTTTTTGAGAACTCAGAGTGAGTAAATTGGCCATTTTCATGCACTTTTAACCATTCCATAAATCTTGTGTTTTGGGCCCCTGGAAGCATGAAAATCACTTTAAACATGCTAATTTTAGCTCTAACACTGATGATCCACCTACAAATGTGAACTGACGTTCAAAAATAAAACATTTGAAAACGGACCATTTTCCACATTTCTGAAGCATGACGTAATGGGGGGGTGTTATCTCTTTTGTCGAAAATCAGCCGTTTTCGCTCGAACATTAAATGCCTCCAAATGGTATTTAATTAACTTCCCGAGCCCCTGGAAGCATGAAAATCACTTTAAACATGCTAATTTTAGCTCTAACACTGATGATCCACCTACAAATGTGAACTGACGTTCAAAAATAAAACATTTGAAAACGGACCATTTTCCACATTTCTGAAGCATGACGTAATGGGGGGGTGTGATCTCTTTTGTCGAAAATCAGCCGTTTTTGCTCGAACATTAAATGCCTCCAAATGGTATTTAATTAACTTCCCGGGGTGAAGAAACCCTTTTTGAGAACTCAGAGTGAGTAAATTGGCCATTTTCATGCACTTTTAACCATTCCATAAATCTTGTGTTTTGGGCCCCTGGAAGCATGAAAATCACTTTAAACATGCTAATTTTAGCTCTAACACTGATGATCCACCTACAAATGTGAACTGACGTTCAAAAATAAAACATTTGAAAACGGACCATTTTCCACATTTCTGAAGCATGACGTAATGGGGGGGTGTTATCTCTTTTGTCGAAAATCAGCCGTTTTCGCTCGAACATTAAATGCCTCCAAATGGTATTTAATTAACTTCCCGAGCCCCTGGAAGCATGAAAATCACTTTAAACATGCTAATTTTAGCTCTAACACTGATGATCCACCTACAAATGTGAACTGACGTTCAAAAATAAAACATTTGAAAACGGACCATTTTCCACATTTCTGAAGCATGACGTAATGGGGGGGTGTTATCTCTTTTGTCGAAAATCAGCCGTTTTTGCTCGAACATTAAATGCCTCCAAATGGTATTTAATTAACTTCCCGGGGTGAAGAAACCCTTTTTGAGAACTCAGAGTGAGTAAATTGGCCATTTTCATGCACTTTTAACCATTCCATAAATCTTGTGTTTTGGGCCCCTGGAAGCATGAAAATCACTTTAAACATGCTAATTTTAGCTCTAACACTGATGATCCACCTACAAATGTGAACTGACGTTCAAAAATAAAACATTTGAAAACGGACCATTTTCCACATTTCTGAAGCATGACGTAATGGGGGGGGGTGTTATCTCTTTTGTCGAAAATCAGCCGTTTTTGCTGGAACATTAAATGCCTCCAAATGGTATTTAATTAACTTCCCGAGCCCCTGGAAGCATGAAAATCACTTTAAACATGCTAATTTTAGCTCTAACACTGATGATCCACCTACAAATGTGAACTGACGTTCAAAAATAAAACATTTGAAAACGGACCATTTTCCACATTTCTGAAGCATGACGTAATGGGGGGGTGTTCTCTCTTTTGTCGAAAATCAGCCGTTTTTGCTCAAACATTAAATGCCTCCAAATGGTATTTAATTAACTTCCCGAGCCCCTGGAAGCATGAAAATCACTTTAAACATGCTAATTTTAGCTCTAACACTGATGATCCACCTACAAATGTGAACTGACGTTCAAAAATAAAACATTTGAAAACGGACCATTTTCCACATTTCTGAAGCATGACGTAATGGGGGGGTGTTATCTCTTTTGTCGAAAATCAGCCGTTTTTGCTCGAACATTAAATGCCTCCAAATGGTATTTATTTCACTTCCCGGGGTGAAGAAACCCTTTTTGAGAACTCAGAGTGAGTAAATTGGCCATTTTCATGCACTTTTAACCATTCCATAAATCTTGTGTTTTGGGCCCCTGGAAGCATGAAAATCACTTTAAACATGCTAATTTTAGCTCTAACACTGATGATCCACCTACAAATGTGAACTGACGTTCAAAAATAAAACATTTGAAAACGGACCATTTTCCACATTTCTGAAGCATGACGTAATGGGGGGGTGTTATCTCTTTTGTCGAAAATCAGCCGTTTTTGCTCGAACATTAAATGCCTCCAAATGGTATTTAATTAACTTCCCGAGCCCCTGGAAGCATGAAAATCACTTTAAACATGCTAATTTTAGCTCTAACACTGATGATCCACCTACAAATGTGAACTGACGTTCAAAAATAAAACATTTGAAAACGGACCATTTTCCACATTTCTGAAGCATGACGTAATGGGGGGGTGTTATCTCTTTTGTCGAAAATCAGCCGTTTTTGCTCGAACATTAAATGCCTCCAAATAGTATTTAATTAACTTCCCGGGGTGAAGAAACCCTTTTTGAGAACTCAGAGTGAGTAAATTGGCCATTTTCATGCACTTTTAACCATTCCATAAATCTTGTGTTTTGGGCCCCTGGAAGCATGAAAATCACTTTAAACATGCTAATTTTAGCTCTAACACTGATGATCCACCTACAAATGTGAACTGACGTTCAAAAATAAAACATTTGAAAACGGACCATTTTCCACATTTCTGAAGCATGACGTAATGGGGGGGTGTTATCTCTTTTGTCGAAAATCAGCCGTTTTTGCTCGAACATTAAATGCCTCCAAATGGTATTTAATTAACTTCCCGAGCCCCTGGAAGCATGAAAATCACTTTAAACATGCTAATTTTAGCTCTAACACTGATGATCCACCTACAAATGTGAACTGACGTTCAAAAATAAAACATTTGAAAACGGACCATTTTCCACATTTCTGAAGCATGACGTAATGGGGGGGTGTTATCTCTTTTGTCGAAAATCTGCCGTTTTTGCTCGAACATTAAATGCCTCCAAATGGTATTAAATTAACTTCCTGAGCCCCTGGAAGCATGAAAATCACTTTAAACATGCTAATTTTAGCTCTAACACTGATGATCCACCTACAAATGTGAACTGACGTTCAAAAATAAAACATTTGAAAACGGACCATTTTCCACATTTCTGAAGCATGACGTAATGGGGGGGGTGTGATCTCTTTTGTCGAAAATCAGCCGTTTTTGCTCGAACATTAAATGCCTCCAAATGGTATTTATTTCACTTCCCGGGGTGAAGAAACCCTTTTTGAGAACTCAAAGTGAGTAAATTGGCCATTTTCATGCACTTTTAACCATTCCATAAATCTTGTGTTTTGGGCCCCTGGAAGCATGAAAATCACTTTAAACATGCTAATTTTAGCTCTAACACTGATGATCCACCTACAAATGTGAACTGACGTTCAAAAATAAAACATTTGAAAACGGACCATTTTCCACATTTCTGAAGCATGACGTAATGGGGGGGGTGTTATCTCTTTTGTCGAAAATCAGCCGTTTTTGCTCGAACATTAAATGCCTCCAAATGGTATTTAATTAACTTCCCGAGCCCCTGGAAGCATGAAAATCACTTTAAACATGCTAATTTTAGCTCTAACACTGATGATCCACCTACAAATGTGAACTGACGTTCAAAAATAAAACATTTGAAAACGGACCATTTTCCACATTTCTGAAGCATGACGTAATGGGGGGGTGTTATCTCTTTTGTCGAAAATCAGCCGTTTTTGCTGGAACATTAAATGCCTCCAAATGGTATTTAATTAACTTCCCGAGCCCCTGGAAGCATGAAAATCACTTTAAACATGCTAATTTTAGCTCTAACACTGATGATCCACCTACAAATGTGAACTGACGTTCAAAAATAAAACATTTGAAAACGGACCATTTTCCACATTTCTGAAGCATGACGTAATGGGGGGGTGTTCTCTCTTTTGTCGAAAATCAGCCGTTTTTGCTCAAACATTAAATGCCTCCAAATGGTATTTAATTAACTTCCCGAGCCCCTGGAAGCATGAAAATCACTTTAAACATGCTAATTTTAGCTCTAACACTGATGATCCACCTACAAATGTGAACTGACGTTCAAAAATAAAACATTTGAAAACGGACCATTTTCCACATTTCTGAAGCATGACGTAATGGGGGGGTGTTATCTCTTTTGTCGAAAATAAGCCGTTTTTGCTCGAACATTAAATGCCTCCAAATGGTATTTATTTCACTTCCCGGGGTGAAGAAACCCTTTTTGAGAACTCAGAGTGAGTAAATTGGCCATTTTCATGCACTTTTAACCATTCCATAAATCTTGTGTTTTGGGCCCCTGGAAGCATGAAAATCACTTTAAACATGCTAATTTTAGCTCTAACACTGATGATCCACCTACAAATGTGAACTGACGTTCAAAAATAAAACATTTGAAAACGGACCATTTTCCACATTTCTGAAGCATGACGTAATGGGGGGGTGTTATCTCTTTTGTCGAAAATCAGCCATTTTTGCTCGAACATTAAATGCCTCCAAATGGTATTTAATTAACTTCCCGGGGTGAAGAAACCCTTTTTGAGAACTCAGAGTGAGTAAATTGGCCATTTTCATGCACTTTTAACCATTCCATAAATCTTGTGTTTTGGGCCCCTGGAAGCATGAAAATCACTTTAAACATGCTAATTTTAGCTCTAACACTGATGATCCACCTACAAATGTGAACTGACGTTCAAAAATAAAACATTTGAAAACGGACCATTTTCCACATTTCTGAAGCATGACGTAATGGGGGGGTGTTATCTCTTTTGTCGAAAATCAGCCGTTTTGCTCGAACATTAAATGCCTCCAAATGGTATTTAATTAACTTCCCGAGCCCCTGGAAGCATGAAAATCACTTTAAACATGCTAATTTTAGCTCTAACACTGATGATCCACCTACAAATGTGAACTGACGTTCAAAAATAAAACATTTGAAAACGGACCATTTTCCACATTTCTGAAGCATGACGTAATGGGGGGGGTGTTATCTCTTTTGTCGAAAATCAGCCGTTTTTGCTGGAACATTAAATGCCTCCAAATGGTATTTAATTAACTTCCCGAGCCCCTGGAAGCATGAAAATCACTTTAAACATGCTAATTTTAGCTCTAACACTGATGATCCACCTACAAATGTGAACTGACGTTCAAAAATAAAACATTTGAAAACGGACCATTTTCCACATTTCTGAAGCATGACGTAATGGGGGGGTGTTCTCTCTTTTGTCGAAAATCAGCCGTTTTTGCTCAAACATTAAATGCCTCCAAATGGTATTTAATTAACTTCCCGAGCCCCTGGAAGCATGAAAATCACTTTAAACATGCTAATTTTAGCTCTAACACTGATGATCCACCTACAAATGTGAACTGACGTTCAAAAATAAAACATTTGAAAACGGACCATTTTCCACATTTCTGAAGCATGACGTAATGGGGGGGTGTTATCTCTTTTGTCGAAAATCAGCCGTTTTTGCTCGAACATTAAATGCCTCCAAATGGTATTTATTTCACTTCCCGGGGTGAAGAAACCCTTTTTGAGAACTCAGAGTGAGTAAATTGGCCATTTTCATGCACTTTTAACCATTCCATAAATCTTGTGTTTTGGGCCCCTGGAAGCATGAAAATCACTTTAAACATGCTAATTTTAGCTCTAACACTGATGATCCACCTACAAATGTGAACTGACGTTCAAAAATAAAACATTTGAAAACGGACCATTTTCCACATTTCTGAAGCATGACGTAATGGGGGGGTGTTATCTCTTTTGTCGAAAATCAGCCGTTTTTGCTCGAACATTAAATGCCTCCAAATGGTATTTAATTAACTTCCCGAGCCCCTGGAAGCATGAAAATCACTTTAAACATGCTAATTTTAGCTCTAACACTGATGATCCACCTACAAATGTGAACTGACGTTCAAAAATAAAACATTTGAAAACGGACCATTTTCCACATTTCTGAAGCATGACGTAATGGGGGGGTGTTATCTCTTTTGTCGAAAATCAGCCGTTTTTGCTCGAACATTAAATGCCTCCAAATAGTATTTAATTAACTTCCCGGGGTGAAGAAACCCTTTTTGAGAACTCAGAGTGAGTAAATTGGCCATTTTCATGCACTTTTAACCATTCCATAAATCTTGTGTTTTGGGCCCCTGGAAGCATGAAAATCACTTTAAACATGCTAATTTTAGCTCTAACACTGATGATCCACCTACAAATGTGAACTGACGTTCAAAAATAAAACATTTGAAAACGGACCATTTTCCACATTTCTGAAGCATGACGTAATGGGGGGGTGTTATCTCTTTTGTCGAAAATCAGCCGTTTTTGCTCGAACATTAAATGCCTCCAAATGGTATTTAATTAACTTCCCGAGCCCCTGGAAGCATGAAAATCACTTTAAACATGCTAATTTTAGCTCTAACACTGATGATCCACCTACAAATGTGAACTGACGTTCAAAAATAAAACATTTGAAAACGGACCATTTTCCACATTTCTGAAGCATGGCGTAATGGGGGGGTGTTATCTCTTTTGTCGAAAATCTGCCGTTTTTGCTCGAACATTAAATGCCTCCAAATGGTATTAAATTAACTTCCTGAGCCCCTGGAAGCATGAAAATCACTTTAAACATGCTAATTTTAGCTCTAACACTGATGATCCACCTACAAATGTGAACTGACGTTCAAAAATAAAACATTTGAAAACGGACCATTTTCCACATTTCTGAAGCATGACGTAATGGGGGGGTGTTATCTCTTTTGTCGAAAATCAGCCGTTTTTGCTCGAACATTAAATGCCTCCAAATGGTATTTAATAACTTCCCGAGCCCCTGGAAGCATGAAAATCACTTTAAACATGCTAATTTTAGCTCTAACACTGATGATCCACCTACAAATGTGAACTGACGTTCAAAAATAAAACATTTGAAAACGGACCATTTTCCACATTTCTGAAGCATGACGTAATGGGGGGGTGTTATCTCTTTTGTCGAAAATCAGCCGTTTTTGCTCGAACATTAAATGCCTCCAAATGGTATTTATTTCACTTCCCGGGGTGAAGAAACCCTTTTTGAGAACTCAGAGTGAGTAAATTGGCCATTTTCATGCACTTTTAACCATTCCATAAATCTTGTGTTTTGGGCCCCTGGAAGCATGAAAATCACTTTAAACATGCTAATTTTAGCTCTAACACTGATGATCCACCTACAAATGTGAACTGACGTTCAAAAATAAAACATTTGAAAACGGACCATTTTCCACATTTCTGAAGCATGACGTAATGGGGGGGTGTTATCTCTTTTGTCGAAAATCAGCCGTTTTCGCTCGAACATTAAATGCCTCCAAATGGTATTTAATTAACTTCCCGAGCCCCTGGAAGCATGAAAATCACTTTAAACATGCTAATTTTAGCTCTAACACTGATGATCCACCTACAAATGTGAACTGACGTTCAAAAATAAAACATTTGAAAACGGACCATTTTCCACATTTCTGAAGCATGACGTAATGGGGGGGTGTGATCTCTTTTGTCGAAAATCAGCCGTTTTTGCTCGAACATTAAATGCCTCCAAATGGTATTTAATTAACTTCCCGGGGTGAAGAAACCCTTTTTGAGAACTCAGAGTTAGTAAATTGGCCATTTTCATGCACTTTTAACCATTCCATAAATCTTGTGTTTTGGGCCCCTGGAAGCATGAAAATCACTTTAAACATGCTAATTTTAGCTCTAACACTGATGATCCACCTACAAATGTGAACTGACGTTCAAAAATAAAACATTTGAAAACGGACCATTTTCCACATTTCTGAAGCATGACGTAATGGGGGGGTGTTATCTCTTTTGTCGAAAATCAGCCGTTTTCGCTCGAACATTAAATGCCTCCAAATGGTATTTAATTAACTTCCCGAGCCCCTGGAAGCATGAAAATCACTTTAAACATGCTAATTTTAGCTCTAACACTGATGATCCACCTACAAATGTGAACTGACGTTCAAAAATAAAACATTTGAAAACGGACCATTTTCCACATTTCTGAAGCATGACGTAATGGGGGGGTGTTATCTCTTTTGTCGAAAATCAGCCGTTTTTGCTCGAACATTAAATGCCTCCAAATGGTATTTAATTAACTTCCCGGGGTGAAGAAACCCTTTTTGAGAACTCAGAGTGAGTAAATTGGCCATTTTCATGCACTTTTAACCATTCCATAAATCTTGTGTTTTGGGCCCCTGGAAGCATGAAAATCACTTTAAACATGCTAATTTTAGCTCTAACACTGATGATCCACCTACAAATGTGAACTGACGTTCAAAAATAAAACATTTGAAAACGGACCATTTTCCACATTTCTGAAGCATGACGTAATGGGGGGGTGTTATCTCTTTTGTCGAAAATCAGCCGTTTTTGCTCGAACATTAAATGCCTCCAAATGGTATTTAATTAACTTCCCGAGCCCCTGGAAGCATGAAAATCACTTTAAACATGCTAATTTTAGCTCTAACACTGATGATCCACCTACAAATGTGAACTGACGTTCAAAAATAAAACATTGAAAACGGACCATTTTCCACATTTCTGAAGCATGACGTAATGGGGGGGTGTTATCTCTTTTGTCGAAAATCAGCCGTTTTTGCTCAAACATTAAATGCCTCCAAATGGTATTTATTTCACTTCCCGGGGTGAAGAAACCCTTTTTGAGAACTCAGAGTGAGTAAATTGGCCATTTTCATGCACTTTTAACCATTCCATAAATCTTGTGTTTTGGGCCCCTGGAAGCATGAAAATCACTTTAAACATGCTAATTTTAGCTCTAACACTGATGATCCACCTACAAATGTGAACTGACGTTCAAAAATAAAACATTTGAAAACGGACCATTTTCCACATTTCTGAAGCATGACGTAATGGGGGGGTGTTATCTCTTTTGTCGAAAATCAGCCGTTTTTGCTCGAACATTAAATGCCTCCAAATGGTATTTAATTAACTTCCCGAGCCCCTGGAAGCATGAAAATCACTTTAAACATGCTAATTTTAGCTCTAACACTGATGATCCACCTACAAATGTGAACTGACGTTCAAAAATAAAACATTTGAAAACTGACCATTTTCCACATTTCTGAAGCATGACGTAATGGGGGGGTGTTATCTCTTTTGTCGAAAATCAGCCGTTTTTGCTCGAACATTAAATGCCTCCAAATGGTATTTAATTAACTTCCGGAGCCCCTGGAAGCATGAAAATCACTTTAAACATGCTAATTTTAGCTCTAACACTGATGATCCACCTACAAATGTGAACTGACGTTCAAAAATAAAACATTTGAAAACGGACCATTTTCCACATTTCTGAAGCATGACGTAATGGGGGGGTGTTATCTCTTTTGTCGAAAATCAGCCGTTTTTGCTCGAACATTAAATGCCTCCAAATGGTATTTAATTAACTTCCCGGGGTGAAGAAACCCTTTTTGAGAACTCAGAGTGAGTAAATTGGCCATTTTCATGCACTTTTAACCATTCCATAAATCTTGTGTTTTGGGCCCCTGGAAGCATGAAAATCACTTTAAACATGCTAATTTTAGCTCTAACACTGATGATCCACCTACAAATGTGAACTGACGTTCAAAAATAAAACATTTGAAAACGGACCATTTTCCACATTTCTGAAGCATGACGTAATGGGGGGGTGTTATCTCTTTTGTCGAAAATCAGCCGTTTTTGCTCGAACATTAAATGCCTCCAAATGGTATTTATTTCACTTCCTGGGGTGAAGAAACCCTTTTTGAGACCTCACAGTGAGTAAATTGGCCATTTTCATGCACTTTTAACCATTCCATTAATCTTGTGTTTTGGGCCCCTGGAAGCATGAAAATCACTTTAAACATGCTAATTTTAGCTCTAACACTGATGATCCACCTACAAATGTGAACTGACGTTCAAAAATAAAACATTTGAAAATGGACCATTTTCCACATTTCTGAAGCATGACGTAATGGGGGGGGTGTTATCTCTTTTGTCGAAAATCAGCCGTTTTTGCTCGAACATTAAATGCCTCCAAATGGTATTTAATTAACTTCCCGAGCCCCTGGAAGCATGAAAATCACTTTAAACATGCTAATTTTAGCTCTAACACTGATGATCCACCTACAAATGTGAACTGACGTTCAAAAATAAAACATTTGAAAACGGACCATTTTCCACATTCTGAAGCATGACGAAATGGGGGGGTGTTATCTCTTTTGTCGAAAATCAGCCGTTTTTGCTCGAACATTAAATGCCTCCAAATGGTATTTAATTAACTTCCCGGGGTGAAGAAACCCTTTTTGAGAACTCAGAGTGAGTAAATTGGCCATTTTCATGCACTTTTAACCATTCCATAAATCTTGTGTTTTGGGCCCCTGGAAGCATGAAAATCACTTTAAACATGCTAATTTTAGCTCTAACACTGATGATCCACCTACAAATGTGAACTGACGTTCAAAAATAAAACATTTGAAAACGGACCATTTTCCACATTTCTGAAGCATTACGTAATGGGGGGGTGTTATCTCTTTTGTCGAAAATCAGCCGTTTTTGCTCGAACATTAAATGCCTCCAAATGGTATTTAATTAACTTCCCGAGCACCTGGAAGCATGAAAATCACTTTAAACATGCTAATTTTAGCTCTAACACTGATGATCCACCTACAAATGTGAACTGACGTTCAAAAATAAAACATTTGAAAACGGACCATTTTCCACATTTCTGAAGCATGACGTAATGGGGGGGTGTTATCTCTTTTGTCGAAAATCAGCCGTTTTTGCTCGAACATTAAATGCCTCCAAATGGTATTTAATTAACTTCCCGGGGTGAAGAAACCCTTTTTGAGAACTCAGAGTGAGTAAATTGGCCATTTTCATGCACTTTTAACCATTCCATAAATCTTGTGTTTTGGGCTCCTGGAAGCATGAAAATCACTTTAAACGTGCTAATTTTAGCTCTAACACTGATGATCCACCTACAAATGTGAACTGACGTTCAAAAATAAAACATTTGAAAACGGACCATTTTCCACATTTCTGAAGCATGACGTAATGGGGGGGTGTTATCTCTTTTGTCGAAAATCAGCCGTTTTTGCTCGAACATTAAATGCCTCCAAATGGTATTTAATTAACTTCCCGAGCCCCTGGAAGCATGAAAATCACTCTAAAAATGCTAATTTTAGCTCTAACACTGATGATCCACCTACAAATGTGAACTGACGTTCAAAAATAAAACATTTGAAAACGGACCATTTTCCACATTTCTGAAGCATGACGTAATGGGGGGGTGTTATCTCTTTTGTCGAAAATCAGCCGTTTTTGCTCGAACATTAAATGCCTCCAAATGGTATTTAATTAACTTCCCGGGGTGAAGAAACCCTTTTTGAGAACTCAGAGTGAGTAAATTGGCCATTTTCATGCACTTTTAACCATTCTATAAATCTTGTGTTTTGGGCCCCTGGAAGCATGAAAATCACTTTAAACATGCTAATTTTAGCTCTAACACTGATGATCCACCTAAAAATGTGAACTGACGTTCAAAAATAAAACATTTGAAAACGGACCATTTTCCACATTTCTGAAGCATGACGTAATGGGGGGGTGTTATCTCTTTTGTCGAAAATCAGCCGTTTTTGCTCCAACATTAAATGCCTCCAAATGGTATTTAATTAACTTCCCGAGCCCCTGGAAGCATGAAAATCACTTTAAACATGCTAATTTTATCTCTAACACTGATGATCCACCTACAAATGTGAACTGACGTTCAAAAATAAAACATTTGAAAACGGACCATTTTCCACATTTCTGAAGCATGACGTAATGGGGGGGTGTTATCTCTTTTGTCGAAAATCAGCCATTTTTGCTCGAACATTAAATGCCTCCAAATGGTATTTAATTAACTTCCCGGGGTGAAGAAACCCTTTTTGAGAACTCAGAGTGAGTAAATTGGCCATTTTCATGCACTTTTAACCATTCCATAAATCTTGTGTTTTGGGCCCCTGGAAGCATGAAAATCACTTTAAACATGCTAATTTTAGCTCTAACACTGATGATCCACCTACAAATGTGAACTGACGTTCAAAAATAAAACATTTGAAAACGGACCATTTTCCACATTTCTGAAGCATGACGTAATGGGGGGGTGTTATCTCTTTTGTCGAAAATCAGCCGTTTTTGCTCGAACATTAAATGCCTCCAAATGGTATTTAATTAACTTCCCGAGCCCCTGGAAGCATGAAAATCACTTTAAACATGCTAATTTTAGCTCTAACACTGATGATCCACCTACAAATGTGAACTGACGTTCAAAAATAAAACATTTGAAAACGGACCATTTTCCACATTTCTGAAGCATGACGTAATGGGGGGGTGTTATCTCTTTTGTCGAAAATCAGCCGTTTTTGCTGGAACATTAAATGCCTCCAAATGGTATTTAATTAACTTCCCGAGCCCCTGGAAGCATGAAAATCACTTTAAACATGCTCATTTTAGCTCTAACACTGATGATCCACCTACAAATGTGAACTGACGTTCAAAAATAAAACATTTGAAAACGGACCATTTTCCACATTTCTGAAGCATGACGTAATGGGGGGGTGTTCTCTCTTTTGTCGAAAATCAGCCATTTTTGCTCAAACATTAAATGCCTCCAAATGGTATTTAATTAACTTCCCGAGCCCCTGGAAGCATGAAAATCACTTTAAACATGCTAATTTTAGCTCTAACACTGATGATCCACCTACAAATGTGAACTGACGTTCAAAAATAAAACATTTGAAAACGGACCATTTTCCACATTTCTGAAGCATGACGTAATGGGGGGGTGTTATCTCTTTTGTCGAAAATAAGCCGTTTTTGCTCGAACATTAAATGCCTCCAAATGGTATTTATTTCACTTCCCGGGGTGAAGAAACCCTTTTTGAGAACTCAGAGTGAGTAAATTGGCCATTTTCATGCACTTTTAACCATTCCATAAATCTTGTGTTTTGGGCCCCTGGAAGCATGAAAATCACTTTAAACATGCTAATTTTAGCTCTAACACTGATGATCCACCTACAAATGTGAACT
Source organism: Lissotriton vulgaris (assembly GCF_964263255.1). Classification (NCBI taxonomy): domain Eukaryota; kingdom Metazoa; phylum Chordata; class Amphibia; order Caudata; family Salamandridae; genus Lissotriton; species Lissotriton vulgaris. The sequence continues at coordinate 177,562 of NW_028247745.1, read as the reverse complement.
GACGTTCAAAAATAAAACATTTGAAAACGGACCATTTTCCACATTTCTGAAGCATGACGTAATGGGGGGGTGTTATCTCTTTTGTCGAAAATCAGCCGTTTTTGCTCGAACATTAAATGCCTCCAAATGGTATTTAATTAACTTCCCGAGCCCCTGGAAGCATGAAAATCACTTTAAACATGCTAATTTTAGCTCTAACACTGATGATCCACCTACAAATGTGAACTGACGTTCAAAAATAAAACATTTGAAAACGGACCATTTTCCACATTTCTGAAGCATGACGTAATGGGGGGGTGTTATCTCTTTTGTCGAAAATCAGCCGTTTTTGCTCGAACATTAAATGCCTCCAAATAGTATTTAATTAACTTCCCGGGGTGAAGAAACCCTTTTTGAGAACTCAGAGTGAGTAAATTGGCCATTTTCATGCACTTTTAACCATTCCATAAATCTTGTGTTTTGGGCCCCTGGAAGCATGAAAATCACTTTAAACATGCTAATTTTAGCTCTAACACTGATGATCCACCTACAAATGTGAACTGACGTTCAAAAATAAAACATTTGAAAACGGACCATTTTCCACATTTCTGAAGCATGACGTAATGGGGGGGTGTTATCTCTTTTGTCGAAAATCAGCCGTTTTTGCTCGAACATTAAATGCCTCCAAATGGTATTTAATTAACTTCCCGAGCCCCTGGAAGCATGAAAATCACTTTAAACATGCTAATTTTAGCTCTAACACTGATGATCCACCTACAAATGTGAACTGACGTTCAAAAATAAAACATTTGAAAACGGACCATTTTCCACATTTCTGAAGCATGACGTAATGGGGGGGTGTTATCTCTTTTATCGAAAATCAGCCGTTTTTGCTCGAACATTAAATGCCTCCAAATGGTATTTAATTAACTTCCCGAGCCCCTGGAAGCATGAAAATCACTTTAAACATGCTAATTTTAGCTCTAACACTGATGATCCACCTACAAATGTGAACTGACGTTCAAAAATAAAACATTTGAAAACGGACCATTTTCCACATTTCTGAAGCATGACGTAATGGGGGGGTGTTATCTCTTTTGTCGAAAATCAGCCGTTTTTGCTCGAACATTAAATGCCTCCAAATGGTATTAAATTAACTTCCTGAGCCCCTGGAAGCATGAAAATCACTTTAAACATGCTAATTTTAGCTCTAACACTGATGATCCACCTACAAATGTGAAATGACGTTCAAAAATAAAACATTTGAAAACGGACCATTTTCCACATTTCTGAAGCATGACGTAATGGGGGGGTGTGATCTCTTTTGTCGAAAATCAGCCGTTTTTGCTCGAACATTAAATGCCTCCAAATGGTATTTAATTAACTTCCCGAGCCCCTGGAAGCATGAAAATCACTTTAAACATGCTAATTTTAGCTCTAACACTGATGATCCACCTACAAATGTGAACTGACGTTCAAAAATAAAACATTTGAAAACGGACCATTTTCCACATTTCTGAAGCATGACGTAATGGGGGGGTGTTATCTCTTTTGTCGAAAATCAGCCGTTTTTGCTCGAACATTAAATGCCTCCAAATGGTATTTATTTCACTTCCCGGGGTGAAGAAACCCTTTTTGAGAACTCAGAGTGAGTAAATTGGCCATTTTCATGCACTTTTAACCATTCCATAAATCTTGTGTTTTGGGCCCCTGGAAGCATGAAAATCACTTTAAACATGCTAATTTTAGCTCTAACACTGATGATCCACCTACAAATGTGAACTGACGTTCAAAAATAAAACATTTGAAAACGGACCATTTTCCACATTTCTGAAGCATGACGTAATGGGGGGGTGTAATCTCTTTTGTCGAAAATCAGCCGTTTTTGCTCGAACATTAAATGCCTCCAAATGGTATTTAATTAACTTCCCCAGCCCCTGGAAGCATGAAAATCACTTTAAACATGCTAATTTTAGCTCTAACACTGATGATCCACCTACAAATGTGAACTGACGTTCAAAAATAAAACATTTGAAAACGGACCATTTTCCACATTTCTGAAGCATGACGTAATGGGGGGGTGTTATCTCTTTTGTCGAAAATCAGCCGTTTTTGCTCGAACATTAAATGCCTCCAAATGGTATTTAATTAACTTCCCGGGGTGAAGAAACCCTTTTTGAGAACTCAGAGTGAGTAAATTGGCCATTTTCATGCACTTTTAACCATTCCATAAATCTTGTGTTTTGGGCCCCTGGAAGCATGAAAATCACTTTAAACATGCTAATTTTAGCTCTAACACTGATGATCCACCTACAAATGTGAACTGACGTTCAAAAATAAAACATTTGAAAACGGACCATTTTCCACATTTCTGAAGCATGACGCAATGGGGGGTGTTATCTCTTTTGTCGAAAATCAGCCGTTTTTGCTCGAACATTAAATGCCTCCAAATGGTATTTAATTAACTTCCCGAGCCCCTGGAAGCATGAAAATCACTTTAAACATACTAATTTTAGCTCTAACACTGATGATCCACCTACAAATGTGAACTGACGTTCAAAAATAAAACATTTGAAAACGGACCATTTTCCACATTTCTGAAGCATGACGTAATGGGGGGGTGTTATCTCTTTTGTCGAAAATCAGCCGTTTTTGCTCGAACATTAAATGCCTCCAAATGGTATTTAATTAACTTCCCGAGCCCCTGGAAGCATGAAAATCACTTTAAACATGCTAATTTTAGCTCTAACACTGATGATCCACCTACAAATGTGAACTGACGTTCAAAAATAAAACATTTGAAAACGGACCATTTTCCACATTTCTGAAGCATGACGTAATGGGGGGGTGTTATCTCTTTTGTCGAAAATCAGCCGTTTTTGCTCGAACATTAAATGCCTCCAAACGGTATTTAATTAACTTCCCGAGCCCCTGGAAGCATGAAAATCACTTTAAACATGCTAATTTTAGCTCTAACACCGATGATCCACCTACAAATGTGAACTGACGTTCAAAAATAAAACATTTGAAAAGGGACCATTTTCCACATTTCTGAAGCATGACGTAATGGGGGGGTGTTATCTCTTTTGTCGAAAATCAGCCGTTTTTGCTCGAACATTAAATGCCTCCAAATGGTATTTAATTAACTTCCCGGGGTGAAGAAACCCTTTTTGAGAACTCAGAGTGAGTAAATTGGCCATTTTCATGCACTTTTAACCATTCCATAAATCTTGTGTTTTGGGCCCCTGGAAGCATGAAAATCACTTTAAACATGCTAATTTTAGCTCTAACACTGATGATCCACCTACAAATGTGAACTGACGTTCAAAAATAAAACATTTGAAAACGGACCATTTTCCACATTTCTGAAGCATGACGTAATGGGGGGGTGTTATCTCTTTTGTCGAAAATCAGCCGTTTTTGCTCGAACATTAAATGCCTCCAAATGGTATTTAATTAACTTCCCGAGCCCCTGGAAGCATGAAAATCACTTTAAACATGCTAATTTTAGCTCTAACACTGATGATCCACCTACAAATGTGAACTGACGTTCAAAAATAAAACATTTGAAAACGGACCATTTTCCACATTTCTGAAGCATGACGTAATGGGGGGGTGTTATCTCTTTTGTCGAAAATCAGCCGTTTTTGCTCGAACATTAAATGCCTCCAAATGGTATTTAATTAACTTCCAGAGCCCCTGGAAGCATGAAAATCACTTTAAACATGCTAATTTTAGCTCTAACACTGATGATCCACCTACAAATGTGAACTGACGTTCAAAAATAAAACATTTGAAAACGGACCATTTTCCACATTTCTGAAGCATGACGTAATGGGGGGGTGTTATCTCTTTTGTCGAAAATCAGCCGTTTTTGCTCGAACATTAAATGCCTCCAAATGGTATTTAATTAACTTCCCGAGCCCCTGGAAGCATGAAAATCACTTTAAACATGCTAATTTTAGCTCTAACACTGATGATCCACCTACAAATGTGAACTGACGTTCAAAAATAAAACATTTGAAAACGGACCATTTTCCACATTTCTGAAGCATGACGTAATGGGGGGGTGTTATCTCTTTTGTCGAAAATCAGCCGTTTTTGCTCGAACATTAAATGCCTCCAAATGGTATTTAATTAACTTCCCGAGCCCCTGGAAGCATGAAAATCACTTTAAACATGCTAATTTTAGCTCTAACACTGATGATCCACCTACAAATGTGAACTGACGTTCAAAAATAAAACATTTGAAAACTGACCATTTTCCACATTTCTGAAGCATGACGTAATGGGGGGGTGTTATCTCTTTTGTCGAAAATCAGCCGTTTTTGCTCGAACATTAAATGCCTCCAAATGGTATTTAATTAACTTCCCGAGCCCCTGGAAGCATGAAAATCACTTTAAACATGCTAATTTTAGCTCTAACACTGATGATCCACCTACAAATGTGAACTGACGTTCAAAAATAAAACATTTGAAAACGGACCATTTTCCACATTTCTGAAGCATGACGTAATGGGGGGGTGTTATCTCTTTTGTCGAAAATCAGCCGTTTTTGCTCGAACATTAAATGCCTCCAAATGGTATTTAATTAACTTCCCGGGGTGAAGAAACCGTTTTCGAGAACTCAGAGTGAGTAAATTGGCCATTTTCATGCACTTTTAACCATTCCATAAATCTTGTGTTTTGGGCCCCTGGAAGCATGAAAATCACTTTAAACATGCTAATTTTAGCTCTAACACTGATGATCCACCTACAAATGTGAACTGACGTTCAAAAATAAAACATTTGAAAACGGACCATTTTCCACATTTCTGAAGCATGACGTAATGGGGGGGTGTTATCTCTTTTGTCGAAAATCAGCCGTTTTTGCTCGAACATTAAATGCCTCCAAATGGTATTTATTTCACTTCCCGGGGTGAAGAAACCCTTTTTGAGAACTCACAGTGAGTAAATTGGCCATTTTCATGCACTTTTAACCATTCCATTAATCTTGTGTTTTGGGCCCCTGGAAGCATGAAAATAACTTTAAACATGCTAATTTTAGCTCTAACACTGATGATCCACCTACAAATGTGAACTGACGTTCAAAAATAAAACATTTGAAAATGGACCATTTTCCACATTTCTGAAGCATGACGTAATGGGGGGGGTGTTATCTCTTTTGTCGAAAATCAGCCGTTTTTGCTCGAACATTAAATGCCTCCAAATGGTATTTAATTAACTTCCCGAGCCCCTGGAAGCATGAAAATCACTTTAAACATGCTAATTTTAGCTCTAACACTGATGATCCACCTACAAATGTGAACTGACGTTCAAAAATAAAACATTTGAAAACGGACCATTTTCCACATTCTGAAGCATGACGTAATGGGGGGGTGTTATCTCTTTTGTCGAAAATCAGCCGTTTTTGCTCGAACATTAAATGCCTCCAAATGGTATTTAATTAACTTCCCGGGGTGAAGAAACCCTTTTTGAGAACTCAGAGTGAGTAAATTGGCCATTTTCATGCACTTTTAACCATTCCATAAATCTTGTGTTTTGGGCCCCTGGAAGCATGAAAATCACTTTAAACATGCTAATTTTAGCTCTAACACTGATGATCCACCTACAAATGTGAACTGACGTTCAAAAATAAAACATTTGAAAACGGACCATTTTCCACATTTCTGAAGCATGACGTAATGGGGGGTGTTATCTCTTTTGTCGAAAATCAGCCGTTTTTGCTCGAACATTAAATGCCTCCAAATGGTATTTAATTAACTTCCCGAGCCCCTGGAAGCATGAAAATCACTTTAAACATGCTAATTTTAGCTCTAACACTGATGATCCACCTCCAAATGTGAACTGACGTTCAAAAATAAAACATTTGAAAACGGACCATTTTCCACATTTCTGAAGCATGACGTAATGGGGGGGTGTTATCTCTTTTGTCGAAAATAAGCCGTTTTTGCTCGAACATTAAATGCCTCCAAATGGTATTTATTTCACTTCCCGGGGTGAAGAAACCCTTTTTGAGAACTCAGAGTGAGTAAATTGGCCATTTTCATGCACTTTTAACCATTCCATAAATCTTGTGTTTTGGGCCCCTGGAAGCATGAAAATCACTTTAAACATGCTAATTTTAGCTCTAACACTGATGATCCACCTACAAATGTGAACTGACGTTCAAAAATAAAACATTTGAAAACGGACCATTTTCCACATTTCTGAAGCATGACGTAATGGGGGGGTGTTATCTCTTTTGTCGAAAATCAGCCGTTTTTGCTCGAACATTAAATGCCTCCAAATGGTATTTAATTAACTTCCCGAGCCCCTGGAAGCATGAAAATCACTTTAAACATGCTAATTTTAGCTCTAACACTGATGATCCACCTACAAATGTGAACTGACGTTCAAAAATAAAACATTTGAAAACGGACCATTTTCCACATTTCTGAAGCATGACGTAATGGGGGGGTGTTATCTCTTTTGTCGAAAATCAGCCGTTTTTGCTCGAACATTAAATGCCTCCAAATAGTATTTAATTAACTTCCCGGGGTGAAGAAACCCTTTTTGAGAACTCAGAGTGAGTAAATTGGCCATTTTCATGCACTTTTAACCATTCCATAAATCTTGTGTTTTGGGCCCCTGGAAGCATGAAAATCACTTTAAACATGCTAATTTTAGCTCTAACACTGATGATCCACCTACAAATGTGAACTGACGTTCAAAAATAAAACATTTGAAAACGGACCATTTTCCACATTTCTGAAGCATGACGTAATGGGGGGGTGTTATCTCTTTTGTCGAAAATCAGCCGTTTTTGCTCGAACATTAAATGCCTCCAAATGGTATTTAATTAACTTCCCGAGCCCCTGGAAGCATGAAAATCACTTTAAACATGCTAATTTTAGCTCTAACACTGATGATCCACCTACAAATGTGAACTGACGTTCAAAAATAAAACATTTGAAAACGGACCATTTTCCACATTTCTGAAGCATGACGTAATGGGGGGGTGTTATCTCTTTTATCGAAAATCAGCCGTTTTTGCTCGAACATTAAATGCCTCCAAATGGTATTTAATTAACTTCCCGAGCCCCTGGAAGCATGAAAATCACTTTAAACATGCTAATTTTAGCTCTAACACTGATGATCCACCTACAAATGTGAACTGACGTTCAAAAATAAAACATTTGAAAACGGACCATTTTCCACATTTCTGAAGCATGACGTAATGGGGGGGTGTGATCTCTTTTGTCGAAAATCAGCCGTTTTTGCTCGAACATTAAATGCCTCCAAATGGTATTTAATTAACTTCCCGAGCCCCTGGAAGCATGAAAATCACTTTAAACATGCTAATTTTAGCTCTAACACTGATGATCCACCTACAAATGTGAACTGACGTTCAAAAATAAAACATTTGAAAACGGACCATTTTCCACATTTCTGAAGCATGACGTAATGGGGGGGTGTGATCTCTTTTGTCGAAAATCAGCCGTTTTTGCTCGAACATTAAATGCCTCCAAATGGTATTTAATTAACTTCCCGAGCCCCTGGAAGCATGAAAATCACTTTAAACATGCTAATTTTAGCTCTAACACTGATGATCCACCTACAAATGTGAACTGACGTTCAAAAATAAAACATTTGAAAACGGACCATTTTCCACATTTCTGAAGCATGACGTAATGGGGGGGTGTTATCTCTTTTGTCGAAAATCAGCCGTTTTTGCTCGAACATTAAATGCCTCCAAATGGTATTTATTTCACTTCCCGGGGTGAAGAAACCCTTTTTGAGAACTCAGAGTGAGTAAATTGGCCATTTTCATGCACTTTTAACCATTCCATAAATCTTGTGTTTTGGGCCCCTGGAAGCATGAAAATCACTTTAAACATGCTAATTTTAGCTCTAACACTGATGATCCACCTACAAATGTGAACTGACGTTCAAAAATAAAACATTTGAAAACGGACCATTTTCCACATTTCTGAAGCATGACGTAATGGGGGGGGTGTAATCTCTTTTGTCGAAAATCAGCCGTTTTTGCTCGAACATTAAATGCCTCCAAATGGTATTTAATTAACTTCCCCAGCCCCTGGAAGCATGAAAATCACTTTAAACATGCTAATTTTAGCTCTAACACTGATGATCCACCTACAAATGTGAACTGACGTTCAAAAATAAAACATTTGAAAACGGACCATTTTCCACATTTCTGAAGCATGACGTAATGGGGGGGTGTTATCTCTTTTGTCGAAAATCAGCCGTTTTTGCTCGAACATTAAATGCCTCCAAACGGTATTTAATTAACTTCCCGAGCCCCTGGAAGCATGAAAATCACTTTAAACATGCTAATTTTAGCTCTAACACCGATGATCCACCTACAAATGTGAACTGACGTTCAAAAATAAAACATTTGAAAAGGGACCATTTTCCACATTTCTGAAGCATGACGTAATGGGGGGGTGTTATCTCTTTTGTCGAAAATCAGCCGTTTTTGCTCGAACATTAAATGCCTCCAAATGGTATTTAATTAACTTCCCGGGGTGAAGAAACCGTTTTCGAGAACTCAGAGTGAGTAAATTGGCCATTTTCATGCACTTTTAACCATTCCATAAATCTTGTGTTTTGGGCCCCTGGAAGCATGAAAATCACTTTAAACATGCTAATTTTAGCTCTAACACTGATGATCCACCTACAAATGTGAACTGACGTTCAAAAATAAAACATTTGAAAACGGACCATTTTCCACATTTCTGAAGCATGACGTAATGGGGGGGTGTTATCTCTTTTGTCGAAAATCAGCCGTTTTTGCTCGAACATTAAATGCCTCCAAATGGTATTTATTTCACTTCCCGGGGTGAAGAAACCCTTTTTGAGAACTCACAGTGAGTAAATTGGCCATTTTCATGCACTTTTAACCATTCCATTAATCTTGTGTTTTGGGCCCCTGGAAGCATGAAAATAACTTTAAACATGCTAATTTTAGCTCTAACACTGATGATCCACCTACAAATGTGAACTGACGTTCAAAAATAAAACATTTGAAAATGGACCATTTTCCACATTTCTGAAGCATGACGTAATGGGGGGGGTGTTATCTCTTTTGTCGAAAATCAGCCGTTTTTGCTCGAACATTAAATGCCTCCAAATGGTATTTAATTAACTTCCCGAGCCCCTGGAAGCATGAAAATCACTTTAAACATGCTAATTTTAGCTCTAACACTGATGATCCACCTACAAATGTGAACTGACGTTCAAAAATAAAACATTTGAAAACGGACCATTTTCCACATTCTGAAGCATGACGTAATGGGGGGGTGTTATCTCTTTTGTCGAAAATCAGCCGTTTTTGCTCGAACATTAAATTCCTCCAAATGGTATTTAATTAACTTCCCGGGGTGAAGAAACCCTTTTTGAGAACTCAGAGTGAGTAAATTGGCCATTTTCATGCACTTTTAACCATTCCATAAATCTTGTGTTTTGGGCCCCTGGAAGCATGAAAATCACTTTAAACATGCTAATTTTAGCTCTAACACTGATGATCCACCTACAAATGTGAACTGACGTTCAAAAATAAAACATTTGAAAACGGACCATTTTCCACATTTCTGAAGCATGACGTAATGGGGGGTGTTATCTCTTTTGTCGAAAATCAGCCGTTTTTGCTCGAACATTAAATGCCTCCAAATGGTATTTAATTAACTTCCCGAGCCCCTGGAAGCATGAAAATCACTTTAAACATGCTAATTTTAGCTCTAACACTGATGATCCACCTACAAATGTGAACTGACGTTCAAAAATAAAACATTTGAAAACGGACCATTTTCCACATTTCTGAAGCATGACGTAATGGGGGGGTGTTATCTCTTTTGTCGAAAATCAGCCGTTTTTGCTCGAACATTAAATGCCTCCAAATGGTATTTAATTAACTTCCCGGGGTGAAGAAACCCTTTTTGAGAACTCAGAGTGAGTAAATTGGCCATTTTCATGCACTTTTAACCATTCCATAAATCTTGTGTTTTGGGCTCCTGGAAGCATGAAAATCACTTTAAACGTGCTAATTTTAGCTCTAACACTGATGATCCACCTACAAATGTGAACTGACGTTCAAAAATAAAACATTTGAAAACGGACCATTTTCCACATTTCTGAAGCATGACGTAATGGGGGGGTGTTATCTCTTTTGTCGAAAATCAGCCGTTTTTGCTCGAACATTAAATGCCTCCAAATGGTATTTAATTAACTTCCCGAGCCCCTGGAAGCATGAAAATCACTTTAAAAATGCGAATTTTAGCTCTAACACTGATGATCCACCTACAAATGTGAACTGACGTTCAAAAATAAAACATTTGAAAACGGACCATTTTCCACATTTCTGAAGCATGACGTAATGGGGGGGTGTTATCTCTTTTGTCGAAAATCAGCCGTTTTTGCTCGAACATTAAATGCCTCCAAATGGTATTTAATTAACTTCCCGGGGTGAAGAAACCCTTTTTGAGAACTCAGAGTGAGTAAATTGGCCATTTTCATGCACTTTTAACCATTCTATAAATCTTGTGTTTTGGGCCCCTGGAAGCATGAAAATCACTTTAAACATGCTAATTTTAGCTCTAACACTGATGATCCACCTACAAATGTGAACTGACGTTCAAAAATAAAACATTTGAAAACGGACCATTTTCCACATTTCTGAAGCATGACATAATGGGGGGGTGTTATCTCTTTTGTCGAAAATCAGCCGTTTTTGCTCGAACATTAAATGCCTCCAAATGGTATTTAATTAACTTCCCGAGCCCCTGGAAGCATGAAAATCACTTTAAACATGCTAATTTTAGCTCTAACACTGATGATCCACCTACAAATGTGAACTGACGTTCAAAAATAAAACATTTGAAAACGGACCATTTTCCACATTTCTGAAGCATGACGTAATGGGGGGGTGTTATCTCTTTTGTCGAAAATCAGCCGTTTTTGCTCGAACATTAAATGCCTCCAAATGGTATTTATTTCACTTCCCGGGGTGAAGAAACCCTTTTTGAGAACTCAGAGTGAGTAAATTGGCCATTTTCATGCACTTTTAACCATTCCATAAATCTTGTGTTTTGGGCCCCTGGAAGCATGAAAATCACTTTAAACATGCTAATTTTAGCTCTAACACTGATGATCCACCTACAAATGTGAACTGACGTTCAAAAATAAAACATTTGAAAACGGACCATTTTCCACATTTCTGAAGCATGACGTAATGGGGGGGTGTTATCTCTTTTGTCGAAAATCAGCCGTTTTTGCTCGAACATTAAATGCCTCCAAATGGTATTTAATTAACTTCCCGAGCCCCTGGAAGCATGAAAATCACTTTAAACATGCTAATTTTAGCTCTAACACTGATGATCCACCTACAAATGTGAACTGACGTTCAAAAATAAAACATTTGAAAACGGACCATTTTCCACATTTCTGAAGCATGACGTAATGGGGGGGTGTTATCTCTTTTGTCGAAAATCAGCCATTTTTGCTCGAACATTAAATGCCTCCAAATGGTATTTAATTAACTTCCCGGGGTGAAGAAACCCTTTTTGAGAACTCAGAGTGAGTAAATTGGCCATTTTCATGCACTTTTAACCATTCCATAAATCTTGTGTTTTGGGCCCCTGGAAGCATGAAAATCACTTTAAACATGCTAATTTTAGCTCTAACACTGATGATCCACCTACAAATGTGAACTGACGTTCAAAAATAAAACATTTGAAAACGGACCATTTTCCACATTTCTGAAGCATGACGTAATGGGGGGGTGTTATCTCTTTTGTCGAAAATCAGCCGTTTTTGCTCGAACATTAAATGCCTCCAAATGGTATTTAATTAACTTCCCGAGCCCCTGGAAGCATGAAAATCACTTTAAACATGCTAATTTTAGCTCTAACACTGATGATCCACCTACAAATGTGAACTGACGTTCAAAAATAAAACATTTGAAAACGGACCATTTTCCACATTTCTGAAGCATGACGTAATGGGGGGGTGTTATCTCTTTTGTCGAAAATCAGCCGTTTTTGCTGGAACATTAAATGCCTCCAAATGGTATTTAATTAACTTCCCGAGCCCCTGGAAGCATGAAAATCACTTTAAACATGCTAATTTTAGCTCTAACACTGATGATCCACCTACAAATGTGAACTGACGTTCAAAAATAAAACATTTGAAAACGGACCATTTTCCACATTTCTGAAGCATGACGTAATGGGGGGGTGTTCTCTCTTTTGTCGAAAATCAGCCGTTTTTGCTCAAACATTAAATGCCTCCAAATGGTATTTAATTAACTTCCCGAGCCCCTGGAAGCATGAAAATCACTTTAAACATGCTAATTTTAGCTCTAACACTGATGATCCACCTACAAATGTGAACTGACGTTCAAAAATAAAACATTTGAAAACGGACCATTTTCCACATTTCTGAAGCATGACGTAATGGGGGGGTGTTATCTCTTTTGTCGAAAATAAGCCGTTTTTGCTCGAACATTAAATGCCTCCAAATGGTATTTATTTCACTTCCCGGGGTGAAGAAACCCTTTTTGAGAACTCAGAGTGAGTAAATTGGCCATTTTCATGCACTTTTAACCATTCCATAAATCTTGTGTTTTGGGCCCCTGGAAGCATGAAAATCACTTTAAACATGCTAATTTTAGCTCTAACACTGATGATCCACCTACAAATGTGAACTGACGTTCAAAAATAAAACATTTGAAAACGGACCATTTTCCACATTTCTGAAGCATGACGTAATGGGGGGGTGTTATCTCTTTTGTCGAAAATCAGCCGTTTTTGCTCGAACATTAAATGCCTCCAAATGGTATTTAATTAACTTCCCGAGCCCCTGGAAGCATGAAAATCACTTTAAACATGCTAATTTTAGCTCTAACACTGATGATCCACCTACAAATGTGAACTGACGTTCAAAAATAAAACATTTGAAAACGGACCATTTTCCACATTTCTGAAGCATGACGTAATGGGGGGGTGTTATCTCTTTTGTCGAAAATCAGCCGTTTTTGCTCGAACATTAAATGCCTCCAAATAGTATTTAATTAACTTCCCGGGGTGAAGAAACCCTTTTTGAGAACTCAGAGTGAGTAAATTGGCCATTTTCATGCACTTTTAACCATTCCATAAATCTTGTGTTTTGGGCCCCTGGAAGCATGAAAATCACTTTAAACATGCTAATTTTAGCTCTAACACTGATGATCCACCTACAAATGTGAACTGACGTTCAAAAATAAAACATTTGAAAACGGACCATTTTCCACATTTCTGAAGCATGACGTAATGGGGGGGTGTTATCTCTTTTGTCGAAAATCAGCCGTTTTTGCTCGAACATTAAATGCCTCCAAATGGTATTTAATTAACTTCCCGAGCCCCTGGAAGCATGAAAATCACTTTAAACATGCTAATTTTAGCTCTAACACTGATGATCCACCTACAAATGTGAACTGACGTTCAAAAATAAAACATTTGAAAACGGACCATTTTCCACATTTCTGAAGCATGACGTAATGGGGGGGTGTTATCTCTTTTGTCGAAAATCAGCCGTTTTTGCTCGAACATTAAATGCCTCCAAATGGTATTTAATTAACTTCCCGAGCCCCTGGAAGCAGGAAAATCACTTTAAACATGCTAATTTTAGCTCTAACACTGATGATCCACCTACAAATGTGAACTGACGTTCAAAAATAAAACATTTGAAAACGGACCATTTTCCACATTTCTGAAGCATGACGTAATGGGGGGGTGTTATCTCTTTTGTCGAAAATCAGCCGTTTTTGCTCGAACATTAAATGCCTCCAAATGGTATTAAATTAACTTCCTGAGCCCTTTAAGCATGAAAATCACTTTAAACATGCTAATTTTAGCTCTAACACTGATGATCCACCTACAAATGTGAACTGACGTTCAAAAATAAAACATTTGAAAACGGACCATTTTCCACATTTCTGAAGCATGACGTAATGGGGGGGTGTGATCTCTTTTGTCGAAAATCAGCCGTTTTTGCTCGAACATTAAATGCCTCCAAATGGTATTTAATTAACTTCCCGAGCCCCTGGAAGCATGAAAATCACTTTAAACATGCTAATTTTAGCTCTAACACTGATGATCCACCTACAAATGTGAACTGACGTTCAAAAATAAAACATTTGAAAACGGACCATTTTCCACATTTCTGAAGCATGACGTAATGGGGGGGGTGTTATCTCTTTTGTCGAAAATCAGCCGTTTTTGCTCGAACATTAAATGCCTCCAAATGGTATTTATTTCACTTCCCGGGGTGAAGAAACCCTTTTTGAGAACTCAGAGTGAGTAAATTGGCCATTTTCATGCACTTTTAACCATTCCATAAATCTTGTGTTTTGGGCCCCTGGAAGCATGAAAATCACTTTAAACATGCTAATTTTAGCTCTAACACTGATGATCCACCTACAAATGTGAACTGACGTTCAAAAATAAAACATTTGAAAACGGACCATTTTCCACATTTCTGAAGCATGACGTAATGGGGGGGTGTTATCTCTTTTGTCGAAAATCAGCCGTTTTTGCTCGAACATTAAATGCCTCCAAATGGTATTTAATTAACTTCCCCAGCCCCTGGAAGCATGAAAATCACTTTAAACATGCTAATTTTAGCTCTAACACTGATGATCCACCTACAAATGTGAACTGACGTTCAAAAATAAAACATTTGAAAACGGACCATTTTCCACATTTCTGAAGCATGACGTAATGGGGGGGTGTTATCTCTTTTGTCGAAAATCAGCCGTTTTTGCTCGAACATTAAATGCCTCCAAATGGTATTTAATTAACTTCCCGGGGTGAAGAAACCCTTTTTGAGAACTCAGAGTGAGTAAATTGGCCATTTTCATGCACTTTTAACCATTCCATAAATCTTGTGTTTTGGGCCCCTGGAAGCATGAAAATCACTTTAAACATGCTAATTTTAGCTCTAACACTGATGATCCACCTACAAATGTGAACTGACGTTCAAAAATAAAACATTTGAAAACGGACCATTTTCCACATTTCTGAAGCATGACGTAATGGGGGGTGTTATCTCTTTTGTCGAAAATCAGCCGTTTTTGCTCGAACATTAAATGCCTCCAAATGGTATTTAATTAACTTCCCGAGCCCCTGGAAGCATGAAAATCACTTTAAACATACTAATTTTAGCTCTAACACTGATGATCCACCTACAAATGTGAACTGACGTTCAAAAATAAAACATTTGAAAACGGACCATTTTCCACATTTCTGAAGCATGACGTAATGGGGGGGTGTTATCTCTTTTGTCGAAAATCAGCCGTTTTTGCTCGAACATTAAATGCCTCCAAATGGTATTTAATTAACTTCCCGAGCCCCTGGAAGCATGAAAATCACTTTAAACATGCTAATTTTAGCTCTAACACTGATGATCCACCTACAAATGTGAACTGACGTTCAAAAATAAAACATTTGAAAACGGACCATTTTCCACATTTCTGAAGCATGACGTAATGGGGGGGTGTTATCTCTTTTGTCGAAAATCAGCCGTTTTTGCTCGAACATTAAATGCCTCCAAATGGTATTTAATTAACTTCCCGAGCCCCTGGAAGCATGAAAATCACTTTAAACATGCTAATTTTAGCTCTAACACTGATGATCCACCTACAAATGTGAACTGACGTTCAAAAATAAAACATTTGAAAACGGACCATTTTCCACATTTCTGAAGCATGACGTAATGGGGGGGTGTTATCTCTTTTGTCGAAAATCAGCCGTTTTTGCTCGAACATTAAATGCCTCCAAATGGTATTTAATTAACTTCCCGAGCCCCTGGAAGCATGAAAATCACTTTAAACATGCTAATTTTAGCTCTAACACTGATGATCCACCTACAAATGTGAACTGACGTTCAAAAATAAAACATTTGAAAACGGACCATTTTCCACATTTCTGAAGCATGACGTAATGGGGGGGTGTTATCTCTTTTGTCGAAAATCAGCCGTTTTTGCTCGAACATTAAATGCCTCCAAATGGTATTTAATTAACTTCCCGAGCCCCTGGAAGCATGAAAATCACTTTAAACATGCTAATTTTAGCTCTAACACTGATGATCCACCTACAAATGTGAACTGACGTTCAAAAATAAAACATTTGAAAACGGACCATTTTCCACATTTCTGAAGCATGACGTAATGGGGGGGTGTTATCTCTTTTGTCGAAAATCAGCCGTTTTTGCTCGAACATTAAATGCCTCCAAATGGTATTAAATTAACTTCCTGAGCCCTTTAAGCATGAAAATCACTTTAAACATGCTAATTTTAGCTCTAACACTGATGATCCACCTACAAATGTGAACTGACGTTCAAAAATAAAACATTTGAAAACGGACCATTTTCCACATTTCTGAAGCATGACGTAATGGGGGGGTGTGATCTCTTTTGTCGAAAATCAGCCGTTTTTGCTCGAACATTAAATGCCTCCAAATGGTATTTAATTAACTTCCCGAGCCCCTGGAAGCATGAAAATCACTTTAAACATGCTAATTTTAGCTCTAACACTGATGATCCACCTACAAATGTGAACTGACGTTCAAAAATAAAACATTTGAAAACGGACCATTTTCCACATTTCTGAAGCATGACGTAATGGGGGGGGTGTTATCTCTTTTGTCGAAAATCAGCCGTTTTTGCTCGAACATTAAATGCCTCCAAATGGTATTTATTTCACTTCCCGGGGTGAAGAAACCCTTTTTGAGAACTCAGAGTGAGTAAATTGGCCATTTTCATGCACTTTTAACCATTCCATAAATCTTGTGTTTTGGGCCCCTGGAAGCATGAAAATCACTTTAAACATGCTAATTTTAGCTCTAACACTGATGATCCACCTACAAATGTGAACTGACGTTCAAAAATAAAACATTTGAAAACGGACCATTTTCCACATTTCTGAAGCATGACGTAATGGGGGGGTGTTATCTCTTTTGTCGAAAATCAGCCGTTTTTGCTCGAACATTAAATGCCTCCAAATGGTATTTAATTAACTTCCCCAGCCCCTGGAAGCATGAAAATCACTTTAAACATGCTAATTTTAGCTCTAACACTGATGATCCACCTACAAATGTGAACTGACGTTCAAAAATAAAACATTTGAAAACGGACCATTTTCCACATTTCTGAAGCATGACGTAATGGGGGGGTGTTATCTCTTTTGTCGAAAATCAGCCGTTTTTGCTCGAACATTAAATGCCTCCAAATGGTATTTAATTAACTTCCCGGGGTGAAGAAACCCTTTTTGAGAACTCAGAGTGAGTAAATTGGCCATTTTCATGCACTTTTAACCATTCCATAAATCTTGTGTTTTGGGCCCCTGGAAGCATGAAAATCACTTTAAACATGCTAATTTTAGCTCTAACACTGATGATCCACCTACAAATGTGAACTGACGTTCAAAAATAAAACATTTGAAAACGGACCATTTTCCACATTTCTGAAGCATGACGTAATGGGGGGTGTTATCTCTTTTGTCGAAAATCAGCCGTTTTTGCTCGAACATTAAATGCCTCCAAATGGTATTTAATTAACTTCCCGAGCCCCTGGAAGCATTAAAATCACTTTAAACATACTAATTTTAGCTCTAACACTGATGATCCACCTACAAATGTGAACTGACGTTCAAAAATAAAACATTTGAAAACGGACCATTTTCCACATTTCTGAAGCATGACGTAATGGGGGGGTGTTATCTCTTTTGTCGAAAATCAGCCGTTTTTGCTCGAACATTAAATGCCTCCAAATGGTATTTAATTAACTTCCCGAGCCCCTGGAAGCATGAAAATCACTTTAAACATGCTAATTTTAGCTCTAACACTGATGATCCACCTACAAATGTGAACTGACGTTCAAAAATAAAACATTTGAAAACGGACCATTTTCCACATTTCTGAAGCATGACGTAATGGGGGGGTGTTATCTCTTTTGTCGAAAATCAGCCGTTTTTGCTCGAACATTAAATGCCTCCAAATGGTATTTAATTAACTTCCCGAGCCCCTGGAAGCATGAAAATCACTTTAAACATGCTAATTTTAGCTCTAACACCGATGATCCACCTACAAATGTGAACTGACGTTCAAAAATAAAACATTTGAAAAGGGACCATTTTCCACATTTCTGAAGCATGACGTAATGGGGGGGTGTTATCTCTTTTGTCGAAAATCAGCCGTTTTTGCTCGAACATTAAATGCCTCCAAATGGTATTTAATTAACTTCCCGGGGTGAAGAAACCCTTTTTGAGAACTCAGAGTGAGTAAATTGGCCATTTTCATGCACTTTTAACCATTCCATAAATCTTGTGTTTTGGGCCCCTGGAAGCATGAAAATCACTTTAAACATGCTAATTTTAGCTCTAACACTGATGATCCACCTACAAATGTGAACTGACGTTCAAAAATAAAACATTTGAAAACGGACCATTTTCCACATTTCTGAAGCATGACGTAATGGGGGGGTGTTATCTCTTTTGTCGAAAATCAGCCGTTTTTGCTCGAACATTAAATGCCTCCAAATGGTATTTAATTAACTTCCCGAGCCCCTGGAAGCATGAAAATCACTTTAAACATGCTAATTTTAGCTCTAACACTGATGATCCACCTACAAATGTGAACTGACGTTCAAAAATAAAACATTTGAAAACGGACCATTTTCCACATTTCTGAAGCATGACGTAATGGGGGGGTGTTATCTCTTTTGTCGAAAATCAGCCGTTTTTGCTCGAACATTAAATGCCTCCAAATGGTATTTAATTAACTTCCCGAGCCCCTGGAAGCATGAAAATCACTTCAAACATGCTAATTTTAGCTCTAACACTGATGATCCACCTACAAATGTGAACTGACGTTCAAAAATAAAACATTTGAAAACGGACCATTTTCCACATTTCTGAAGCATGATGTAATGGGGGGGTGTTATCTCTTTTGTCGAAAATCAGCCGTTTTTGCTCGAACATTAAATGCCTCCAAATGGTATTTAATTAACTTCCCGAGCCCCTGGAAGCATGAAAATCACTTTAAACATGCTAATTTTAGCTCTAACACTGATGATCCACCTACAAATGTGAACTGACGTTCAAAAATAAAACATTTGAAAACGGACCATTTTCCACATTTCTGAAGCATGACGTAATGGGGGGGTGTTATCTCTTTTGTCGAAAATCAGCCGTTTTTGCTCGAACATTAAATGCCTCCAAATGGTATTTAATTAACTTCCCGGGGTGAAGAAACCCTTTTTGAGAACTCAGAGTGAGTAAATTGGCCATTTTCATGCACTTTTAACCATTCCATCAATCTTGTGTTTTGGGCCCCTGGAAGCATGAAAATCACTTTAAACATGCTAATTTTAGCTCTAACACTGATGATCCACCTACAAATGTGAACTGACGTTCAAAAATAAAACATTTGAAAACGGACCATTTTCCACATTTCTGAAGCATGACGTAATGGGGGGGTGTTATCTCTTTTGTCGAAAATCAGCCGTTTTTGCTCGAACATTAAATGCCTCCAAATGGTATTTAATTTACTTCCCGAGCCCCTGGAAGCATGAAAATCACTTTAAACATGCTAATTTTAGCTCTAACACTGATGATCCACCTACAAATGTGAACTGACGTTCAAAAATAAAACATTTGAAAACGGACCATTTTCCACATTTCTGAAGCATGACGTAATGGGGGGGTGTTATCTCTTTTGTCGAAAATCAGCCGTTTTTGCTCGAACATTAAATGCCTCCAAATGGTATTTATTTCACTTCCCGGGGTGAAGAAACCCTTTTTGAGAACTCAGAGTGAGTAAATTGGCCATTTTCATGCACTTTTAACCATTCCATTAATCTTGTGTTTTGGGCCCCTGGAAGCATGAAAATCACTTTAAACATGCTAATTTTAGCTCTAACACTGATGATCCACCTACAAATGTGAACTGACGTTCAAAAATAAAACATTTGAAAACGGACCATTTTCCACATTTCTGAAGCATGACGTAATGGGGGGGTGTTATCTCTTTTGTCGAAAATCAGCCGTTTTTGCTCGAACATTAAATGCCTCCAAATGGTATTTAATTAACTTCCCGAGCCCCTGGAAGCATGAAAATCACTTTAAACATGCTAATTTTAGCTCTAACACTGATGATCCGCCTACAAATGTGAACTGACGTTCAAAAATAAAACATTTGAAAACGGACCATTTTCCACATTTCTGAAGCATGACGTAATGGGGGGGTGTTATCTCTTTTGTCGAAAATCAGCCGTTTTTGCTCGAACATTAAATGCCTCCAAATGGTATTTATTTCACTTCCCGGGGTGAAGAAACCCTTTTTGAGAACTCAGAGTGAGTAAATTGGCCATTTTCATGCACTTTTAACCATTCCATTAATCTTGTGTTTTGGGCCCCTGGAAGCATGAAAATCACTTTAAACATGCTAATTTTAGCTCTAACACTGATGATCCACCTACAAATGTGAACTGACGTTCAAAAATAAAACATTTGAAAACGGACCATTTTCCACATTTCTGAAGCATGACGTAATGGGGGGGGTGTTATCTCTTTTGTCGAAAATCAGCCGTTTTTGCTCGAACATTAAATGCCTCCAAATGGTATTTAATTAACTTCCCGAGCACCTGGAAGCATGAAAATCACTTTAAACATGCTAATTTTAGCTCTAACACTGATGATCCACCTACAAATGTGAACTGACGTTCAAAAATAAAACATTTGAAAACGGACCAGTTTCCACATTTCTGAAGCATGACGTAATGGGGGGGTGTTATCTCTTTTGTCGAAAATCAGCCGTTTTTGCTCGAACATTAAATGCCTCCAAATGGTATTTATTTCACTTCCCGGGGTGAAGAAACCCTTTTTGAGAACTCAGAGTGAGTAAATTGGCCATTTTCATGCACTTTTAACCATTCCATTAATCTTGTGTTTTGGGCCCCTGGAAGCATGAAAATCACTTTAAACATGCTAATTTTAGCTCTAACACTGATGATCCACCTACAAATGTGAACTGACGTTCAAAAATAAAACATTTGAAAACGGACCATTTTCCACATTTCTGAAGCATGACGTAATGGGGGGGTGTTATCTCTTTTCTCGAAAATCAGCCGTTTTTGCTCGAACATTAAATGCCTCCAAATGGTATTTATTTCACTTCCCGGGGTGAAGAAACCCTTTTTGAGAACTCAGAGTGAGTAAATTGGCCATTTTCATGCACTTTTAACCATTCCATTAATCTTGTGTTTTGGGCCCCTGGAAGCATGAAAATCACTTTAAACATGCTAATTTTAGCTCTAACACTGATGATCCACCTACAAATGTGAACTGACGTTCAAAAATAAAACATTTGAAAACGGACCATTTTCCACATTTCTGAAGCATGACGTAATGGGGGGGGTGTTATCTCTTTTGTCGAAAATCAGCCGTTTTTGCTCGAACATTAAATGCCTCCAAATGGTATTTAATTAACTTCCCGAGCACCTGGAAGCATGAAAATCACTTTAAACATGCTAATTTTAGCTCTAACACTGATGATCCACCTACAAATGTGAACTGACGTTCAAAAATAAAACATTTGAAAACGGACCAGTTTCCACATTTCTGAAGCATGACGTAATGGGGGGGTGTTATCTCTTTTGTCGAAAATCAGCCGTTTTTGCTCGAACATTAAATGCCTCCAAATGGTATTTATTTCACTTCCCGGGGTGAAGAAACCCTTTTTGAGAACTCAGAGTGAGTAAATTGGCCATTTTCATGCACTTTTAACCATTCCATTAATCTTGTGTTTTGGGCCCCTGGAAGCATGAAAATCACTTTAAACATGCTAATTTTAGCTCTAACACTGATGATCCACCTACAAATGTGAACTGACGTTCAAAAATAAAACATTTGAAAACGGACCATTTTCCACATTTCTGAAGCATGACGTAATGGGGGGGGTGTTATCTCTTTTGTCGAAAATCAGCCGTTTTTGCTCGAACATTAAATGCCTCCAAATGGTATTTAATTAACTTCCCGAGCACCTGGAAGCATGAAAATCACTTTAAACATGCTAATTTTAGCTCTAACACTGATGATCCACCTACAAATGTGAACTGACGTTCAAAAATAAAACATTTGAAAACGGACCAGTTTCCACATTTCTGAAGCATGACGTAATGGGGGGGTGTTATCTCTTTTGTCGAAAATCAGCCGTTTTTGCTCGAACATTAAATGCCTCCAAATGGTATTTAATTAACTTCCCGGGGTGAAGAAACCCTTTTTGAGAACTCAGAGTGAGTAAATTGGCCATTTTCATGCACTTTTAACCATTCCATAAATCTTGTGTTTTGGGCCCCTGGAAGCATGAAAATCACTTTAAACATGCTAATTTTAGCTCTAACACTGATGATCCACCTACAAATGTGAACTGACGTTCAAAAATAAAACATTTGAAAACGGACCATTTTCCACATTTCTGAAGCATGACGTAATGGGGGGGTGTTATCTCTTTTGTCGAAAATCAGCCGTTTTTGCTCGAACATTAAATGCCTCCAAATGGTATTTATTTCACTTCCCGGGGTGAAGAAACCCTTTTTGAGAACTCAGAGTGAGTAAATTGGCCATTTTCATGCACTTTTAACCATTCCATTAATCTTGTGTTTTGGGCCCCTGGAAGCATGAAAATCACTTTAAACATGCTAATTTTAGCTCTAACACTGATGATCCACCTACAAATGTGAACTGACGTTCAAAAATAAAACATTTGAAAACGGACCATTTTCCACATTTCTGGAGCATGACGTAATGGGGGGGTGTTATCTCTTTTGTCGAAAATCAGCCGTTTTTGCTCGAACATTAAATGCCTCCAAATGGTATTTAATTAACTTCCCGAGCCCCTGGAAGCATGAAAATCACTTTAAACATGCTAATTTTAGCTCTAACACTGATGATCCACCTACAAATGTGAACTGACGTTCAAAAATAAAACATTTGAAAACGGACCATTTTCCACATTTCTGAAGCATGACGTAATGGGGGGGTGTTATCTCTTTTGTCGAAAATCAGCCGTTTTTGCTCGAACATTAAATGCCTCCAAATGGTATTTAATTAACTTCCCGAGCCCCTGGAAGCATGAAAATCACTTTAAACATGCTAATTTTAGCTCTAACACTGATGATCCACCTACAAATGTGAACTGACGTTCAAAAATAAAACATTTGAAAACGGACCATTTTCCACATTTCTGAAGCATGACGTAATGGGGGGGTGTTATCTCTTTTGTCGAAAATCAGCCGTTTTTGCTCGAACATTAAATGCCTCCAAATGGTATTTAATTTACTTCCCGGGGTGAAGAAACCCTTTTTGAGAACTCAGAGTGAGTAAATTGGCCATTTTCATGCACTTTTAACCATTCCATAAATCTTGTGTTTTGGGCCCCTGGAAGCATGAAAATCACTTTAAACATGCTAATTTTAGCTCTAACACTGATGATCCACCTACAAATGTGAACTGACGTTCAAAAATAAAACATTTGAAAACGGACCATTTTCCACATTTCTGAAGCATGACGTAATGGGGGGTGTTATCTCTTTTGTCGAAAATCAGCCGTTTTTGCTCGAACATTAAATGCCTCCAAATGGTATTTAATTAACTTCCCGAGCCCCTGGAAGCATGAAAATCACTTTAAACATGCTAATTTTAGCTCTAACACTGATGATCCACCTACAAATGTGAACTGACGTTCAAAAATAAAACATTTGAAAACGGACCATTTTCCACATTTCTGAAGCATGACGTAATGGGGGGGTGTTATCTCTTTTGTCGAAAATCAGCCGTTTTTGCTCGAACATTAAATGCCTCCAAATGGTATTTAAATAACTTCCCGGGGTGAAGAAACCCTTTTTGAGAACTCAGAGTGAGTAAATTGGCCATTTTCATGCACTTTTAACCATTCCATAAATCTTGTGTTTTGGGCCCCTGGAAGCATGAAAATCACTTTAAACATGCTAATTTTAGCTCTAACACTGATGATCCACCTACAAATGTGAACTGACGTTCAAAAATAAAACATTTGAAAACGGACCATTTTCCACATTTCTGAAGCATGACGTAATGGGGGGGTGTTATCTCTTTTGTCGAAAATCAGCCGTTTTTGCTCGAACATTAAATGCCTCCAAATGGTATTTAATTAACTTCCCGAGCCCCTGGAAGCATGAAAATCACTTTAAACATGCTAATTTTAGCTCTAACACTGATGATCCACCTACAAATGTGAACTGACGTTCAAAAATAAAACATTTGAAAACGGACCAGTTTCCACATTTCTGAAGCATGACGTAATGGGGGGGTGTTATCTCTTTTGTCGAAAATCAGCCGTTTTTGCTCGAACATTAAATGCCTCCAAATGGTATTTATTTCACTTCCCGGGGTGAAGAAACCCTTTTTGAGAACTCAGAGTGAGTAAATTGGCCATTTTCATGCACTTTTAACCATTCCATTAATCTTGTGTTTTGGGCCCCTGGAAGCATGAAAATCACTTTAAACATGCTAATTTTAGCTCTAACACTGATGATCCACCTACAAATGTGAACTGACGTTCAAAAATAAAACATTTGAAAACGGACCATTTTCCACATTTCTGAAGCATGACGTAATGGGGGGGGTGTTATCTCTTTTGTCGAAAATCAGCCGTTTTTGCTCGAACATTAAATGCCTCCAAATGGTATTTAATTAACTTCCCGAGCACCTGGAAGCATGAAAATCACTTTAAACATGCTAATTTTAGCTCTAACACTGATGATCCACCTACAAATGTGAACTGACGTTCAAAAATAAAACATTTGAAAACGGACCAGTTTCCACATTTCTGAAGCATGACGTAATGGGGGGGTGTTATCTCTTTTGTCGAAAATCAGCCGTTTTTGCTCGAACATTAAATGCCTCCAAATGGTATTTAATTAACTTCCCGGGGTGAAGAAACCCTTTTTGAGAACTCAGAGTGAGTAAATTGGCCATTTTCATGCACTTTTAACCATTCCATAAATCTTGTGTTTTGGGCCCCTGGAAGCATGAAAATCACTTTAAACATGCTAATTTTAGCTCTAACACTGATGATCCACCTACAAATGTGAACTGACGTTCAAAAATAAAACATTTGAAAACGGACCATTTTCCACATTTCTGAAGCATGACGTAATGGGGGGGTGTTATCTCTTTTGTCGAAAATCAGCCGTTTTTGCTCGAACATTAAATGCCTCCAAATGGTATTTATTTCACTTCCCGGGGTGAAGAAACCCTTTTTGAGAACTCAGAGTGAGTAAATTGGCCATTTTCATGCACTTTTAACCATTCCATTAATCTTGTGTTTTGGGCCCCTGGAAGCATGAAAATCACTTTAAACATGCTAATTTTAGCTCTAACACTGATGATCCACCTACAAATGTGAACTGACGTTCAAAAATAAAACATTTGAAAACGGACCATTTTCCACATTTCTGGAGCATGACGTAATGGGGGGGTGTTATCTCTTTTGTCGAAAATCAGCCGTTTTTGCTCGAACATTAAATGCCTCCAAATGGTATTTAATTAACTTCCCGAGCCCCTGGAAGCATGAAAATCACTTTAAACATGCTAATTTTAGCTCTAACACTGATGATCCACCTACAAATGTGAACTGACGTTCAAAAATAAAACATTTGAAAACGGACCATTTTCCACATTTCTGAAGCATGACGTAATGGGGGGGTGTTATCTCTTTTGTCGAAAATCAGCCGTTTTTGCTCGAACATTAAATGCCTCCAAATGGTATTTAATTAACTTCCCGAGCCCCTGGAAGCATGAAAATCACTTTAAACATGCTAATTTTAGCTCTAACACTGATGATCCACCTACAAATGTGAACTGACGTTCAAAAATAAAACATTTGAAAACGGACCATTTTCCACATTTCTGAAGCATGACGTAATGGGGGGGTGTTATCTCTTTTGTCGAAAATCAGCCGTTTTTGCTCGAACATTAAATGCCTCCAAATGGTATTTAATTTACTTCCCGGGGTGAAGAAACCCTTTTTGAGAACTCAGAGTGAGTAAATTGGCCATTTTCATGCACTTTTAACCATTCCATAAATCTTGTGTTTTGGGCCCCTGGAAGCATGAAAATCACTTTAAACATGCTAATTTTAGCTCTAACACTGATGATCCACCTACAAATGTGAACTGACGTTCAAAAATAAAACATTTGAAAACGGACCATTTTCCACATTTCTGAAGCATGACGTAATGGGGGGTGTTATCTCTTTTGTCGAAAATCAGCCGTTTTTGCTCGAACATTAAATGCCTCCAAATGGTATTTAATTAACTTCCCGAGCCCCTGGAAGCATGAAAATCACTTTAAACATGCTAATTTTAGCTCTAACACTGATGATCCACCTACAAATGTGAACTGACGTTCAAAAATAAAACATTTGAAAACGGACCATTTTCCACATTTCTGAAGCATGACGTAATGGGGGGGTGTTATCTCTTTTGTCGAAAATCAGCCGTTTTTGCTCGAACATTAAATGCCTCCAAATGGTATTTAAATAACTTCCCGGGGTGAAGAAACCCTTTTTGAGAACTCAGAGTGAGTAAATTGGCCATTTTCATGCACTTTTAACCATTCCATAAATCTTGTGTTTTGGGCCCCTGGAAGCATGAAAATCACTTTAAACATGCTAATTTTAGCTCTAACACTGATGATCCACCTACAAATGTGAACTGACGTTCAAAAATAAAACATTTGAAAACGGACCATTTTCCACATTTCTGAAGCATGACGTAATGGGGGGGTGTTATCTCTTTTGTCGAAAATCAGCCGTTTTTGCTCGAACATTAAATGCCTCCAAATGGTATTTAATTAACTTCCCGAGCCCCTGGAAGCATGAAAATCACTTTAAACATGCTAATTTTAGCTCTAACACTGATGATCCACCTACAAATGTGAACTGACGTTCAAAAATAAAACATTTGAAAACGGACCATTTTCCACATTTCTGAAGCATGACGTAATGGGGGGGTGTTATCTCTTTTGTCGAAAATCAGCCGTTTTTGCTCGAACATTAAATGCCTCCAAATGGTATTTAATTAACTTCCCGAGCCCCTGGAAGCATGAAAATCACTTTAAACATGCTAATTTTAGCTCTAACACTGATGATCCACCTACAAATGTGAACTGACGTTCAAAAATAAAACATTTGAAAACGGACCATTTTCCACATTTCTGAAGCATGACGTAATGGGGGGGTGTTATCTCTTTTGTCGAAAATCAGCCGTTTTTGCTCGAACATTAAATGCCTCCAAATGGTATTTAATTAACTTCCCGAGCCCCTGGAAGCATGAAAATCACTTTAAACATGCTAATTTTAGCTCTAACACTGATGATCCACCTACAAATGTGAACTGACGTTCAAAAATAAAACATTTGAAAACGGACCATTTTCCACATTTCTGAAGCATGACGTAATGGGGGGGTGTAATCTCTTTTGTCGAAAATCAGCCGTTTTTGCTCGAACATTAAATGCCTCCAAATGGTATTTAATTAACTTCCCGGGGTGAAGAAACCCTTTTTGAGAACTCAGAGTGAGTAAATTGGCCATTTTCATGCACTTTTAACCATTCCATAAATCTTGTGTTTTGGGCCCCTGGAAGCATGAAAATCACTTTAAACATGCTAATTTTAGCTCTAACACTGATGATCCACCTACAAATGTGAACTGACGTTCAAAAATAAAACATTTGAAAACGGACCATTTTCCACATTTCTGAAGCATGACGTAATGGGGGGGTGTTATCTCTTTGGTCGAAAATCAGCCGTTTTTGCTCGAACATTAAATGCCTCCAAATGGTATTTATTTCACTTCCCGGGGTGAAGAAACCCTTTTTGAGAACTCAGAGTGAGTAAATTGGCCATTTTCATGCACTTTTAACCATTCCATTAATCTTGTGTTTTGGGCCCCTGGAAGCATGAAAATCACTTTAAACATGCTAATTTTAGCTCTAACACTGATGATCCACCTACAAATGTGAACTGACGTTCAAAAATAAAACATTTGAAAACGGACCATTTTCCACATTTCTGAAGCATGACGTAATGGGGGGGTGTTATCTCTTTTGTCGAAAATCAGCCGTTTTTGCTCGAACATTAAATGCCTCCAAATGGTATTTAATTAACTTCCCGAGCCCCTGGAAGCATGAAAATCACTTTAAACATGCTAATTTTAGCTCTAACACTGATGATCCACCTACAAATGTGAACTGACGTTCAAAAATAAAACATTTGAAAACGGACCATTTTCCACATTTCTGAAGCATGACGTAATGGGGGGGTGTTATCTCTTTTGTCGAAAATCAGCCGTTTTTGCTCGAACATTAAATGCCTCCAAATGGTATTTAATTTACTTCCCGGGGTGAAGAAACCCTTTTTGAGAACTCAGAGTGAGTAAATTGGCCATTTTCATGCACTTTTAACCATTCCATAAATCTTGTGTTTTGGGCCCCTGGAAGCATGAAAATCACTTTAAACATGCTAATTTTAGCTCTAACACTGATGATCCACCTACAAATGTGAACTGACGTTCAAAAATAAAACATTTGAAAACGGACCATTTTCCACATTTCTGAAGCATGACGTAATGGGGGGTGTTATCTCTTTTGTCGAAAATCAGCCGTTTTTGCTCGAACATTAAATGCCTCCAAATGGTATTTAATTAACTTCCCGAGCCCCTGGAAGCATGAAAATCACTTTAAACATGCTAATTTTAGCTCTAACACTGATGATCCACCTACAAATGTGAACTGACGTTCAAAAATAAAACATTTGAAAACGGACCATTTTCCACATTTCTGAAGCATGACGTAATGGGGGGGTGTTATCTCTTTTGTCGAAAATCAGCCGTTTTTGCTCGAACATTAAATGCCTCCAAATGGTATTTAAATAACTTCCCGGGGTGAAGAAACCCTTTTTGAGAACTCAGAGTGAGTAAATTGGCCATTTTCATGCACTTTTAACCATTCCATAAATCTTGTGTTTTGGGCCCCTGGAAGCATGAAAATCACTTTAAACATGCTAATTTTAGCTCTAACACTGATGATCCACCTACAAATGTGAACTGACGTTCAAAAATAAAACATTTGAAAACGGACCATTTTCCACATTTCTGAAGCATGACGTAATGGGGGGGTGTTATCTCTTTTGTCGAAAATCAGCCGTTTTTGCTCGAACATTAAATGCCTCCAAATGGTATTTAATTAACTTCCCGAGCCCCTGGAAGCATGAAAATCACTTTAAACATGCTAATTTTAGCTCTAACACTGATGATCCACCTACAAATGTGAACTGACGTTCAAAAATAAAACATTTGAAAACGGACCATTTTCCACATTTCTGAAGCATGACGTAATGGGGGGGTGTTATCTCTTTTGTCGAAAATCAGCCGTTTTTGCTCGAACATTAAATGCCTCCAAATGGTATTTAATTAACTTCCCGAGCCCCTGGAAGCATGAAAATCACTTTAAACATGCTAATTTTAGCTCTAACACTGATGATCCACCTACAAATGTGAACTGACGTTCAAAAATAAAACATTTGAAAACGGACCATTTTCCACATTTCTGAAGCATGACGTAATGGGGGGGTGTTATCTCTTTTGTCGAAAATCAGCCGTTTTTGCTCGAACATTAAATGCCTCCAAATGGTATTTAATTAACTTCCCGAGCCCCTGGAAGCATGAAAATCACTTTAAACATGCTAATTTTAGCTCTAACACTGATGATCCACCTACAAATGTGAACTGACGTTCAAAAATAAAACATTTGAAAACGGACCATTTTCCACATTTCTGAAGCATGACGTAATGGGGGGGTGTTATCTCTTTTGTCGAAAATCAGCCGTTTTTGCTCGAACATTAAATGCCTCCAAATGGTATTTAATTAACTTCCCGGGGTGAAGAAACCCTTTTTGAGAACTCAGAGTGAGTAAATTGGCCATTTTCATGCACTTTTAACCATTCCATAAATCTTGTGTTTTGGGCCCCTGGAAGCATGAAAATCACTTTAAACATGCTAATTTTAGCTCTAACACTGATGATCCACCTACAAATGTGAACTGACGTTCAAAAATAAAACATTTGAAAACGGACCATTTTCCACATTTCTGAAGCATGACGTAATGGGGGGGTGTTATCTCTTTTGTTGAAAATCAGCCGTTTTTGCTCGAACATTAAATGCCTCCAAATGGTATTTAATTAACTTCCCGAGCCCCTGGAAGCATGAAAATCACTTTAAACATGCTAATTTTAGCTCTAACACTGATGATCCACCTACAAATGTGAACTGACGTTCAAAAATAAAACATTTGAAAACGGACCATTTTCCACATTTCTGAAGCATGACGTAATGGGGGGGTGTTATCTCTTTTGTCGAAAATCAGCCGTTTTTGCTCGAACATTAAATGCCTCCAAATGGTATTTAATTAACTTCCCGAGCCCCTGGAAGCATGAAAATCACTTTAAACATGCTAATTTTAGCTCTAACACTGATGATCCACCTACAAATGTGAACTGACGTTCAAAAATAAAACATTTGAAAACGGACCATTTTCCACATTTCTGAAGCATGACGTAATGGGGGGGTGTTATCTCTTTTGTCGAAAATCAGCCGTTTTTGCTCGAACATTAAATGCCTCCAAATGGTATTTAATTAACTTCCCGAGCCCCTGGAAGCATGAAAATCACTTTAAACATGCTAATTTTAGCTCTAACACTGATGATCCACCTACAAATGTGAACTGACGTTCAAAAATAAAACATTTGAAAACGGACCATTTTCCACATTTCTGAAGCATGACGTAATGGGGGGGTGTTATCTCTTTTGTCGAAAATCAGCCGTTTTTGCTCGAACATTAAATGCCTCCAAATGGTATTTAATTAACTTCCCGAGCCCCTGGAAGCATGAAAATCACTTTAAACATGCTAATTTTAGCTCTAACACTGATGATCCACCTACAAATGTGAACTGACGTTCAAAAATAAAACATTTGAAAACGGACCATTTTCCACATTTCTGAAGCATGACGTAATGGGGGGGTGTTATCTCTTTTGTCGAAAATCAGCCGTTTTTGCTCGAACATTAAATGCCTCCAAATGGTATTTAATTAACTTCCCGGGGTGAAGAAACCCTTTTTGAGAACTCAGAGTGAGTAAATTGGCCATTTTCATGCACTTTTAACCATTCCATCAATCTTGTGTTTTGGGCCCCTGGAAGCATGAAAATCACTTTAAACATGCTAATTTTAGCTCTAACACTGATGATCCACCTACAAATGTGAA
Source organism: Lissotriton vulgaris (assembly GCF_964263255.1). Classification (NCBI taxonomy): domain Eukaryota; kingdom Metazoa; phylum Chordata; class Amphibia; order Caudata; family Salamandridae; genus Lissotriton; species Lissotriton vulgaris. The sequence goes on along the minus strand of NW_028247745.1, from coordinate 146,185 downwards.
CTGACGTTCAAAAATAAAACATTTGAAAACGGACCATTTTCCACATTTCTGAAGCATGACGTAATGGGGGGGTGTTATCTCTTTTGTCGAAAATCAGCCGTTTTTGCTCGAACATTAAATGCCTCCAAATGGTATTTAATTTACTTCCCGAGCCCCTGGAAGCATGAAAATCACTTTAAACATGCTAATTTTAGCTCTAACACTGATGATCCACCTACAAATGTGAACTGACGTTCAAAAATAAAACATTTGAAAACGGACCATTTTCCACATTTCTGAAGCATGACGTAATGGGGGGGTGTTATCTCTTTTGTCGAAAATCAGCCGTTTTTGCTCGAACATTAAATGCCTCCAAATGGTATTTATTTCACTTCCCGGGGTGAAGAAACCCTTTTTGAGAACTCAGAGTGAGTAAATTGGCCATTTTCATGCACTTTTAACCATTCCATTAATCTTGTGTTTTGGGCCCCTGGAAGCATGAAAATCACTTTAAACATGCTAATTTTAGCTCTAACACTGATGATCCACCTACAAATGTGAACTGACGTTCAAAAATAAAACATTTGAAAACGGACCATTTTCCACATTTCTGAAGCATGACGTAATGGGGGGGTGTTATCTCTTTTGTCGAAAATCAGCCGTTTTTGCTCGAACATTAAATGCCTCCAAATGGTATTTAATTAACTTCCCGAGCCCCTGGAAGCATGAAAATCACTTTAAACATGCTAATTTTAGCTCTAACACTGATGATCCACCTACAAATGTGAACTGACGTTCAAAAATAAAACATTTGAAAACGGACCATTTTCCACATTTCTGAAGCATGACGTAATGGGGGGGTGTTATCTCTTTTGTCGAAAATCAGCCGTTTTTGCTCGAACATTAAATGCCTCCAAATGGTATTTATTTCACTTCCCGGGGTGAAGAAACCCTTTTTGAGAACTCAGAGTGAGTAAATTGGCCATTTTCATGCACTTTTAACCATTCCATTAATCTTGTGTTTTGGGCCCCTGGAAGCATGAAAATCACTTTAAACATGCTAATTTTAGCTCTAACACTGATGATCCACCTACAAATGTGAACTGACGTTCAAAAATAAAACATTTGAAAACGGACCATTTTCCACATTTCTGAAGCATGACGTAATGGGGGGGGTGTTATCTCTTTTGTCGAAAATCAGCCGTTTTTGCTCGAACATTAAATGCCTCCAAATGGTATTTAATTAACTTCCCGAGCACCTGGAAGCATGAAAATCACTTTAAACATGCTAATTTTAGCTCTAACACTGATGATCCACCTACAAATGTGAACTGACGTTCAAAAATAAAACATTTGAAAACGGACCAGTTTCCACATTTCTGAAGCATGACGTAATGGGGGGGTGTTATCTCTTTTGTCGAAAATCAGCCGTTTTTGCTCGAACATTAAATGCCTCCAAATGGTATTTATTTCACTTCCCGGGGTGAAGAAACCCTTTTTGAGAACTCAGAGTGAGTAAATTGGCCATTTTCATGCACTTTTAACCATTCCATTAATCTTGTGTTTTGGGCCCCTGGAAGCATGAAAATCACTTTAAACATGCTAATTTTAGCTCTAACACTGATGATCCACCTACAAATGTGAACTGACGTTCAAAAATAAAACATTTGAAAACGGACCATTTTCCACATTTCTGAAGCATGACGTAATGGGGGGGGTGTTATCTCTTTTGTCGAAAATCAGCCGTTTTTGCTCGAACATTAAATGCCTCCAAATGGTATTTATTTCACTTCCCGGGGTGAAGAAACCCTTTTTGAGAACTCAGAGTGAGTAAATTGGCCATTTTCATGCACTTTTAACCATTCCATTAATCTTGTGTTTTGGGCCCCTGGAAGCATGAAAATCACTTTAAACATGCTAATTTTAGCTCTAACACTGATGATCCACCTACAAATGTGAACTGACGTTCAAAAATAAAACATTTGAAAACGGACCATTTTCCACATTTCTGAAGCATGACGTAATGGGGGGGGTGTTATCTCTTTTGTCGAAAATCAGCCGTTTTTGCTCGAACATTAAATGCCTCCAAATGGTATTTAATTAACTTCCCGAGCACCTGGAAGCATGAAAATCACTTTAAACATGCTAATTTTAGCTCTAACACTGATGATCCACCTACAAATGTGAACTGACGTTCAAAAATAAAACATTTGAAAACGGACCAGTTTCCACATTTCTGAAGCATGACGTAATGGGGGGGTGTTATCTCTTTTGTCGAAAATCAGCCGTTTTTGCTCGAACATTAAATGCCTCCAAATGGTATTTATTTCACTTCCCGGGGTGAAGAAACCCTTTTTGAGAACTCAGAGTGAGTAAATTGGCCATTTTCATGCACTTTTAACCATTCCATTAATCTTGTGTTTTGGGCCCCTGGAAGCATGAAAATCACTTTAAACATGCTAATTTTAGCTCTAACACTGATGATCCACCTACAAATGTGAACTGACGTTCAAAAATAAAACATTTGAAAACGGACCATTTTCCACATTTCTGAAGCATGACGTAATGGGGGGGGTGTTATCTCTTTTGTCGAAAATCAGCCGTTTTTGCTCGAACATTAAATGCCTCCAAATGGTATTTAATTAACTTCCCGAGCACCTGGAAGCATGAAAATCACTTTAAACATGCTAATTTTAGCTCTAACACTGATGATCCACCTACAAATGTGAACTGACGTTCAAAAATAAAACATTTGAAAACGGACCAGTTTCCACATTTCTGAAGCATGACGTAATGGGGGGGTGTTATCTCTTTTGTCGAAAATCAGCCGTTTTTGCTCGAACATTAAATGCCTCCAAATGGTATTTAATTAACTTCCCGGGGTGAAGAAACCCTTTTTGAGAACTCAGAGTGAGTAAATTGGCCATTTTCATGCACTTTTAACCATTCCATAAATCTTGTGTTTTGGGCCCCTGGAAGCATGAAAATCACTTTAAACATGCTAATTTTAGCTCTAACACTGATGATCCACCTACAAATGTGAACTGACGTTCAAAAATAAAACATTTGAAAACGGACCATTTTCCACATTTCTGAAGCATGACGTAATGGGGGGGTGTTATCTCTTTTGTCGAAAATCAGCCGTTTTTGCTCGAACATTAAATGCCTCCAAATGGTATTTATTTCACTTCCCGGGGTGAAGAAACCCTTTTTGAGAACTCAGAGTGAGTAAATTGGCCATTTTCATGCACTTTTAACCATTCCATTAATCTTGTGTTTTGGGCCCCTGGAAGCATGAAAATCACTTTAAACATGCTAATTTTAGCTCTAACACTGATGATCCACCTACAAATGTGAACTGACGTTCAAAAATAAAACATTTGAAAACGGACCATTTTCCACATTTCTGGAGCATGACGTAATGGGGGGGTGTTATCTCTTTTGTCGAAAATCAGCCGTTTTTGCTCGAACATTAAATGCCTCCAAATGGTATTTAATTAACTTCCCGAGCCCCTGGAAGCATGAAAATCACTTTAAACATGCTAATTTTAGCTCTAACACTGATGATCCACCTACAAATGTGAACTGACGTTCAAAAATAAAACATTTGAAAACGGACCATTTTCCACATTTCTGAAGCATGACGTAATGGGGGGGTGTTATCTCTTTTGTCGAAAATCAGCCGTTTTTGCTCGAACATTAAATGCCTCCAAATGGTATTTAATTAACTTCCCGAGCCCCTGGAAGCATGAAAATCACTTTAAACATGCTAATTTTAGCTCTAACACTGATGATCCACCTACAAATGTGAACTGACGTTCAAAAATAAAACATTTGAAAACGGACCATTTTCCACATTTCTGAAGCATGACGTAATGGGGGGGTGTTATCTCTTTTGTCGAAAATCAGCCGTTTTTGCTCGAACATTAAATGCCTCCAAATGGTATTTAATTTACTTCCCGGGGTGAAGAAACCCTTTTTGAGAACTCAGAGTGAGTAAATTGGCCATTTTCATGCACTTTTAACCATTCCATAAATCTTGTGTTTTGGGCCCCTGGAAGCATGAAAATCACTTTAAACATGCTAATTTTAGCTCTAACACTGATGATCCACCTACAAATGTGAACTGACGTTCAAAAATAAAACATTTGAAAACGGACCATTTTCCACATTTCTGAAGCATGACGTAATGGGGGGTGTTATCTCTTTTGTCGAAAATCAGCCGTTTTTGCTCGAACATTAAATGCCTCCAAATGGTATTTAATTAACTTCCCGAGCCCCTGGAAGCATGAAAATCACTTTAAACATGCTAATTTTAGCTCTAACACTGATGATCCACCTACAAATGTGAACTGACGTTCAAAAATAAAACATTTGAAAACGGACCATTTTCCACATTTCTGAAGCATGACGTAATGGGGGGGTGTTATCTCTTTTGTCGAAAATCAGCCGTTTTTGCTTGAACATTAAATGCCTCCAAATGGTATTTAAATAACTTCCCGGGGTGAAGAAACCCTTTTTGAGAACTCAGAGTGAGTAAATTGGCCATTTTCATGCACTTTTAACCATTCCATAAATCTTGTGTTTTGGGCCCCTGGAAGCATGAAAATCACTTTAAACATGCTAATTTTAGCTCTAACACTGATGATCCACCTACAAATGTGAACTGACGTTCAAAAATAAAACATTTGAAAACGGACCATTTTCCACATTTCTGAAGCATGACGTAATGGGGGGGTGTTATCTCTTTTGTCGAAAATCAGCCGTTTTTGCTCGAACATTAAATGCCTCCAAATGGTATTTAATTAACTTCCCGAGCCCCTGGAAGCATGAAAATCACTTTAAACATGCTAATTTTAGCTCTAACACTGATGATCCACCTACAAATGTGAACTGACGTTCAAAAATAAAACATTTGAAAACGGACCATTTTCCACATTTCTGAAGCATGACGTAATGGGGGGGTGTTATCTCTTTTGTCGAAAATCAGCCGTTTTTGCTCGAACATTAAATGCCTCCAAATGGTATTTAATTAACTTCCCGAGCCCCTGGAAGCATGAAAATCACTTTAAACATGCTAATTTTAGCTCTAACACTGATGATCCACCTACAAATGTGAACTGACGTTCAAAAATAAAACATTTGAAAACGGACCATTTTCCACATTTCTGAAGCATGACGTAATGGGGGGGTGTTATCTCTTTTGTCGAAAATCAGCCGTTTTTGCTCGAACATTAAATGCCTCCAAATGGTATTTAATTAACTTCCCGAGCCCCTGGAAGCATGAAAATCACTTTAAACATGCTAATTTTAGCTCTAACACTGATGATCCACCTACAAATGTGAACTGACGTTCAAAAATAAAACATTTGAAAACGGACCATTTTCCACATTTCTGAAGCATGACGTAATGGGGGGGTGTTATCTCTTTTGTCGAAAATCAGCCGTTTTTGCTCGAACATTAAATGCCTCCAAATGGTATTTAATTAACTTCCCGAGCCCCTGGAAGCATGAAAATCACTTTAAACATGCTAATTTTAGCTCTAACACTGATGATCCACCTACAAATGTGAACTGACGTTCAAAAATAAAACATTTGAAAACGGACCATTTTCCACATTTCTGAAGCATGACGTAATGGGGGGGTGTTATCTCTTTTGTCGAAAATCAGCCGTTTTTGCTCGAACATTAAATGCCTCCAAATGGTATTTAATTAACTTCCCGAGCCCCTGGAAGCATGAAAATCACTTTAAACATGCTAATTTTAGCTCTAACACTGATGATCCACCTACAAATGTGAACTGACGTTCAAAAATAAAACATTTGAAAACGGACCATTTTCCACATTTCTGAAGCATGACGTAATGGGGGGGTGTTATCTCTTTTGTCGAAAATCAGCCGTTTTTGCTCGAACATTAAATGCCTCCAAATGGTATTTAATTAACTTCCCGAGCCCCTGGAAGCATGAAAATCACTTTAAACATGCTAATTTTAGCTCTAACACTGATGATCCACCTACAAATGTGAACTGACGTTCAAAAATAAAACATTTGAAAACGGACCATTTTCCACATTTCTGAAGCATGACGTAATGGGGGGGTGTTATCTCTTTTGTCGAAAATCAGCCGTTTTTGCTCGAACATTAAATGCCTCCAAATGGTATTTAATTAACTTCCCGAGCCCCTGGAAGCATGAAAATCACTTTAAACATGCTAATTTTAGCTCTAACACTGATGATCCACCTACAAATGTGAACTGACGTTCAAAAATAAAACATTTGAAAACGGACCATTTTCCACATTTCTGAAGCATGACGTAATGGGGGGGTGTTATCTCTTTTGTCGAAAATCAGCCGTTTTTGCTCGAACATTAAATGCCTCCAATTGGTATTTAATTTACTTCCCGGGGTGAAGAAACCCTTTTTGAGAACTCAGAGTGAGTAAATTGGCCATTTTCATGCACTTTTAACCATTCCATAAATCTTGTGTTTTGGGCCCCTGGAAGCATGAAAATCACTTTAAACGTGCTAATTTTAGCTCTAACACTGATGATCCACCTACAAATGTGAACTGACGTTCAAAAATAAAACATTTGAAAACGGACCATTTTCCACATTTCTGAAGCATGACGTAATGGGGGGTGTTATCTCTTTTGTCGAAAATCAGCCGTTTTTGCTCGAACATTAAATGCCTCCAAATGGTATTTAATTAACTTCCCGAGCCCCTGGAAGCATGAAAATCACTTTAAACATGCTAATTTTAGCTCTAACACTGATGATCCACCTACAAATGTGAACTGACGTTCAAAAATAAAACATTTGAAAACGGACCATTTTCCACATTTCTGAAGCATGACGTAATGGGGGGGTGTTATCTCTTTTGTCGAAAATCAGCCGTTTTTGCTCGAACATTAAATGCCTCCAAATGGTATTTAAATAACTTCCCGGGGTGAAGAAACCCTTTTTGAGAACTCAGAGTGAGTAAATTGGCCATTTTCATGCACTTTTAACCATTCCATAAATCTTGTGTTTTGGGCCCCTGGAAGCATGAAAATCACTTTAAACATGCTAATTTTAGCTCTAACACTGATGATCCACCTACAAATGTGAACTGACGTTCAAAAATAAAACATTTGAAAACGGACCATTTTCCACATTTCTGAAGCATGACGTAATGGGGGGGTGTTATCTCTTTTGTCGAAAATCAGCCGTTTTTGCTCGAACATTAAATGCCTCCAAATGGTATTTAATTAACTTCCCGAGCCCCTGGAAGCATGAAAATCACTTTAAACATGCTAATTTTAGCTCTAACACTGATGATCCACCTACAAATGTGAACTGACGTTCAAAAATAAAACATTTGAAAACGGACCATTTTCCACATTTCTGAAGCATGACGTAATGGGGGGGTGTTATCTCTTTTGTCGAAAATCAGCCGTTTTTGCTCGAACATTAAATGCCTCCAAATGGTATTTAATTAACTTCCCGAGCCCCTGGAAGCATGAAAATCACTTTAAACATGCTAATTTTAGCTCTAACACTGATGATCCACCTACAAATGTGAACTGACGTTCAAAAATAAAACATTTGAAAACGGACCATTTTCCACATTTCTGAAGCATGACGTAATGGGGGGGTGTTATCTCTTTTGTCGAAAATCAGCCGTTTTTGCTCGAACATTAAATGCCTCCAAATGGTATTTAATTAACTTCCCGAGCCCCTGGAAGCATGAAAATCACTTTAAACATGCTAATTTTAGCTCTAACACTGATGATCCACCTACAAATGTGAACTGACGTTCAAAAATAAAACATTTGAAAACGGACCATTTTCCACATTTCTGAAGCATGACGTAATGGGGGGGTGTTATCTCTTTTGTCGAAAATCAGCCGTTTTTGCTCGAACATTAAATGCCTCCAAATGGTATTTAATTAACTTCCCGGGGTGAAGAAACCCTTTTTGAGAACTCAGAGTGAGTAAATTGGCCATTTTCATGCACTTTTAACCATTCCATAAATCTTGTGTTTTGGGCCCCTGGAAGCATGAAAATCACTTTAAACATGCTAATTTTAGCTCTAACACTGATGATCCACCTACAAATGTGAACTGACGTTCAAAAATAAAACATTTGAAAACGGACCATTTTCCACATTTCTGAAGCATGACGTAATGGGGGGGTGTTATCTCTTTTGTTGAAAATCAGCCGTTTTTGCTCGAACATTAAATGCCTCCAAATGGTATTTAATTAACTTCCCGAGCCCCTGGAAGCATGAAAATCACTTTAAACATGCTAATTTTAGCTCTAACACTGATGATCCACCTACAAATGTGAACTGACGTTCAAAAATAAAACATTTGAAAACGGACCATTTTCCACATTTTTGAAGCATGACGTAATGGGGGGGTGTTATCTCTTTTGTCGAAAATCAGCCGTTTTTGCTCGAACATTAAATGCCTCCAAATGGTATTTATTTCACTTCCCGAGCCCCTGGAAGCATGAAAATCACTTTAAACATGCTAATTTTAGCTCTAACACTGATGATCCACCTACAAATGTGAACTGACGTTCAAAAATAAAACATTTGAAAACGGACCATTTTCCACATTTCTGAAGCATGACGTAATTGGGGGCTGTTATCTCTTTTGTCGAAAATCAGCCGTTTTTGCTCGAACATTAAATGCCTCCAAATGGTATTTATTTCACTTCCCGAGCCCCTGGAAGCATGAAAATCACTTTAAACATGCTAATTTTAGCTCTAACACTGATGATCCACCTACAAATGTGAACTGACGTTCAAAAATAAAACATTTGAAAACGGACCATTTTCCACATTTCTGAAGCATGACGTAATGGGGGGGGGTGTTATCTCTTTTGTCGAAAATCAGCCGTTTTTGCTCGAACATTAAATGCCTCCAAATGGTATTTAATTAACTTCCCGGGGTGAAGAAACCCTTTTTGAGAACTCAGAGTGAGTAAATTGGCCATTTTCATGCACTTTTAACCATTCCATTAATCTTGTGTTTTGGGCCCCTGGAAGCATGAAAATCACTTTAAACATGCTAATTTTAGCTCTAACACTGATGATCCACCTACAAATGTGAACTGACGTTCAAAAATAAAACATTTGAAAACGGACCATTTTCCACATTTCTGAAGCATGACGTAATGGGGGGGTGTTATCTCTTTTGTCGAAAATCAGCCGTTTTTGCTCGAACATTAAATGCCTCCAAATGGTATTTAATTAACTTCCCGGGGTGAAGAAACCCTTTTTGAGAACTCAGAGTGAGTAAATTGGCCATTTTCATGCACTTTTAACCATTCCATAAATCTTGTGTTTTGGGCCCCTGGAAGCATGAAAATCACTTTAAACATGCTAATTTTAGCTCTAACACTGATGATCCACCTACAAATGTGAACTGGCGTTCAAAAATAAAACATTTGAAAACGGACCATTTTCCACATTTCTGAAGCATGACGTAATGGGGGGGTGTTATCTCTTTTGTCGAAAATCAGCCGTTTTTGCTCGAACATTAAATGCCTCCAAATGGTATTTAATTAACTTCCCGAGCCCCTGGAAGCATGAAAATCACTTTAAACATGCTAATTTTAGCTCTAACACTGATGATCCACCTACAAATGTGAACTGACGTTCAAAAATAAAACATTTGAAAACGGACCATTTTCCACATTTCTGAAGCATGACGTAATGGGGGGGTGTTATCTCTTTTGTCGAAAATCAGCCGTTTTTGCTCGAACATTAAATGCCTCCAAATGGTATTTAATTTACTTCCCGGGGTGAAGAAACCCTTTTTGAGAACTCAGAGTGAGTAAATTGGCCATTTTCATGCACTTTTAACCATTCCATAAATCTTGTGTTTTGGGCCCCTGGAAGCATGAAAATCACTTTAAACATGCTAATTTTAGCTCTAACACTGATGATCCACCTACAAATGTGAACTGACGTTCAAAAATAAAACATTTGAAAACGGACCATTTTCCACATTTCTGAAGCATGACGTAATGGGGGGGTGTTATCTCTTTTGTCGAAAATCAGCCGTTTTTGCTCGAACATTAAATGCCTCCAAATGGTATTTAATTAACTTCCCGAGCCCCTGGAAGCATGAAAATCACTTTAAACATGCTAATTTTAGCTCTAACACTGATGATCCACCTACAAATGTGAACTGACGTTCAAAAATAAAACATTTGAAAACGGACCATTTTCCACATTTCTGAAGCATGACGTAATGGGGGGGTGTTATCTCTTTTGTCGAAAATCAGCCGTTTTTGCTCGAACATTAAATGCCTCCAAATGGTATTTAAATAACTTCCCGGGGTGAAGAAACCCTTTTTGAGAACTCAGAGTGAGTAAATTGGCCATTTTCATGCACTTTTAACCATTCCATAAATCTTGTGTTTTGGGCCCCTGGAAGCATGAAAATCACTTTAAACATGCTAATTTTAGCTCTAACACTGATGATCCACCTACAAATGTGAACTGACGTTCAAAAATAAAACATTTGAAAACGGACCATTTTCCACATTTCTGAAGCATGACGTAATGGGGGGGTGTTATCTCTTTTGTCGAAAATCAGCCGTTTTTGCTCGAACATTAAATGCCTCCAAATGGTATTTAATTAACTTCCCGAGCCCCTGGAAGCATGAAAATCACTTTAAACATGCTAATTTTAGCTCTAACACTGATGATCCACCTACAAATGTGAACTGACGTTCAAAAATAAAACATTTGAAAACGGACCATTTTCCACATTTCTGAAGCATGACGTAATGGGGGGGTGTTATCTCTTTTGTCGAAAATCAGCCGTTTTTGCTCGAACATTAAATGCCTCCAAATGGTATTTAATTAACTTCCCGAGCCCCTGGAAGCATGAAAATCACTTTAAACATGCTAATTTTAGCTCTAACACTGATGATCCACCTACAAATGTGAACTGACGTTCAAAAATAAAACATTTGAAAACGGACCATTTTCCACATTTCTGAAGCATGACGTAATGGGGGGGTGTTATCTCTTTTGTCGAAAATCAGCCGTTTTTGCTCGAACATTAAATGCCTCCAAATGGTATTTAATTAACTTCCCGAGCCCCTGGAAGCATGAAAATCACTTTAAACATGCTAATTTTAGCTCTAACACTGATGATCCACCTACAAATGTGAACTGACGTTCAAAAATAAAACATTTGAAAACGGACCATTTTCCACATTTCTGAAGCATGACGTAATGGGGGGGTGTTATCTCTTTTGTCGAAAATCAGCCGTTTTTGCTCGAACATTAAATGCCTCCAAATGGTATTTAAATAACTTCCCGGGGTGAAGAAACCCTTTTTGAGAACTCAGAGTGAGTAAATTGGCCATTTTCATGCACTTTTAACCATTCCATAAATCTTGTGTTTTGGGCCCCTGGAAGCATGAAAATCACTTTAAACATGCTAATTTTAGCTCTAACACTGATGATCCACCTACAAATGTGAACTGACGTTCAAAAATAAAACATTTGAAAACGGACCATTTTCCACATTTCTGAAGCATGACGTAATGGGGGGGTGTTATCTCTTTTGTCGAAAATCAGCCGTTTTTGCTCGAACATTAAATGCCTCCAAATGGTATTTAATTAACTTCCCGAGCCCCTGGAAGCATGAAAATCACTTTAAACATGCTAATTTTAGCTCTAACACTGATGATCCACCTACAAATGTGAACTGACGTTCAAAAATAAAACATTTGAAAACGGACCATTTTCCACATTTCTGAAGCATGACGTAATGGGGGGGTGTTATCTCTTTTGTCGAAAATCAGCCGTTTTTGCTCGAACATTAAATGCCTCCAAATGGTATTTAATTAACTTCCCGGGGTGAAGAAACCCTTTTTGAGAACTCAGAGTGAGTAAATTGGCCATTTTCATGCACTTTTAACCATTCCATAAATCTTGTGTTTTGGGCCCCTGGAAGCATGAAAATCTCTTTAAACATGCTAATTTTAGCTCTAACACTGATGATCCACCTACAAATGTGAACTGACGTTCAAAAATAAAACATTTGAAAACGGACCATTTTCCACATTTCTGAAGCATGACGTAATGGGGGGGTGTTATCTCTTTTGTTGAAAATCAGCCGTTTTTGCTCGAACATTAAATGCCTCCAAATGGTATTTAATTAACTTCCCGAGCCCCTGGAAGCATGAAAATCACTTTAAACATGCTAATTTTAGCTCTAACACTGATGATCCACCTACAAATGTGAACTGACGTTCAAAAATAAAACATTTGAAAACGGACCATTTTCCACATTTCTGAAGCATGACGTAATGGGGGGGTGTTATCTCTTTTGTCGAAAATCAGCCGTTTTTGCTCGAACATTAAATGCCTCCAAATGGTATTTATTTCACTTCCCGAGCCCCTGGAAGCATGAAAATCACTTTAAACATGCTAATTTTAGCTCTAACACTGATGATCCACCTACAAATGTGAACTGACGTTCAAAAATAAAACATTTGAAAACGGACCATTTTCCACATTTCTGAAGCATGACGTAATTGGGGGGTGTTATCTCTTTTGTCGAAAATCAGCCGTTTTTGCTCGAACATTAAATGCCTCCAAATGGTATTTATTTCACTTCCCGAGCCCCTGGAAGCATGAAAATCACTTTAAACATGCTAATTTTAGCTCTAACACTGATGATCCACCTACAAATGTGAACTGACGTTCAAAAATAAAACATTTGAAAACGGACCATTTTCCACATTTCTGAAGCATGACGTAATGGGGGGGTGTTATCTCTTTTGTCGAAAATCAGCCGTTTTTGCTCGAACATTAAATGCCTCCAAATGGTATTTAATTAACTTCCCGGGGTGAAGAAACCCTTTTTGAGAACTCAGAGTGAGTAAATTGGCCATTTTCATGCACTTTTAACCATTCCATAAATCTTGTGTTTTGGGCCCCTGGAAGCATGAAAATCACTTTAAACATGCTAATTTTAGCTCTAACACTGATGATCCACCTACAAATGTGAACTGACGTTCAAAAATAAAACATTTGAAAACGGACCATTTTCCACATTTTTGAAGCATGACGTAATGGGGGGGTGTTATCTCTTTTGTCGAAAATCAGCCGTTTTTGCTCAAACATTAAATGCCTCCAAATGGTATTTATTTCACTTCCCGAGCCCCTGGAAGCATGAAAATCACTTTAAACATGCTAATTTTAGCTCTAACACTGATGATCCACCTACAAATGTGAACTGACGTTCAAAAATAAAACATTTGAAAACGGACCATTTTCCACATTTCTGAAGCATGACGTAATTGGGGGGTGTTATCTCTTTTGTCGAAAATCAGCCGTTTTTGCTCGAACATTAAATGCCTCCAAATGGTATTTATTTCACTTCCCGAGCCCCTGGAAGCATGAAAATCACTTTAAACATGCTAATTTTAGCTCTAACACTGATGATCCACCTACAAATGTGAACTGACGTTCAAAAATAAAACATTTGAAAACGGACCATTTTCCACATTTCTGAAGCATGACGTAATGGGGGGGGGTGTTATCTCTTTTGTCGAAAATCAGCCGTTTTTGCTCGAACATTAAATGCCTCCAAATGGTATGTAATTAACTTCCCGGGGTGAAGAAACCCTTTTTGAGAACTCAGAGTGAGTAAATTGGCCATTTTCATGCACTTTTAACCATTCCATAAATCTTGTGTTTTGGGCCCCTGGAAGCATGAAAATCACTTTAAACATGCTAATTTTAGCTCTAACACTGATGATCCACCTACAAATGTGAACTGACGTTCAAAAATAAAACATTTGAAAACGGACCATTTTCCACATTTCTGAAGCATGACGTAATGGGGGGGTGTTATCTCTTTTGTCGAAAATCAGCCGTTTTTGCTCGAACATTAAATGCCTCCAAATGGTATTTAATTAACTTCCCGGGGTGAAGAAACCCTTTTTGAGAACTCAGAGTGAGTAAATTGGCCATTTTCATGCACTTTTAACCATTCCATAAATCTTGTGTTTTGGGCCCCTGGAAGCATGAAAATCACTTTAAACATGCTAATTTTAGCTCTAACACTGATGATCCACCTACAAATGTGAACTGACGTTCAAAAATAAAACATTTGAAAATGGACCATTTTCCACATTTCTGATGCATGACGTAATGGGGGGGTGTTATCTCTTTTGTCGAAAATCAGCCGTTTTTGCTCGAACATTAAATGCCTCCAAATGGTATTTAATTAACTTCCCGAGCCCCTGGAAGCATGAAAATCACTTTAAACATGCTAATTTTAGCTCTAACACTGATGATCCACCTACAAATGTGAACTGACGTTCAAAAATAAAACATTTGAAAACGGACCATTTTCCACATTTCTGAAGCATGACGTAATGGGGGGGTGTTATCTCTTTTGTCGAAAATCAGCCGTTTTTGCTCGAACATTAAATGCCTCCAAATGGTATTTAATTAACTTCCAGAGCCCCTGGAAGCATGAAAATCACTTTAAACATGCTAATTTTAGCTCTAACACTGATGATCCACCTACAAATGTGAACTGACGTTCAAAAATAAAACCTTTGAAAACGGACCATTTTCCACATTTCTGAAGCATGACGTAATGGGGGGGTGTTATCTCTTTTGTCGAAAATCAGCCGTTTTTGCTTGAACATTAAATGCCTCCAAATGGTATTTAATTAACTTCCCGGGGTGAAGAAACCCTTTTTGAGAACTCAGAGTGAGTAAATTGGCCATTTTCATGCACTTTTAACCATTCCATAAATCTTGTGTTTTGGGCCCCTGGAAGCATGAAAATCACTTTAAACATGCTAATTTTAGCTCTAACACTGATGATCCACCTACAAATGTGAACTGACGTTCAAAAATAAAACATTTGAAAACGGACCATTTTCCACATTTCTGAAGCATGACGTAATGGGGGGGGTGTTATCTCTTTTTCTCGAAAATCAGCCGTTTTTGCTCGAACATTAAATGCCTCCAAATGGTATTTAATTAACTTCCCGAGCCCCTGGAAGCATGAAAATCACTTTAAACATGCTAATTTTAGCTCTAACACTGATGATCCACCTACAAATGTGAACTGACGTTCAAAAATAAAACATTTGAAAACTGACCATTTTCCACATTTCTGAAGCATGACGTAATGGGGGGGTGTTATCTCTTTTGTCAAAAATCAGCCGTTTTTGCTCGAACATTAAATGCCTCCAAATGGTATTTAATTAACTTCCCGGGGTGAAGAAACCCTTTTTGAGAACTCAGAGTGAGTAAATTGGCCATTTTCATGCACTTTTAACCATTCCATAAATCTTGTGTTTTGGGCCCCTGGAAGCATGAAAATCACTTTAAACATGCTAATTTTAGCTCTAACACTGATGATCCACCTACAAATGTGAACTGACGTTCAAAAATAAAACATTTGAAAACGGACCATTTTCCACATTTCTGAAGCATGACGTAATGGGGGGGTGTTATCTCTTTTGTCGAAAATCAGCCGTTTTTGCTCGAACATTAAATGCCTCCAAATGGTATTTAATTAACTTCCCGAGCCCCTGGAAGCATGAAAATCACTTTAAACATGCTAATTTTAGCTCTAACACTGATGATCCACCTATAAATGTGAACTAACGTTCAAAAATAAAACATTTGAAAACGGACCATTTTCCTTATTTCTGAAGCATGACGTAATGGGGGGGTGTTATCTCTTTTGTCGAAAATCAGCCGTTTTTGCTCGAACATTAAATGCCTCCAAATGGTATTTAATTAACTTCCCGGGGTGAAGAAACCCTTTTTGAGAACTCAGAGTGAGTAAATTGGCCATTTTCATGCACTTTTAACCATTCCATAAATTTTGTGTTTTGGGCCCCTGGAAGCATGAAAATCACTTTAAACATGCTAATTTTAGCTCTAACACTGATGATCCACCTACAAATGTGAACTGACGTTCAAAAATAAAACATTTGAAAACGGACCATTTTCCACATTTCTGAAGCATGACGTAATGGGGGGGGTGTTATCTCTTTTGTCGAAAATCAGCCGTTTTTGCTCGAACATTAAATGCCTCCAAATGGTATTTAATTAACTTCCCGAGCACCTGGAAGCATGAAAATCACTTTAAACATGCTAATTTTAGCTCTAACACTGATGATCCACCTACAAATGTGAACTGACGTTCAAAAATAAAACATTTGAAAACGGACCAGTTTCCACATTTCTGAAGCATGACGTAATGGGGGGGTGTTATCTCTTTTGTCGAAAATCAGCCGTTTTTGCTCGAACATTAAATGCCTCCAAATGGTATTTAATTAACTTCCCGGGGTGAAGAAACCCTTTTTGAGAACTCAGAGTGAGTAAATTGGCCATTTTCATGCACTTTTAACCATTCCATAAATCTTGTGTTTTGGGCCCCTGGAAGCATGAAAATCACTTTAAACATGCTAATTTTAGCTCTAACACTGATGATCCACCTACAAATGTGAACTGACGTTCAAAAATAAAACATTTGAAAACGGACCATTTTCCACATTTCTGAAGCATGACGTAATGGGGGGGTGTTATCTCTTTTGTCGAAAATCAGCCGTTTTTGCTCGAACATTAAATGCCTCCAAATGGTA
This sequence comes from Lissotriton vulgaris, assembly GCF_964263255.1. Lineage (NCBI taxonomy): Eukaryota > Metazoa > Chordata > Amphibia > Caudata > Salamandridae > Lissotriton > Lissotriton vulgaris. The sequence continues at coordinate 129,566 of NW_028247745.1, read as the reverse complement.
TTTAATTAACTTCCCGGGGTGAAGAAACCCTTTTTGAGAACTCAGAGTGAGTAAATTGGCCATTTTCATGCACTTTTAACCATTCCATAAATCTTGTGTTTTGGGCCCCTGGAAGCATGAAAATCACTTTAAACATGCTAATTTTAGCTCTAACACTGATGATCCACCTACAAATGTGAACTGACGTTCAAAAATAAAACATTTGAAAACGGACCATTTTCCACATTTCTGAAGCATGACGTAATGGGGGGGTGTTATCTCTTTTGTCGAAAATCAGCCGTTTTTGCTTGAACATTAAATGCCTCCAAATGGTATTTAATTAACTTCCCGAGCCCCTGGAAGCATGAAAATCACTTTAAACATGCTAATTTTAGCTCTAACACTGATGATCCACCTACAAATGTGAACTGACGTTCAAAAATAAAACATTTGAAAACGGACCATTTTCCACATTTCTGAAGCATGACGTAATGGGGGGGTGTTATCTCTTTTGTCGAAAATCAGCCGTTTTTGCTCGAACATTAAATGCCTCCAAATGGTATTTAATTAACTTCCCGAGCCCCTGGAAGCATGAAAATCACTTTAAACATGCTAATTTTAGCTCTAACACTGATGATCCACCTACAAATGTGAACTGACGTTCAAAAATAAAACATTTGAAAACGGACCATTTTCCACATTTCTGAAGCATGACGTAATGGGGGGGTGTTATCTCTTTTGTCGAAAATCAGCCGTTTTTGCTCGAACATTAAATGCCTCCAAATGGTATTTAATTAACTTCCCGGGGTGAAGAAACCCTTTTTGAGAACTCAGAGTGAGTAAATTGGCCATTTTCATGCACTTTTAACCATTCCATAAATCTTGTGTTTTGGGCCCCTGGAAGCATGAAAATCACTTTAAACATGCTAATTTTAGCTCTAACACTGATGATCCACCTACAAATGTGAACTGACGTTCAAAAATAAAACATTTGAAAACGGACCATTTTCCACATTTCTGAAGCATGACGTAATGGGGGGGGTGTTATCTCTTTTGTCGAAAATCAGCCCTTTTTGCTCGAACATTAAATGCCTCCAAATGGTATTTAATTAACTTCCCGAGCCCCTGGAAGCATGAAAATCACTTTAAACATGCTAATTTTAGCTCTAACACTGATGATCCACCTACAAATGTGAACTGACGTTCAAAAATAAAACATTTGAAAACGGACCATTTTCCACATTTCTGAAGCATGACGTAATGGGGGGGTGTTATCTCTTTTGTCGAAAATCAGCCGTTTTTGCTCGAACATTAAATGCCTCCAAATGGTATTTAAATAACTTCCCGGGGTGAAGAAACCCTTTTTGAGAACTCAGAGTGAGTAAATTGGCCATTTTCATGCACTTTTAACCATTCCATAAATCTTGTGTTTTGGGCCCCTGGAAGCATGAAAATCACTTTAAACATGCTAATTTTAGCTCTAACACTGATGATCCACCTACAAATGTGAACTGACGTTCAAAAATAAAACATTTGAAAACGGACCATTTTCCACATTTCTGAAGCATGACGTAATGGGGGGGTGTTATCTCTTTTGTCGAAAATCAGCCGTTTTTGCTCGAACATTAAATGCCTCCAAATGGTATTTAATTAACTTCCCGAGCCCCTGGAAGCATGAAAATCACTTTAAACATGCTAATTTTAGCTCTAACACTGATGATCCACCTACAAATGTGAACTGACGTTCAAAAATAAAACATTTGAAAACGGACCATTTTCCACATTTCTGAAGCATGACGTAATGGGGGGGTGTTATCTCTTTTGTCGAAAATCAGCCGTTTTTGCTCGAACATTAAATGCCTCCAAATGGTATTTAATTAACTTCCCGAGCCCCTGGAAGCATGAAAATCACTTTAAACATGCTAATTTTAGCTCTAACACTGATGATCCACCTACAAATGTGAACTGACGTTCAAAAATAAAACATTTGAAAACGGACCATTTTCCACATTTCTGAAGCATGACGTAATGGGGGGGTGTTATCTCTTTTGTCGAAAATCAGCCGTTTTTGCTCGAACATTAAATGCCTCCAAATGGTATTTAATTAACTTCCCGAGCCCCTGGAAGCATGAAAATCACTTTAAACATGCTAATTTTAGCTCTAACACTGATGATCCACCTACAAATGTGAACTGACGTTCAAAAATAAAACATTTGAAAACGGACCATTTTCCACATTTCTGAAGCATGACGTAATGGGGGGGTGTTATCTCTTTTGTCGAAAATCAGCCGTTTTTGCTCGAACATTAAATGCCTCCAAATGGTATTTATTTCACTTCCCGGGGTGAAGAAACCCTTTTTGAGAACTCAGAGTGAGTAAATTGGCCATTTTCATGCACTTTTAACCATTCCATAAATCTTGTGTTTTGGGCCCCTGGAAGCATGAAAATCACTTTAAACATGCTAATTTTAGCTCTAACACTGATGATCCACCTACAAATGTGAACTGACGTTCAAAAATAAAACATTTGAAAACGGACCATTTTCCACATTTCTGAAGCATGACGTAATGGGGGGGTGTTATCTCTTTTGTCGAAAATCAGCCGTTTTTGCTCGAACATTAAATGCCTCCAAATGGTATTTAATTAACTTCCCGAGCCCCTGGAAGCATGAAAATCACTTTAAACATGCTAATTTTAGCTCTAACACTGATGATCCACCTACAAATGTGAACTGACGTTCAAAAATAAAACATTTGAAAACGGACCATTTTCCACATTTCTGAAGCATGACGTAATGGGGGGGTGTTATCTCTTTTGTCGAAAATCAGCCGTTTTTGCTCGAACATTAAATGCCTCCAAATGGTATTTAATTAACTTCCCGGGGTGAAGAAACCCTTTTTGAGAACTCAGAGTGAGTAAATTGGCCATTTTCATGCACTTTTAACCATTCCATAAATCTTGTGTTTTGGGCCCCTGGAAGCATGAAAATCTCTTTAAACATGCTAATTTTAGCTCTAACACTGATGATCCACCTACAAATGTGAACTGACGTTCAAAAATAAAACATTTGAAAACGGACCATTTTCCACATTTCTGAAGCATGACGTAATGGGGGGGTGTTATCTCTTTTGTTGAAAATCAGCCGTTTTTGCTCGAACATTAAATGCCTCCAAATGGTATTTAATTAACTTCCCGAGCCCCTGGAAGCATGAAAATCACTTTAAACATGCTAATTTTAGCTCTAACACTGATGATCCACCTACAAATGTGAACTGACGTTCAAAAATAAAACATTTGAAAACGGACCATTTTCCACATTTCTGAAGCATGACGTAATGGGGGGGTGTTATCTCTTTTGTCGAAAATCAGCCGTTTTTGCTCGAACATTAAATGCCTCCAAATGGTATTTATTTCACTTCCCGAGCCTCTGGAAGCATGAAAATCACTTTAAACATGCTAATTTTAGCTCTAACACTGATGATCCACCTACAAATGTGAACTGACGTTCAAAAATAAAACATTTGAAAACGGACCATTTTCCACATTTCTGAAGCATGACGTAATTGGGGGGTGTTATCTCTTTTGTCGAAAATCAGCCGTTTTTGCTCGAACATTAAATGCCTCCAAATGGTATTTATTTCACTTCCCGAGCCCCTGGAAGCATGAAAATCACTTTAAACATGCTAATTTTAGCTCTAACACTGATGATCCACCTACAAATGTGAACTGACGTTCAAAAATAAAACATTTGAAAACGGACCATTTTCCACATTTCTGAAGCATGACGTAATGGGGGGGTGTTATCTCTTTTGTCGAAAATCAGCCGTTTTTGCTCGAACATTAAATGCCTCCAAATGGTATTTAATTAACTTCCCGGGGTGAAGAAACCCTTTTTGAGAACTCAGAGTGAGTAAATTGGCCATTTTCATGCACTTTTAACCATTCCATAAATCTTGTGTTTTGGGCCCCTGGAAGCATGAAAATCACTTTAAACATGCTAATTTTAGCTCTAACACTGATGATCCACCTAAAAATGTGAACTGACGTTCAAAAATAAAACATTTGAAAACGGACCATTTTCCACATTTCTGAAGCATGACGTAATGGGGGGGTGTTATCTCTTTTGTTGAAAATCAGCCGTTTTTGCTCGAACATTAAATGCCTCCAAATGGTATTTAATTAACTTCCCGAGCCCCTGGAAGCATGAAAATCACTTTAAACATGCTAATTTTAGCTCTAACACTGATGATCCACCTACAAATGTGAACTGACGTTCAAAAATAAAACATTTGAAAACGGACCATTTTCCACATTTTTGAAGCATGACGTAATGGGGGGGTGTTATCTCTTTTGTCGAAAATCAGCCGTTTTTGCTCGAACATTAAATGCCTCCAAATGGTATTTATTTCACTTCCCGAGCCCCTGGAAGCATGAAAATCACTTTAAACATGCTAATTTTAGCTCTAACACTGATGATCCACCTACAAATGTGAACTGACGTTCAAAAATAAAACATTTGAAAACGGACCATTTTCCACATTTCTGAAGCATGACGTAATTGGGGGGTGTTATCTCTTTTGTCGAAAATCAGCCGTTTTTGCTCGAACATTAAATGCCTCCAAATGGTATTTATTTCACTTCCCGAGCCCCTGGAAGCATGAAAATCACTTTAAACATGCTAATTTTAGCTCTAACACTGATGATCCACCTACAAATGTGAACTGACGTTCAAAAATAAAACATTTGAAAACGGACCATTTTCCACATTTCTGAAGCATGACGTAATGGGGGGGGTGTTATCTCTTTTGTCGAAAATCAGCCGTTTTTGCTTGAACATTAAATGCCTCCAAATGGTATTTAATTAACTTCCCGGGGTGAAGAAACCCTTTTTGAGAACTCAGAGTGAGTAAATTGGCCATTTTCATGCACTTTTAACCATTCCATAAATCTTGTGTTTTGGGCCCCTGGAAGCATGAAAATCACTTTAAACATGCTAATTTTAGCTCTAACACTGATGATCCACCTACAAATGTGAACTGACGTTCAAAAATAAAACATTTGAAAACGGACCATTTTCCACATTTCTGAAGCATGACGTAATGGGGGGGTGTTATCTCTTTTGTCGAAAATCAGCCGTTTTTGCTCGAACATTAAATGCCTCCAAATGGTATTTAATTAACTTCCCGGGGTGAAGAAACCCTTTTTGAGAACTCAGAGTGAGTAAATTGGCCATTTTCATGCACTTTTAACCATTCCATAAATCTTGTGTTTTGGGCCCCTGGAAGCATGAAAATCACTTTCTACATGCTAATTTTAGCTCTAACACTGATGATCCACCTACAAATGTGAACTGACGTTCAAAAATAAAACATTTGAAAACGGACCATTTTCCACATTTCTGAAGCATGACGTAATGGGGGGGTGTTATCTCTTTTGTCGAAAATCAGCCGTTTTTGCTCGAATATTAAATGCCTCCAAATGGTATTTAATTAACTTCCCGAGCCCCTGGAAGCATGAAAATCACTTTAAACATGCTAATTTTAGCTCTAACACTGATGATCCACCTACAAATGTGAACTGACGTTCAAAAATAAAACATTTGAAAACGGACCATTTTCCACATTTCTGAAGCATGACGTAATGGGGGGGTGTTATCTCTTTTGTCGAAAATCAGCCGTTTTTGCTCGAACATTAAATGCCTCCAAATGGTATTTAATTAACTTCCCGGGGTGAAGAAACCCTTTTTGAGAACTCAGAGTGAGTAAATTGGCCATTTTCATGCACTTTTAACCATTCCATAAATCTTGTGTTTTGGGCCCCTGGAAGCATGAAAATCACTTTAAACATGCTAATTTTAGCTCTAACACTGATGATCCACCTACAAATGTGAACTGACGTTCAAAAATAAAACATTTGAAAACGGACCATTTTCCACATTTCTGAAGCATGACGTAATGGGGGGGTGTTATCTCTTTTGTCGAAAATCAGCCGTTTTTGCTCGAACATTAAATGCCTCCAAATGGTATTTAATTAACTTCCCGAGCCCCTGGAAGCATGAAAATCACTTTAAACATGCTAATTTTAGCTCTAACACTGATGATCCACCTACAAATGTGAACTGACGTTCAAAAATAAAACATTTGAAAACGGACCATTTTCCACATTTCTGAAGCATGACGTAATGGGGGGGTGTTATCTCTTTTGTCGAAAATCAGCCGTTTTTGCTCGAACATTAAATGCCTCCAAATGGTATTTAATTAACTTCCCGAGCCCCTGGAAGCATGAAAATCACTTTAAACATGCTAATTTTAGCTCTAACACTGATGATCCACCTACAAATGTGAACTGACGTTCAAAAATAAAACATTTGAAAACGGACCATTTCCCACATTTCTGAAGCATGACGTAATGGGGGGGTGTTATCTCTTTTGTCGAAAATCAGCCGTTTTTGCTCGAACATTAAATGCCTCCAAATGGTATTTAATTAACTTCCCGAGCCCCTGGAAGCATGAAAATCACTTTAAACATGCTAATTTTAGCTCTAACACTGATGATCCACCTACAAATGTGAACTGACGTTCAAAAATAAAACATTTGAAAACTGACCATTTTCCACATTTCTGAAGCATGACGTAATGGGGGGGTGTTATCTCTTTTGTCAAAAATCAGCCGTTTTTGCTCGAACATTAAATGCCTCCAAATGGTATTTAATTAACTTCCCGGGGTGAAGAAACCCTTTTTGAGAACTCAGAGTGAGTAAATTGGCCATTTTCATGCACTTTTAACCATTCCATAAATCTTGTGTTTTGGGCCCCTGGAAGGATGAAAATCACTTTAAACATGCTAATTTTAGCTCTAACACTGATGATCCACCTACAAATGTGAACTGACGTTCAAAAATAAAACATTTGAAAACGGACCATTTTCCACATTTCTGAAGCATGACGTAATGGGGGGGTGTTATCTCTTTTGTCGAAAATCAGCCGTTTTTGCACGAACATTAAATGCCTCCAAATGGTATTTATTTCACTTCCCGAGCCTCTGGAAGCATGAAAATCACTTTAAACATGCTAATTTTAGCTCTAACACTGATGATCCACCTACAAATGTGAACTGACGTTCAAAAATAAAACATTTGAAAACGGACCATTTTCCACATTTCTGAAGCATGACGTAATGGGGGGGTGTTATCTCTTTTGTCGAAAATCAGCCGTTTTTGCTCGAACATTAAATGCCTCCAAATGGTATTTAATTAACTTCCCGAGCCCCTGGAAGCATGAAAATCACTTTAAACATGCTAATTTTAGCTCTAACACTGATGATCCACCTACAAATGTGAACTGACGTTCAAAAATAAAACATTTGAAAACGGACCATTTTCCACATTTCTGAAGCATGACGTAATGGGGGGGTGTTATCTCTTTTGTCGAAAATCAGCCGTTTTTGCTCGAACATTAAATGCCTCCAAATGGTATTTAATTAACTTCCCGGGGTGAAGAAACCCTTTTTGAGAACTCAGAGTGAGTAAATTGGCCATTTTCATGCACTTTTAACCATTCCATAAATCTTGTGTTTTGGGCCCCTGGAAGCATGAAAATCACTTTAAACATGCTAATTTTAGCTCTAACACTGATGATCCACCTACAAATGTGAACTGACGTTCAAAAATAAAACATTTGAAAACGGACCATTTTCCACATTTCTGAAGCATGACGTAATGGGGGGGTGTTATCTCTTTTGTCGAAAATCAGCCGTTTTTGCTCGAACATTAAATGCCTCCAAATGGTATTTAATTAACTTCCCGGGGTGAAGAAACCCTTTTTGAGAACTCAGAGTGAGTAAATTGGCCATTTTCATGCACTTTTAACCATTCCATAAATCTTGTGTTTTGGGCCCCTGGAAGCATGAAAATCACTTTAAACATGCTAATTTTAGCTCTAACACTGATGATCCACCTACAAATGTGAACTGACGTTCAAAAATAAAACATTTGAAAACGGACCATTTTCCACATTTCTGAAGCATGACGTAATGGGGGGGTGTTATCTCTTTTGTCGAAAATCAGCCGTTTTTGCTCGAACATTAAATGCCTCCAAATGGTATTTAATTAACTTCCCGAGCCCCTGGAAGCATGAAAATCACTTTAAACATGCTAATTTTAGCTCTAACACTGATGATCCACCTACAAATGTGAACTGACGTTCAAAAATAAAACATTTGAAAACGGACCATTTTCCACATTTCTGAAGCATGACGTAATGGGGGGGTGTTATCTCTTTTGTCGAAAATCAGCCGTTTTTGCTCGAACATTAAATGCCTCCAAATGGTATTTAATTAACTTCCAGAGCCCCTGGAAGCATGAAAATCACTTTAAACATGCTAATTTTAGCTCTAACACTGATGATCCACCTACAAATGTGAACTGACGTTCAAAAATAAAACCTTTGAAAACGGACCATTTTCCACATTTCTGAAGCATGACGTAATGGGGGGGTGTTATCTCTTTTGTCGAAAATCAGCCGTTTTTTCTCGAACATTAAATGCCTCCAAATGGTATTTAATTAACTTCCCGGGGTGAAGAAACCCTTTTTGAGAACTCAGAGTGAGTAAATTGGCCATTTTCATGCACTTTTAACCATTCCATAAATCTTGTGTTTTGGGCCCCTGGAAGCATGAAAATCACTTTAAACATGCTAATTTTAGCTCTAACACTGATGATCCACCTACAAATGTGAACTGACGTTCAAAAATAAAACATTTGAAAACGGACCATTTTCCACATTTCTGAAGCATGACGTAATGGGGGGGTGTTATCTCTTTTGTCGAAAATCAGCCGTTTTTGCTCGAACATTAAATGCCTCCAAATGGTATTTAATTAACTTCCCGAGCCCCTGGAAGCATGAAAATCACTTTAAACATGCTAATTTTAGCTCTAACACTGATGATCCACCTACAAATGTGAACTGACGTTCAAAAATAAAACATTTGAAAACGGACCATTTTCCACATTTCTGAAGCATGACGTAATGGGGGGGTGTTATCTCTTTTGTCGAAAATCAGCCGTTTTTGCTCGAACATTAAATGCCTCCAAATGGTATTTAATTAACTTCCCGAGCCCCTGGAAGCATGAAAATCACTTTAAACATGCTAATTTTAGCTCTAACACTGATGATCCACCTACAAATGTGAACTGACGTTCAAAAATAAAACATTTGAAAACGGACCATTTTCCACATTTCTGAAGCATGACGTAATGGGGGGGTGTTATCTCTTTTGTCGAAAATCAGCCGTTTTTGCTCGAACATTAAATGCCTCCAAATGGTATTTAATTAACTTCCTGAGCCCCTGGAAGCATGAAAATCACTTTAAACATGCTAATTTTAGCTCTAACACTGATGATCCACCTACAAATTTGAACTGACGTTCAAAAATAAAACATTTGAAAACTGACCATTTTCCACATTTCTGAAGCATGACGTAATGGGGGGGTGTTATCTCTTTTGTCAAAAATCAGCCGTTTTTGCTCGAACATTAAATGCCTCCAAATGGTATTTAATTAACTTCCCGGGGTGAAGAAACCCTTTTTGAGAACTCAGAGTGAGTAAATTGGCCATTTTCATGCACTTTTAACCATTCCATAAATCTTGTGTTTTGGGCCCCTGGAAGCATGAAAATCACTTTAAACATGCTAATTTTAGCTCTAACACTGATGATCCACCTACAAATGTGAACTGACGTTCAAAAATAAAACATTTGAAAACGGACCATTTTCCACATTTCTGAAGCATGACGTAATGGGGGGGTGTTATCTCTTTTGTCGAAAATCAGCCGTTTTTGCTCGAACATTAAATGCCTCCAAATGGTATTTAATTAACTTCCCGGGGTGAAGAAACCCTTTTTGAGAACTCAGAGTGAGTAAATTGGCCATTTTCATGCACTTTTAACCATTCCATAAATCTTGTGTTTTGGGCCCCTGGAAGCATGAAAATCACTTTAAACATGCTAATTTTAGCTCTAACACTGATGATCCACCTACAAATGTGAACTGACGTTCAAAAATAAAACATTTGAAAACGGACCATTTTCCACATTTCTGAAGCATGACGTAATGGGGGGGTGTTATCTCTTTTGTCGAAAATCAGCCGTTTTTGCTCGAACATTAAATGCCTCCAAATGGTATTTATTTCACTTCCCGAGCCTCTGGAAGCATGAAAATCACTTTAAACATGCTAATTTTAGCTCTAACACTGATGATCCACCTACAAATGTGAACTGACGTTCAAAAATAAAACATTTGAAAACGGACCATTTTCCACATTTCTGAAGCATGACGTAATGGGGGGGTGTTATCTCTTTTGTCGAAAATCAGCCGTTTTTGCTCGAACATTAAATGCCTCCAAATGGTATTTAATTAACTTCCCGAGCCCCTGGAAGCATGAAAATCACTTTAAACATGCTAATTTTAGCTCTAACACTGATGATCCACCTACAAATGTGAACTGACGTTCAAAAATATAACATTTGAAAAAGGACCATTTTCCACATTTCTGAAGCATGACGTAATGGGGGGGTGTTATCTCTTTTGTCGAAAATCAGCCGTTTTTGCTCGAACATTAAATGCCTCCAAATGGTATTTAATTAACTTCCCGGGGTGAAGAAACCCTTTTTGAGAACTCAGAGTGAGTAAATTGGCCATTTTCATGCACTTTTAACCATTCCATAAATCTTGTGTTTTGGGCCCCTGGAAGCATGAAAATCACTTTAAACATGCTAATTTTAGCTCTAACACTGATGATCCACCTACAAATGTGAACTGACGTTCAAAAATAAAACATTTGAAAACGGACCATTTTCCACATTTCTGAAGCATGACGTAATGGGGGGGTGTTATCTCTTTTGTCGAAAATCAGCCGTTTTTGCTCGAACATTAAATGCCTCCAAATGGTATTTAATTAACTTCCCGAACCCCTGGAAGCATGAAAATCACTTTAAACATGCTAATTTTAGCTCTAACACTAATGATCCACCTACAAATGTGAACTGACGTTCAAAAATAAAACATTTGAAAACGGACCATTTTCCACATTTCTGAAGCATGACGTAATGGGGGGGTGTTATCTCTTTTGTCGAAAATCAGCCGTTTTTGCTCGAACATTAAATGCCTCCAAATGGTATTTATTTCACTTCCCGGGGTGAAGAAACCCTTTTTGAGAACTCAGAGTGAGTTAATTGGCCATTTTCATGCACTTTTAACCATTCCATTAATCTTGTGTTTTGGGCCCCTGGAAGCATGAAAATCACTTTAAACATGCTAATTTTAGCTCTAACACTGATGATCCACCTACAAATGTGAACTGACGTTCAAAAATAAAACATTTGAAAACGGACCATTTTCCACATTTCTGAAGCATGACGTAATGGGGGGGTGTTATCTCTTTTGTCGAAAATCAGCCGTTTTTGCTCGAACATTAAATGCCTCCAAATGGTATTTATTTCACTTCCCGGGGTGAAGAAACCCTTTTTGAGAACTCAGAGTGAGTAAATTGGCCATTTTCATGCACTTTTAACCATTCCATTAATCTTGTGTTTTGGGCCCCTGGAAGCATGAAAATCACTTTAAACATGCTAATTTTAGCTCTAACACTGATGATCCACCTACAAATGTGAACTGACGTTCAAAAATAAAACATTTGAAAACGGACCATTTTCCACATTTCTGAAGCATGACGTAATGGGGGGTGTTATCTCTTTTGTCGAAAATCAGCCGTTTTTGCTCGAACATTAAATGCCTCCAAATGGTATTTATTTCACTTCCCGGGGTGAAGAAACCCTTTTTGAGAACTCAGAGTGAGTAAATTGGCCATTTTCATGCACTTTTAACCATTCCATTAATCTTGTGTTTTGGGCCCCTGGAAGCATGAAAATCACTTTAAACATGCTAATTTTAGCTCTAAAACTGATGATCCACCTACAAATGTGAACTGACGTTCAAAAATAAAACATTTGAAAACGGACCATTTTCCACATTTCTGAAGCATGACGTAATGGGGGGGTGTTATATCTTTTGTCGAAAATCACCCGTTTTTGCTCGAACATTAAATGCCTCCAAATGGTATTTATTTCACTTCCCGGGGTGAAGAAACCCTTTTTGAGAACTCAGAGTGAGTAAATTGGCCATTTTCATGCACTTTTAACCATTCCATTAATCTTGTGTTTTGGGCCCCTGGAAGCATGAAAATCACTTTAAACATGCTAATTTTAGCTCTAACACTGATGATCCACCTACAAATGTGAACTGACGTTCAAAAATAAAACATTTGAAAACGGACCATTTTCCACATTTCTGAAGCATGACGTAATGGGGGGGTGTTATCTCTTTTGTCGAAAATCAGCCGTTTTTGCTCGAACATTAAATGCCTCCAAATGGTATTTATTTCACTTCCCGGGTGAAGAAACCCTTTTTGAGAACTCAGAGTGAGTAAATTGGCCATTTTCATGCACTTTTAACCATTCCATTAATCTTGTGTTTTGGGCCCCCTGGAAGCATGAAAATCACTTTAAACATGCTAATTTTAGCTCTAACACTGATGATCCACCTACAAATGTGAACTGACGTTCAAAAATAAAACATTTGAAAACGGACCATTTTCCACATTTCTGAAGCATGACGTAATGGGGGGGTGTTATCTCTTTTGTCGAAAATCAGCCGTTTTTGCTCGAACATTAAATGCCTCCAAATGGTATTTAATTAACTTCCCGAGCCCCTGGAAGCATGAAAATCACTTTAAACATGCTAATTTTAGCTCTAACACTGATGATCCACCTACAAAATGTGAACTGACGTTCAAAAATAAAACATTTGAAAACGGACCATTTTCCACATTTCTGAAGCATGACGTAATGGGGAGGGTGTTATCTCTTTTGTCGAAAATCAGCCGTTTTTGCTCGAACATTAAATGCCTCCAAATGGTATTTTAATTAACTTCCCGGGGTGAAGAACCCTTTTTGAGAACTCAGAGTGAGTAAATTGGCCATTTTCATGCACTTTTAACCATTCCATAAATCTTGTGTTTTGGGCCCCTGGAAGCATGAAAATCACTTTAAACATGCTAATTTTAGCTCTAACACTGATGATCCACCTACAAATGTGAACTGACGTTCAAAAATAAAACATTTGAAAACGGACCATTTTCCACATTTCTGAAGCATGACGTAATGGGGGGGTGTTATCTCTTTTGTCGAAAATCAGCCGTTTTTGCTCGAACATTAAATGCCTCCAAATGGTATTTATTTCACTTCCCGAGCCTCTGGAAGCATGAAAATCACTTTAAACATGCTAATTTTAGCTCTAACACTGATGATCCACCTACAAATGTGAACTGACGTTCAAAAATAAAACATTTGAAAACGGACCATTTTCCACATTTCTGAAGCATGACGTAATGGGGGGGTGTTATCTCTTTTGTCGAAAATCAGCCGTTTTTGCTCGAACATTAAATGCCTCCAAATGGTATTTAATTAACTTCCCGAGCCCCTGGAAGCATGAAAATCACTTTAAACATGCTAATTTTAGCTCTAACACTGATGATCCACCTACAAATGTGAACTGACGTTCAAAAATAAAACATTTGAAAACGGACCATTTTCCACATTTCTGAAGCATGACGTAATGGGGGGGTGTTATCTCTTTTGTCGAAAATCAGCCGTTTTTGCTCGAACATTAAATGCCTCCAAATGGTATTTAATTAACTTCCCGGGGTGAAGAAACCCTTTTTGAGAACTCAGAGTGAGTAAATTGGCCATTTTCATGCACTTTTAACCATTCCATAAATCTTGTGTTTTGGGCCCCTGGAAGCATGAAAATCACTTTAAACATGCTAATTTTAGCTCTAACACTGATGATCCACCTACAAATGTGAACTGACGTTCAAAAATAAAACATTTGAAAACGGACCATTTTCCACATTTCTGAAGCATGACGTAATGGGGGGGGTGTTATCTCTTTTGTCGAAAATCAGCCGTTTTTGCTCGAACATTAAATGCCTCCAAATGGTATTTAATTAACTTCCCGAGCCCCTGGAAGCATGAAAATCACTTTAAAACATGCTAATTTTAGCTCTAACACTGATGATCCACCTACAAATGTGAACTGACGTTCAAAAATAAAACATTTGAAAACTGACCATTTTCCACATTTCTGAAGCATGACGTAATGGGGGGGTGTTATCTCTTTTGTCGAAAATCAGCCGTTTTTGCTCGAACATTAAATGCCTCCAAATGGTATTTATTTAACTTCCCGGGGTGAAGAAACCCTTTTTGAGAACTCAGAGTGAGTAAATTGGCCATTTTCATGGCACTTTTAACCATTCCATTAATTCTGAGTTTGGCCCCTGGAAGCATGAAAATCACTTTAAACATGCTAATTTTAGCTCTAACACTGATGATCCCACCTACAAATGTGAACTGACGTTCAAAAATAAAACATTTGAAAACGGACCATTTTCCACATTTCTGAAGCATGACGTAATGGGGGGGTGTTATCTCTTTTGTCGAAAATCAGCCGTTTTTGCTCGAACATTAAATGCCTCCAAATGGTATTTAATTAACTTCCCGAGCCCCTGGAAGCATGAAAATCACTTTAAACATGCTAATTTTAGCTCTAACACTGATGATCCACCTACAAATGTGAACTGACGTTTCAAAAATAAAACATTTGAAAACGGACCATTTTCCACATTTCTGAAGCATGACGTAATGGGGGGGTGTTATCTCTTTTGTCGAAAATCAGCCGTTTTTGCTCGAACATTAAATGCCTCCAAATGGTATTTAATTAACTTCCCGGGGTGAAGAATCCCTTTTTGAGAACTCAGAGTGAGTAAATTGGCCATTTTCATGCACTTTTAACCATTCCATAAATCTTGTGTTTTTGGGCCCCTGGAAGCATGAAATCACTTTAAACATGCTAATTTTAGCTCTAACACTGATAATCCACCTACAAATGTGAACTGACGTTCAAAATAAAACATTTGAAAACGGACCATTTTCCCACATTTCTGAAGCATGACGTAATGGGGGGGTGTTATCTCTTTCTGGTCGAAATCAGCCGTTTTGCTCGAACATTAAATGCCTCCAAATGTATTTATTTCACATCCCGGGGTGAAGAAACCCTATTTGAGAACTCAGAGTGAGTAATTGAGCCAATTTTCATGCACTTTTAACCATTCCATTAATCTTGTGTTTTGGGCCCCTGGAAGCATGAAAATCACTTTAAACATGCTAATTTTAGCTCTAACACTGATGATCCACCTACAAAATGTGAACTGACGTTCAAAAATAAAACATTTGAAAACGGACCATTTTCCACATTTCTGAAGCATGACGTAATGGGGGGGTGTTATCTCCTTTGTCGAAAATCAGCCGTTTTGCTCGAACATTAAATGCCTCCAAATGGTATTTAATTACTTCCGGGGTGAAGAAACCTTTTTTGAGAACTCAGAGTGAGTAAATTGGCCATTTTCATGCACTTTTAACCATTCCATTAAAACTTGTGTTTTGGGCCCCTGGAAGCATGAAAATCACTTTAAACATGCTAATTTTAGCTCTAACACTGATGATCCACCTACAAATGTGAACTGACGTTCAAAAATAAAACATTTGAAAAGAGACCATTTTCCACATTCTGAAGCATGACGTAATGGGGGGGTGTTATCTCTTTTGTCGAAAATCAGCTGTATTTGCTCGAACATTAAATGCCTCCAAATGGTATTTAATTAACTTCCCGAGCCCTGAAGCATGAAAATCACTTTAAACATGCTAATTTTAGCTCTAAACACTGATGAACCACCTACAAATGTGAACTGACGTTCAAAAATAAAACATTTGAAAACGGACCATTTTCCACATTTCTGAAGCATGACGTAATGGGGGGGTGTTATCTCTTTTGTCGAAAATCAGCCGTTTTTGCTCGAACATTAAATGCCTCCAATGGTATTTAATTAACTTCCCGAGCCCCTGGAAGCATGAAAATCACTTGAACATGCTAATTTTAGCTCTAACACTGATGAATCCACCTACAAATGTGAACTGACGTTCAAAATAAAACATTTGAAAAAGGACATTTCCACATTTCTGAAGCATGACGTAATGGGGGGGTGTTATCTCTTTTGTCGAAAATCAGCCGTTTTTGCTCGAACATTAAATGCCTCCCAAATGGTATTTAATTAACTTCCCGGGTGAAGAAACCCTTTTTGAGAACTCAGAGTGAGTAAATGGCCATTTTCATGCACTTTTAACCATTCCATAAATAAATCTTGTGTTTTGGGCCCCTGGAAGCATGAAAATCACTTTAAACATGCTAATTTTAGCTCTAACACTGATGATCCACCTACAAATGTGAACTGACGTTCAAAAATAAAACATTTGAAAACGGACCATTTTCCACATTTCTGAAGCATGACGTAATGGGGGGGTGTTATCTCTTTTGTCGAAAATCAGCCGTTTTTGCTCGAACATTAAATGCCTCCAAATGGTATTTAATTAACTTCCCGAGCCCCTGGAAGCATGAAAATCACTTTAAACATGCTAATTTTAGCTCTAACACTGATGATCCACCTACAAATGTGAACTGACGTTCAAAAATAAAACATTTGAAAACGGACCATTTTCCACATTTCTGAAGCATGACGTAATGGGGGGGTGTTATCTCTTTTGTCGAAAATCAGCCGTTTTTGCTCGAACATTAAATGCCTCCAAATGGTATTTAATTAACTTCCCGAGCCCCTGGAAGCATGAAAATCACTTTAAACATGCTAATTTTAGCTCTAACACTGATGATCCACCTACAAATGTGAACTGACGTTCAAAAATAAAACATTTGAAAACGGACCATTTTCCACATTTCTGAAGCATGACGTAATGGGGGGGTGTTATCTCTTTTGTCGAAAATCAGCCGTTTTTGCTCGAACATTAAATGCCTCCAAATGGTATTTAATTAACTTCCCGAGCCCCTGGAAGCATGAAAATCACTTTAAACATGCTAATTTTAGCTCTAACACTGATGATCCACCTACAAATGTGAACTGACGTTCAAAAATAAAACATTTGAAAACGGACCATTTTCCACATTTCTGAAGCATGACGTAATGGGGGGGTGTTATCTCTTTTGTCGAAAATCAGCCGTTTTTGCTCGAACATTAAATGCCTCCAAATGGTATTTAATTAACTTCCCGGGGTGAAGAAACCCTTTTTGAGAACTCAGAGTGAGTAAATTGGCCATTTTCATGCACTTTTAACCATTCCATAAATCTTGTGTTTTGGGCCCCTGGAAGCATGAAAATCACTTTAAACATGCTAATTTTAGCTCTAACACTGATGATCCACCTACAAATGTGAACTGACGTTCAAAAATAAAACATTTGAAAACGGACCATTTTCCACATTTCTGAAGCATGACGTAATGGGGGGGGTGTTATCTATTTTGTCGAAAATCAGCCGTTTTTGCTCGAACATTAAATGCCTCCAAATGGTATTTAATTAACTTCCCGAGCCCCTGGAAGCATGAAAATCACTTTAAACATGCTAATTTTAGCTCTAACACTGATGATCCACCTACAAATGTCAACTGACGTTCAAAAATAAAACATTTGAAAACGGACCATTTTCCACATTTCTGAAGCGTGACGTAATGGGGGGGGTGTTATCTCTTTTGTCGAAAATCAGCCGTTTTTGCTCGAACATTAAATGCCTCCAAATGGTATTTAATTAACTTCCCGGGGTGAAGAAACCCTTTTTGAGAACTCAGAGTGAGTAAATTGGCCATTTTCATGCACTTTTAACCATTCCATAAATCTTGTGTTTTGGGCCCCTGGAAGCATGAAAATCACTTTAAACATGCTAATTTTAGCTCTAACACTGATGATCCACCTACAAATGTGAACTGACGTTCAAAAATAAAACATTTAAAAACGGACCATTTTCCACATTTCTGAAGCATGACGTAATGGGGGGGTGTTATCTCTTTTGTCGAAAATCAGCCGTTTTTGCTCGAACATTAAATGCCTCCAAATGGTATTTATTTCACTTCCCGAGCCCCTGGAAGCATGAAAATCACTTTAAACATGCTAATTTTAGCTCTAACACTGATGATCCACCTACAAATGTGAACTGACGTTCAGAAATAAAACATTTGAAAACGGACCATTTTCCACATTTCTGAAGCATGACGTAATGGGGGGGTGTTATCTCTTTTGTCGAAAATCAGCCGTTTTTGCTCGAACATTAAATGCCTCCAAATGGTATTTAATTAACTTCCCGGGGTGAAGAAACCCTTTTTGAGAACTCAGAGTGAGTAAATTGGCCATTTTCATGCACTTTTAACCATTCCATAAATCTTGTGTTTTGGGCCCCTGGAAGCATGAAAATCACTTTAAACATGCTAATTTTAGCTCTAACACTGATGATCCACCTACAAATGTGAACTGACGTTCAAAAATAAAACATTTAAAAACGGACCATTTTCCACATTTCTGAAGCATGACGTAATGGGGGGGTGTTATCTCTTTTGTCGAAAATCAGCCGTTTTTGCTCGAACATTAAATGCCTCCAAATGGTATTTATTTCACTTCCCGAGCCCCTGGAAGCATGAAAATCACTTTAAACATGCTAATTTTAGCTCTAACACTGATGATCCACCTACAAATGTGAACTGACGTTCAAAAATAAAACATTTGAAAACGGACCATTTTCCACATTTCTGAAGCATGACGTAATGGGGGGGTGTTATCTCTTTTGTCGAAAATCAGCCGTTTTTGCTCGAACATTAAATGCCTCCAAATGGTATTTAATTAACTTCCCGTGCCCCTGGAAGCATGAAAATCACTTTAAACATGCTAATTTTAGCTCTAACACTGATGATCCACCTACAAATGTGAACTGACGTTCAAAAATAAAACATTTGAAAACGGACCATTTTCCACATTTCTGAAGCATGACGTAATGGGGGGGTGTTATCTCTTTTGTCGAAAATCAGCCGTTTTTGCTCGAACATTAAATGCCTCCAAATGGTATTTAATTAACTTCCCGGGGTGAAGAAACCCTTTTTGAGAACTCAGAGTGAGTAAATTGGCCATTTTCATGCACTTTTAACCATTCCATAAATCTTGTGTTTTGGGCCCCTGGAAGCATGAAAATCACTTTAAACATGCTAATTTTAGCTCTAACACTGATGATCCACCTACAAATGTGAACTGACGTTCAAAAATAAAACATTTGAAAACGGACCATTTTCCACATTTCTGAAGCATGACGTAATGGGGGGGTGTTATCTCTTTTGTCGAAAATCAGCCGTTTTTGCTCGAACATTAAATGCCTCCAAATGGTATTTAATTAACTTCCCGAGCCCCTGGAAGCATGAAAATCACTTTAAACATGCTAATTTTAGCTCTAACACTGATGATCCACCTACAAATGTGAACTGACGTTCAAAAATAAAACATTTGAAAACGGACCATTTTCCACATTTCTGAAGCATGACGTAATGGGGGGGTGTTATCTCTTTTGTCGAAAATCAGCTGTTTTTGCTCGAACATTAAATGCTTCCAAATGGTATTTAATTAACTTCCCGAGCCCCTGGAAGCATGAAAATCACTTTAAACATGCTAATTTTAGCTCTAACACTGATGATCCACATACAAATGTGAACTGACGTTCAAAAATAAAACATTTGAAAACGGACCATTTTCCACATTTCTGAAGCATGACGTAATGGGGGGGTGTTATCTCTTTTGTCGAAAATCAGCCGTTTTTGCTCGAACATTAAATGCCTCCAAATGGTATTTAATTAACTTCCCGAGCCCCTGGAAGCATGAAAATCACTTTAAACATGCTAATTTTAGCTCTAACACTGATGATCCACCTACAAATGTGAACTGACGTTCAAAAATAAAACATTTGAAAACTGACCATTTTCCACATTTCTGAAGCATGACGTAATGGGGGGGTGTTTTCTCTTTTGTCAAAAATCAGCCGTTTTTGCTCGAACATTAAATGCCTCCAAATGGTATTTAATTAACTTCCCGGGGTGAAGAAACCCTTTTTGAGAACTCAGAGTGAGTAAATTGGCCATTTTCATGCACTTTTAACCATTCCATAAATCTTGTGTTTTGGGCCCCTGGAAGCATGAAAATCACTTTAAACATGCTAATTTTAGCTCTAACACTGATGATCCACCTACAAATGTGAACTGACGTTCAAAAATAAAACATTTGAAAACGGACCATTTTCCACATTTCTGAAGCATGACGTAATGGGGGGGTGTTATCTCTTTTGTCGAAAATCAGCCGTTTTTGCTCGAACAATAAATGCCTCCAAATGGTATTTAATTAACTTCCCGAGCCCCTGGAAGCATGAAAATCACTTTAAACATGCTAATTTTAGCTCTAACACTGATGATCCACCTATAAATGTGAACTGACGTTCAAAAATAAAACATTTGAAAACGGACCATTTTCCACATTTCTCAAGCATGACGTAATGGGGGGTGTTATCTCTTTTGTCGAAAATCAGCCGTTTTTGCTCGAACAATAAATGCCTCCAAATGGTATTTAATTAACTTCCCGGGGTGAAGAAACCCTTTTTGAGAACTCAGAGTGAGTAAATTGGCCATTTTCATGCACTTTTAACCATTCCATAAATCTTGTGTTTTGGGCCCCTGGAAGCATGAAAATCACTTTAAACATGCTAATTTTAGCTCTAACACTGATGATCCACCTACAAATGTGAACTGACGTTCAAAAATAAAACATTTGAAAACGGACCATTTTCCACATTTCTGAAGCATGACGTAATGGGGGGGTGTTATCTCTTTTGTCGAAAATCAGCCGTTTTTGCTCGAACATTAAATGCCTCCAAATGGTATTTATTTCACTTCCCGAGCCTCTGGAAGCATGAAAATCACTTTAAACATGCTAATTTTAGCTCTAACACTGATGATCCACCTACAAATGTGAACTGACGTTCAAAAATAAAACATTTGAAAACGGACCATTTTCCACATTTCTGAAGCATGACGTAATGGGGGGGTGTTATCTCTTTTGTCGAAAATCAGCCGTTTTTGCTCGAACATTAAATGCCTCCAAATGGTATTTAATTAACTTCCCGAGCCCCTGGAAGCATGAAAATCACTTTAAACATGCTAATTTTAGCTCTAACACTGATGATCCACCTACAAATGTGAACTGACGTTCAAAAATAAAACATTTGAAAACGGACCATTTTCCACATTTCTGAAGCATGACGTAATGGGGGGGTGTTATCTCTTTTGTCGAAAATCAGCCGTTTTTGCTCGAACATTAAATGCCTCCAAATGGTATTTAATTAACTTCCCGGGGTGAAGAAACCCTTTTTGAGAACTCAGAGTGAGTAAATTGGCCATTTTCATGCACTTTTAACCATTCCATAAATCTTGTGTTTTGGGCCCCTGGAAGCATGAAAATCACTTTAAACATGCTAATTTTAGCTCTAACACTGATGATCCACCTACAAATGTGAACTGACGTTCAAAAATAAAACATTTGAAAACGGACCATTTTCCACATTTCTGAAGCATGACGTAATGGGGGGGTGTTAACTCTTTTGTCGAAAATCAGCCGTTTTTGCTCGAACATTAAATGCCTCCAAATGGTATTTAATTAACTTCCCGGGGTGAAGAAACCCTTTTTGAGAACTCAGAGTGAGTAAATTGGCCATTTTCATGCACTTTTAACCATTCCATAAATCTTGTGTTTTGGGCCCCTGGAAGCATGAAAATCACTTTAAACATGCTAATTTTAGCTCTAACACTGATGATCCACCTACAAATGTGAACTGACGTTCAAAAATAAAACATTTGAAAACGGACCATTTTCCACATTTCTGAAGCATGACGTAATGGGGGGGGTGTTATCTCTTTTGTCGAAAATCTGCCGTTTTTGCTCGAACATTAAATGCCTCCAAATGGTATTTAATTAACTTCCCGAGCCCCTGGAAGCATGAAAATCACTTTAAACATGCTAATTTTAGCTCTAACACTGATGATCCACCTACAAATGTGAACTGACGTTCAAAAATAAAACATTTGAAAACGGACCATTTTCCACATTTCTGAAGCATGACGTAATGGGGGGGTGTTATCTCTTTTGTCGAAAATCAGCCGTTTTTGCTCGAACATTAAATGCCTCCAAATGGTATTTAATTAACTTCCAGAGCCCCTGGAAGCATGAAAATCACTTTAAACATGCTAATTTTAGCTCTAACACTGATGATCCACCTACAAATGTGAACTGACGTTCAAAAATAAAACCTTTGAAAACTGACCATTTTCCACATTTCTGAAGCATGACGTAATGGGGGGGTGTTATCTCTTTTGTCGAAAATCAGCCGTTTTTGCTCGAACATTAAATGCCTCCAAATGGTATTTAATTAACTTCCCGGGGTGAAGAAACCCTTTTTGAGAACTCAGAGTGAGTAAATTGGCCATTTTCATGCACTTTTAACCATTCCATAAATCTTGTGTTTTGGGCCCCTGGAAGCATGAAAATCACTTTAAACATGCTAATTTTAGCTCTAACACTGATGATCCACCTACAAATGTGAACTGACGTTCAAAAATAAAACATTTGAAAACGGACCATTTTCCACATTTCTGAAGCATGACGTAATGGGGGGGTGTTATCTCTTTTGTCGAAAATCAGCCGTTTTTGCTCGAACATTAAATGCCTCCAAATGGTATTTAATTACCTTCCCGAGCCCCTGGAAGCATGAAAATCACTTTAAACATGCTAATTTTAGCTCTAACACTGATGATCCACCTACAAATGTGAACTGACGTTCAAAAATAAAACATTTGAAAACGGACCCTTTTCCACATTTCTGAAGCATGACGTAATGGGGGGGTGTTATCTCTTTTGTCGAAAATCAGCCGTTTTTGCTCGAACATTAAATGCCTCCAAATGGTATTTAATTAACTTCCCGAGCCCCTGGAAGCATGAAAATCACTTTAAACATGCTAATTTTAGCTCTAACACTGATGATCCACCTACAAATGTGAACTGACGTTCAAAAATAAAACATTTGAAAACGGACCATTTTCCACATTTCTGAAGCATGACGTAATGGGGGGGTGTTATCTCTTTTGTCGAAAATCAGCCGTTTTTGCTCGAACATTAAATGCCTCCAAATGGTATTTAATTAACTTCCTGAGCCCCTGGAAGCATGAAAATCACTTTAAACATGCTAATTTTAGCTCTAACACTGATGATCCACCTACAAATTTGAACTGACGTTCAAAAATAAAACATTTGAAAACTGACCATTTTCCACATTTCTGAAGCATGACGTAATGGGGGGGTGTTATCTCTTTTGTCAAAAATCAGCCGTTTTTGCTCGAACATTAAATGCCTCCAAATGGTATTTAATTAACTTCCCGGGGTGAAGAAACCCTTTTTGAGAACTCAGAGTGAGTAAATTGGCCATTTTCATGCACTTTTAACCATTCCATAAATCTTGTGTTTTGGGCCCCTGGAAGCATGAAAATCACTTTAAACATGCTAATTTTAGCTCTAACACTGATGATCCACCTACAAATGTGAACTGACGTTCAAAAATAAAACATTTGAAAACGGACCATTTTCCACATTTCTGAAGCATGACGTAATGGGGGGGTGTTATCTCTTTTGTCGAAAATCAGCCGTTTTTGCTCGAACATTAAATGCCTCCAAATGGTATTTAATTAACTTCCCGAGCCCCTGGAAGCATGAAAATCACTTTAAACATGCTAATTTTAGCTCTAACACTGATGATCCACCTACAAATGTGAACTGACGTTCAAAAATAAAACATTTGAAAACGGACCATTTTCCACATTTCTGAAGCATGACGTAATGGGGGGGTGTTATCTCTTTTGTCGAAAATCAGCCGTTTTTGCTCGAACATTAAATGCCTCCAAATGGTATTTAATTAACTTCCCGGGGTGAAGAAACCCTTTTTGAGAACTCAGAGTGAGTAAATTGGCCATTTTCATGCACTTTTAACCATTCCATAAATCTTGTGTTTTGGGCCCCTGGAAGCATGAAAATCACTTTAAACATGCTAATTTTAGCTCTAACACTGATGATCCACCTACAAATGTGAACTGACATTCAAAAATAAAACATTTGAAAACGGACCATTTTCCACATTTCTGAAGCATGACGTAATGGGGGGGTGTTATCTCTTTTGTCGAAAATCAGCCGTTTTTGCTCGAACATTAAATGCCTCCAAATGGTATTTAATTAACTTCCCGGGGTGAAGAAACCCTTTTTGAGAACTCAGAGTGAGTAAATTGGCCATTTTCATGCACTTTTAACCATTCCATAAATCTTGTGTTTTGGGCCCCTGGAAGCATGAAAATCACTTTAAACATGCTAATTTTAGCTCTAACACTGATGATCCACCTACAAATGTGAACTGACGTTCAAAAATAAAACATTTGAAAACGGACCATTTTCCACATTTCTGAAGCATGACGTAATGGGGGGGTGTTATCTCTTTTGTCGAAAATCAGCCGTTTTTGCTCGAACATTAAATGCCTCCAAATGGTATTTAATTAACTTCCCGAGCCCCTGGAATCATGAAAATCACTTTAAACATGCTAATTTTAGCTCTAACACTGATGATCCACCTACAAATGTGAACTGACGTTCAAAAATAAAACATTTGAAAACGGACCATTTTCCACATTTCTGAAGCATGACGTAATGGGGGGGTGTTATCTCTTTTGTCGAAAATCAGCCGTTTTTGCTCGAACATTAAATGCCTCCAAATGGTATTTAATTAACTTCCAGAGCCCCTGGAAGCATGAAAATCACTTTAAACATGCTAATTTTAGCTCTAACACTGATGATCCACCTACAAATGTGAACTGACGTTCAAAAATAAAACCTTTGAAAACTGACCATTTTCCACATTTCTGAAGCATGACGTAATGGGGGGGTGTTATCTCTTTTGTCGAAAATCAGCCGTTTTTGCTCGAACATTAAATGCCTCCAAATGGTATTTAATTAACTTCCCGGGGTGAAGAAACCCTTTTTGAGAACTCAGAGTGAGTAAATTGGCCATTTTCATGCACTTTTAACCATTCCATAAATCTTGTGTTTTGGGCCCCTGGAAGCATGAAAATCACTTTAAACATGCTAATTTTAGCTCTAACACTGATGATCCACCGACAAATGTGAACTGACGTTCAAAAATAAAACATTTAAAAACGGACCATTTTCCACATTTCTGAAGCATGACGTAATGGGGGGGTGTTATCTCTTTTGTCGAAAATCAGCCGTTTTTGCTCGAACATTAAATGCCTCCAAATGGTATTTATTTCACTTCCCGAGCCCCTGGAAGCATGAAAATCACTTTAAACATACTAATTTTAGCTCTAACACTGATGATCCACCTACAAATGTGAACTGACGTTCAAAAATAAAACATTTGAAAACGGACCATTTTCCACATTTCTGAAGCATGACGTAATGGGGGGGTGTTATCTCTTTTGTCGAAAATCAGCCGTTTTTGCTCGAACATTAAATGCCTCCAAATGGTATTTAATTAACTTCCCGTGCCCCTGGAAGCATGAAAATCACTTTAAACATGCTAATTTTAGCTCTAACACTGATGATCCACCTACAAATGTGAACTGACGTTCAAAAATAAAACATTTGAAAACGGACCATTTTCCACATTTCTGAAGCATGACGTAATGGGGGGGTGTTATCTCTTTTGTCGAAAATCAGCCGTTTTTGCTCGAACATTAAATGCCTCCAAATGGTATTTAATTAACTTCCCGGGGTGAAGAAACCCTTTTTGAGAACTCAGAGTGAGTAAATTGGCCATTTTCATGCACTTTTAACCATTCCATAAATCTTGTGTTTTGGGCCCCTGGAAGCATGAAAATCACTTTAAACATGCTAATTTTAGCTCTAACACTGATGATCCACCTACAAATGTGAACTGACGTTCAAAAATAAAACATTTGAAAACGGACCATTTTCCACATTTCTGAAGCATGACGTAATGGGGGGGTGTTATCTCTTTTGTCGAAAATCAGAGGTTTTTGCTCGAACATTAAATGCCTCCAAATGGTATTTAATTAACTTCCCGAGCCCCTGGAAGCATGAAAATCACTTTAAACATGCTAATTTTAGCTCTAACACTGATGATCCACCTACAAATGTGAACTGACGTTCAAAAATAAAACATTTGAAAACGGACCATTTTCCACATTTCTGAAGCATGACGTAATTGGGGGGTGTTATCTCTTTTGTCGAAAATCAGCCGTTTTTGCTCGAACATTAAATGCTTCCAAATGGTATTTAATTAACTTCCCGAGCCCCTGGAAGCATGAAAATCACTTTAAACATGCTAATTTTAGCTCTAACACTGATGATCCACATACAAATGTGAACTGACGTTCAAAAATAAAACATTTGAAAACGGACCATTTTCCACATTTCTGAAGCATGACGTAATGGGGGGGTGTTATCTCTTTTGTCGAAAATCAGCCGTTTTTGCTCGAACATTAAATGCCTCCAAATGGTATTTAATTAACTTCCCGAGCCCCTGGAAGCATGAAAATCACTTTAAACATGCTAATTTTAGCTCTAACACTGATGATCCACCTACAAATGTGAACTGACGTTCAAAAATAAAACATTTGAAAACTGACCATTTTCCACATTTCTGAAGCATGACGTAATGGGGGGGTGTTTTCTCTTTTGTCAAAAATCAGCCGTTTTTGCTCGAACATTAAATGCCTCCAAATGGTATTTAATTAACTTCCCGGGGTGAAGAAACCCTTTTTGAGAACTCAGAGTGAGTAAATTGGCCATTTTCATGCACTTTTAACCATTCCATAAATCTTGTGTTTTGGGCCCCTGGAAGCATGAAAATCACTTTAAACATGCTAATTTTAGCTCTAACACTGATGATCCACCTACAAATGTGAACTGACGTTCAAAAATAAAACATTTGAAAACGGACCATTTTCCACATTTCTGAAGCATGACGTAATGGGGGGGTGTTATCTCTTTTGTCGAAAATCAGCCGTTTTTGCTCGAACATTAAATGCCTCCAAATGGTATTTAATTAACTTCCTGAGCCCCTGGAAGCATGAAAATCACTTTAAACATGCTAATTTTAGCTCTAACACTGATGATCCACCTATAAATGTGAACTGACGTTCAAAAATAAAACATTTGAAAACGGACCATTTTCCACATTTCTGAAGCATGACGTAATGGGGGGGTGTTATCTCTTTTGTCGAAAATCAGCCGTTTTTGCTCGAACAATAAATGCCTCCAAATGGTATTTAATTAACTTCCCGGGGTGAAGAAACCCTTTTTGAGAACTCAGAGTGAGCAAATTGGCCATTTTCATGCACTTTTAACCATTCCATAAATCTTGTGTTTTGGGCCCCTGGAAGCATGAAAATCACTTTAAACATGCTAATTTTAGCTCTAACACTGATGATCCACCTACAAATGTGAACTGACGTTCAAAAATAAAACATTTGAAAACGGACCATTTTCCACATTTCTGAAGCATGACGTAATGGGGGGGTGTTATCTCTTTTGTCGAAAATCAGCCGTTTTTGCTCGAACATTAAATGCCTCCAAATGGTATTTATTTCACTTCCCGAGCCTCTGGAAGCATGAAAATCACTTTAAACATGCTAATTTTAGCTCTAACACTGATGATCCACCTACAAATGTGAACTGACGTTCAAAAATAAAACATTTGAAAACGGACCATTTTCCACATTTCTGAAGCATGACGTAATGGGGGGGTGTTATCTCTTTTGTCGAAAATCAGCCGTTTTTGCTCGAACATTAAATGCCTCCAAATGGTATTTAATTAACTTCCCGAGCCCCTGGAAGCATGAAAATCACTTTAAACATGCTAATTTTAGCTCTAACACTGATGATCCACCTACAAATGTGAACTGACGTTCAAAAATAAAACATTTGAAAACGGACCATTTTCCACATTTCTGAAGCATGACGTAATGGGGGGATGTTATCTCTTTTGTCGAAAATCAGCCGTTTTTGCTCGAACATTAAATGCCTCCAAATGGTATTTAATTAACTTCCCGGGGTGAAGAAACCCTTTTTGAGAACTCAGAGTGAGTAAATTGGCCATTTTCATGCACTTTTAACCATTCCATAAATCTTGTGTTTTGGGCCCCTGGAAGCATGAAAATCACTTTAAACATGCTAATTTTAGCTCTAACACTGATGATCCACCTACAAATGTGAACTGACGTTCAAAAATAAAACATTTGAAAACGGACCATTTTCCACATTTCTGAAGCATGACGTAATGGGGGGGTGTTATCTCTTTTGTCGAAAATCAGCCGTTTTTGCTCGAACATTAAATGCTTCCAAATGGTATTTAATTAACTTCCCGAGCCCCTGGAAGCATGAAAATCACTTTAAACATGCTAATTTTAGCTCTAACACTGATGATCCACATACAAATGTGAACTGACGTTCAAAAATAAAACATTTGAAAACGGACCATTTTCCACATTTCTGAAGCATGACGTAATGGGGGGGTGTTATCTCTTTTGTCGAAAATCAGCCGTTTTTGCTCGAACATTAAATGCCTCCAAATGGTATTTAATTAACTTCCCGAGCCCCTGGAAGCATGAAAATCACTTTAAACATGCTAATTTTAGCTCTAACACTGATGATCCACCTACAAATGTGAACTGACGTTCAAAAATAAAACATTTGAAAACTGACCATTTTCCACATTTCTGAAGCATGACGTAATGGGGGGGTGTTTTCTCTTTTGTCAAAAATCAGCCGTTTTTGCTCGAACATTAAATGCCTCCAAATGGTATTTAATTAACTTCCCGGGGTGAAGAAACCCTTTTTGAGAACTCAGAGTGAGTAAATTGGCCATTTTCATGCACTTTTAACCATTCCATAAATCTTGTGTTTTGGGCCCCTGGAAGCATGAAAATCACTTTAAACATGCTAATTTTAGCTCTAACACTGATGATCCACCTACAAATGTGAACTGACGTTCAAAAATAAAACATTTGAAAACGGACCATTTTCCACATTTCTGAAGCATGACGTAATGGGGGGGTGTTATCTCTTTTGTCGAAAATCAGCCGTTTTTGCTCGAACATTAAATGCCTCCAAATGGTATTTAATTAACTTCCCGAGCCCCTGGAAGCATGAAAATCACTTTAAACATGCTAATTTTAGCTCTAACACTGATGATCCACCTATAAATGTGAACTGACGTTCAAAAATAAAACATTTGAAAACGGACCATTTTCCACATTTCTCAAGCATGACGTAATGGGGGGTGTTATCTCTTTTGTCGAAAATCAGCCGTTTTTGCTCGAACAATAAATGCCTCCAAATGGTATTTAATTAACTTCCCGGGGTGAAGAAACCCTTTTTGAGAACTCAGAGTGAGTAAATTGGCCATTTTCATGCACTTTTAACCATTCCATAAATCTTGTGTTTTGGGCCCCTGGAAGCATGAAAATCACTTTAAACATGCTAATTTTAGCTCTAACACTGATGATCCACCCACAAATGTGAACTGACGTTCAAAAATAAAACATTTGAAAACGGACCATTTTCCACATTTCTGAAGCATGACGTAATGGGGGGGTGTTATCTCTTTTGTCGAAAATCAGCCGTTTTTGCTCGAACATTAAATGCCTCCAAATGGTATTTATTTCACTTCCCGAGCCTCTGGAAGCATGAAAATCACTTTAAACATGCTAATTTTAGCTCTAACACTGATGATCCACCTACAAATGTGAACTGACGTTCAAAAATAAAACATTTGAAAACGGACCATTTTCCACATTTCTGAAGCATGACGTAATGGGGGGGTGTTATCTCTTTTGTCGAAAATCAGCCGTTTTTGCTCGAACATTAAATGCCTCCAAATGGTATTTAATTAACTTCCCGAGCCCCTGGAAGCATGAAAATCACTTTAAACATGCTAATTTTAGCTCTAACACTGATGATCCACCTACAAATGTGAACTGACGTTCAAAAATAAAACATTTGAAAACGGACCATTTTCCACATTTCTGAAGCATGACGTAATGGGGGGGTGTTATCTCTTTTGTCGAAAATCAGCCGTTTTTGCTCGAACATTAAATGCCTCCAAATGGTATTTAATTAACTTCCCGGGGTGAAGAAACCCTTTTTGAGAACTCAGAGTGAGTAAATTGGCCATTTTCATGCACTTTTAACCATTCCATAAATCTTGTGTTTTGGGCCCCTGGAAGCATGAAAATCACTTTAAACATGCTAATTTTAGCTCTAACACTGATGATCCACCTACAAATGTGAACTGACGTTCAAAAATAAAACATTTGAAAACGGACCATTTTCCACATTTCTGAAGCATGACGTAATGGGGGGGTGTTAACTCTTTTGTCGAAAATCAGCCGTTTTTGCTCGAACATTAAATGCCTCCAAATGGTATTTAATTAACTTCCCGGGGTGAAGAAACCCTTTTTGAGAACTCAGAGTGAGTAAATTGGCCATTTTCATGCACTTTTAACCATTCCATAAATCTTGTGTTTTGGGCCCCTGGAAGCATGAAAATCACTTTAAACATGCTAATTTTAGCTCTAACACTGATGATCCACCTACAAATGTGAACTGACGTTCAAAAATAAAACATTTGAAAACGGACCATTTTCCACATTTCTGAAGCATGACGTAATGGGGGGGGTGTTATCTCTTTTGTCGAAAATCTGCTGTTTTTGCTCGAACATTAAATGCCTCCAAATGGTATTTAATTAACTTCCCGAGCCCCTGGAAGCATGAAAATCACTTTAAACATGCTAATTTTAGCTCTAACACTGATGATCCACCTACAAATGTGAACTGACGTTCAAAAATAAAACATTTGAAAACGGACCATTTTCCACATTTCTGAAGCATGACGTAATGGGGGGGTGTTATCTCTTTTGTCGAAAATCAGCCGTTTTTGCTCGAACATTAAATGCCTCCAAATGGTATTTAATTAACTTCCAGAGCCCCTGGAAGCATGAAAATCACTTTAAACATGCTAATTTTAGCTCTAACACTGATGATCCACCTACAAATGTGAACTGACGTTCAAAAATAAAACCTTTGAAAACTGACCATTTTCCACATTTCTGAAGCATGACGTAATGGGGGGGTGTTATCTCTTTTGTCGAAAATCAGCCGTTTTTGCTCGAACATTAAATGCCTCCAAATGGTATTTAATTAACTTCCCGGGGTGAAGAAACCCTTTTTGAGAACTCAGAGTGAGTAAATTGGCCATTTTCATGCACTTTTAACCATTCCATAAATCTTGTGTTTTGGGCCCCTGGAAGCATGAAAATCACTTTAAACATGCTAATTTTAGCTCTAACACTGATGATCCACCTACAAATGTGAACTGACGTTCAAAAATAAAACATTTGAAAACGGACCATTTTCCACATTTCTGAAGCATGACGTAATGGGGGGGTGTTATCTCTTTTGTCGAAAATCAGCCGTTTTTGCTCGAACATTAAATGCCTCCAAATGGTATTTAATTACCTTCCCGAGCCCCTGGAAGCATGAAAATCACTTTAAACATGCTAATTTTAGCTCTAACACTGATGATCCACCTACAAATGTGAACTGACGTTCAAAAATAAAACATTTGAAAACGGACCCTTTTCCACATTTCTGAAGCATGACGTAATGGGGGGGTGTTATCTCTTTTGTCGAAAATCAGCCGTTTTTGCTCGAACATTAAATGCCTCCAAATGGTATTTAATTAACTTCCCGAGCCCCTGGAAGCATGAAAATCACTTTAAACATGCTAATTTTAGCTCTAACACTGATGATCCACCTACAAATGTGAACTGACGTTCAAAAATAAAACATTTGAAAACGGACCATTTTCCACATTTCTGAAGCATGACGTAATGGGGGGGTGTTATCTCTTTTGTCGAAAATCAGCCGTTTTTGCTCGAACATTAAATGCCTCCAAATGGTATTTAATTAACTTCCTGAGCCCCTGGAAGCATGAAAATCACTTTAAACATGCTAATTTTAGCTCTAACACTGATGATCCACCTACAAATTTGAACTGACGTTCAAAAATAAAACATTTGAAAACTGACCATTTTCCACATTTCTGAAGCATGACGTAATGGGGGGGTGTTATCTCTTTTGTCAAAAATCAGCCGTTTTTGCTCGAACATTAAATGCCTCCAAATGGTATTTAATTAACTTCCCGGGGTGAAGAAACCCTTTTTGAGAACTCAGAGTGAGTAAATTGGCCATTTTCATGCACTTTTAACCATTCCATAAATCTTGTGTTTTGGGCCCCTGGAAGCATGAAAATCACTTTAAACATGCTAATTTTAGCTCTAACACTGATGATCCACCTACAAATGTGAACTGACGTTCAAAAATAAAACATTTGAAAACGGACCATTTTCCACATTTCTGAAGCATGACGTAATGGGGGGGTGTTATCTCTTTTGTCGAAAATCAGCCGTTTTTGCTCGAACATTAAATGCCTCCAAATGGTATTTAATTAACTTCCCGAGCCCCTGGAAGCATGAAAATCACTTTAAACATGCTAATTTTAGCTCTAACACTGATGATCCACCTACAAATGTGAACTGACGTTCAAAAATAAAACATTTGAAAACGGACCATTTTCCACATTTCTGAAGCATGACGTAATGGGGGGGTGTTATCTCTTTTGTCGAAAATCAGCCGTTTTTGCTCGAACATTAAATGCCTCCAAATGGTATTTAATTAACTTCCCGGGGTGAAGAAACCCTTTTTGAGAACTCAGAGTGAGTAAATTGGCCATTTTCATGCACTTTTAACCATTCCATAAATCTTGTGTTTTGGGCCCCTGGAAGCATGAAAATCACTTTAAACATGCTAATTTTAGCTCTAACACTGATGATCCACCTACAAATGTGAACTGACATTCAAAAATAAAACATTTGAAAACGGACCATTTTCCCCATTTCTGAAGCATGACGTAATGGGGGGGTGTTATCTCTTTTGTCGAAAATCAGCCGTTTTTGCTCGAACATTAAATGCCTCCAAATGGTATTTAATTAACTTCCCGGGGTGAAGAAACCCTTTTTGAGAACTCAGAGTGAGTAAATTGGCCATTTTCATGCACTTTTAACCATTCCATAAATCTTGTGTTTTGGGCCCCTGGAAGCATGAAAATCACTTTAAACATGCTAATTTTAGCTCTAACACTGATGATCCACCTACAAATGTGAACTGACGTTCAAAAATAAAACATTTGAAAACGGACCATTTTCCACATTTCTGAAGCATGACGTAATGGGGGGGTGTTATCTCTTTTGTCGAAAATCAGCCGTTTTTGCTCGAACATTAAATGCCTCCAAATGGTATTTAATTAACTTCCCGAGCCCCTGGAATCATGAAAATCACTTTAAACATGCTAATTTTAGCTCTAACACTGATGATCCACCTACAAATGTGAACTGACGTTCAAAAATAAAACATTTGAAAACGGACCATTTTCCACATTTCTGAAGCATGACGTAATGGGGGGGTGTTATCTCTTTTGTCGAAAATCAGCCGTTTTTGCTCGAACATTAAATGCCTCCAAATGGTATTTAATTAACTTCCAGAGCCCCTGGAAGCATGAAAATCACTTTAAACATGCTAATTTTAGCTCTAACACTGATGATCCACCTACAAATGTGAACTGACGTTCAAAAATAAAACCTTTGAAAACTGACCATTTTCCACATTTCTGAAGCATGACGTAATGGGGGGGTGTTATCTCTTTTGTCGAAAATCAGCCGTTTTTGCTCGAACATTAAATGCCTCCAAATGGTATTTAATTAACTTCCCGGGGTGAAGAAACCCTTTTTGAGAACTCAGAGTGAGTAAATTGGCCATTTTCATGCACTTTTAACCATTCCATAAATCTTGTGTTTTGGGCCCCTGGAAGCATGAAAATCACTTTAAACATGCTAATTTTAGCTCTAACACTGATGATCCACCGACAAATGTGAACTGACGTTCAAAAATAAAACATTTAAAAACGGACCATTTTCCACATTTCTGAAGCATGACGTAATGGGGGGGTGTTATCTCTTTTGTCGAAAATCAGCCGTTTTTGCTCGAACATTAAATGCCTCCAAATGGTATTTATTTCACTTCCCGAGCCCCTGGAAGCATGAAAATCACTTTAAACATACTAATTTTAGCTCTAACACTGATGATCCACCTACAAATGTGAACTGACGTTCAAAAATAAAACATTTGAAAACGGACCATTTTCCACATTTCTGAAGCATGACGTAATGGGGGGGTGTTATCTCTTTTGTCGAAAATCAGCCGTTTTTGCTCGAACATTAAATGCCTCCAAATGGTATTTAATTAACTTCCCGTGCCCCTGGAAGCATGAAAATCACTTTAAACATGCTAATTTTAGCTCTAACACTGATGATCCACCTACAAATGTGAACTGACGTTCAAAAATAAAACATTTGAAAACGGACCATTTTCCACATTTCTGAAGCATGACGTAATGGGGGGGTGTTATCTCTTTTGTCGAAAATCAGCCGTTTTTGCTCGAACATTAAATGCCTCCAAATGGTATTTAATTAACTTCCCGGGGTGAAGAAACCCTTTTTGAGAACTCAGAGTGAGTAAATTGGCCATTTTCATGCACTTTTAACCATTCCATAAATCTTGTGTTTTGGGCCCCTGGAAGCATGAAAATCACTTTAAACATGCTAATTTTAGCTCTAACACTGATGATCCACCTACAAATGTGAACTGACGTTCAAAAATAAAACATTTGAAAACGGACCATTTTCCACATTTCTGAAGCATGACGTAATGGGGGGGTGTTATCTCTTTTGTCGAAAATCAGAGGTTTTTGCTCGAACATTAAATGCCTCCAAATGGTATTTAATTAACTTCCCGAGCCCCTGGAAGCATGAAAATCACTTTAAACATGCTAATTTTAGCTCTAACACTGATGATCCACCTACAAATGTGAACTGACGTTCAAAAATAAAACATTTGAAAACGGACCATTTTCCACATTTCTGAAGCATGACGTAATTGGGGGGTGTTATCTCTTTTGTCGAAAATCAGCCGTTTTTGCTCGAACATTAAATGCTTCCAAATGGTATTTAATTAACTTCCCGAGCCCCTGGAAGCATGAAAATCACTTTAAACATGCTAATTTTAGCTCTAACACTGATGATCCACATACAAATGTGAACTGACGTTCAAAAATAAAACATTTGAAAACGGACCATTTTCCACATTTCTGAAGCATGACGTAATGGGGGGGTGTTATCTCTTTTGTCGAAAATCAGCCGTTTTTGCTCGAACATTAAATGCCTCCAAATGGTATTTAATTAACTTCCCGAGCCCCTGGAAGCATGAAAATCACTTTAAACATGCTAATTTTAGCTCTAACACTGATGATCCACCTACAAATGTGAACTGACGTTCAAAAATAAAA
Source organism: Lissotriton vulgaris (assembly GCF_964263255.1). Taxonomy (NCBI): domain Eukaryota; kingdom Metazoa; phylum Chordata; class Amphibia; order Caudata; family Salamandridae; genus Lissotriton; species Lissotriton vulgaris. The sequence continues at coordinate 94,020 of NW_028247745.1, read as the reverse complement.
CATTTGAAAACTGACCATTTTCCACATTTCTGAAGCATGACGTAATGGGGGGGTGTTTTCTCTTTTGTCAAAAATCAGCCGTTTTTGCTCGAACATTAAATGCCTCCAAATGGTATTTAATTAACTTCCCGGGGTGAAGAAACCCTTTTTGAGAACTCAGAGTGAGTAAATTGGCCATTTTCATGCACTTTTAACCATTCCATAAATCTTGTGTTTTGGGCCCCTGGAAGCATGAAAATCACTTTAAACATGCTAATTTTAGCTCTAACACTGATGATCCACCTACAAATGTGAACTGACGTTCAAAAATAAAACATTTGAAAACGGACCATTTTCCACATTTCTGAAGCATGACGTAATGGGGGGGTGTTATCTCTTTTGTCGAAAATCAGCCGTTTTTGCTCGAACATTAAATGCCTCCAAATGGTATTTAATTAACTTCCCGAGCCCCTGGAAGCATGAAAATCACTTTAAACATGCTAATTTTAGCTCTAACACTGATGATCCACCTATAAATGTGAACTGACGTTCAAAAATAAAACATTTGAAAACGGACCATTTTCCACATTTCTGAAGCATGACGTAATGGGGGGGTGTTATCTCTTTTGTCGAAAATCAGCCGTTTTTGCTCGAACAATAAATGCCTCCAAATGGTATTTAATTAACTTCCCGGGGTGAAGAAACCCTTTTTGAGAACTCAGAGTGAGCAAATTGGCCATTTTCATGCACTTTTAACCATTCCATAAATCTTGTGTTTTGGGCCCCTGGAAGCATGAAAATCACTTTAAACATGCTAATTTTAGCTCTAACACTGATGATCCACCTACAAATGTGAACTGACGTTCAAAAATAAAACATTTGAAAACGGACCATTTTCCACATTTCTGAAGCATGACGTAATGGGGGGGTGTTATCTCTTTTGTCGAAAATCAGCCGTTTTTGCTCGAACATTAAATGCCTCCAAATGGTGTTTATTTCACTTCCCGAGCCTCTGGAAGCATGAAAATCACTTTAAACATGCTAATTTTAGCTCTAACACTGATGATCCACCTACAAATGTGAACTGACGTTCAAAAATAAAACATTTGAAAACGGACCATTTTCCACATTTCTGAAGCATGACGTAATGGGGGGGTGTTATCTCTTTTGTCGAAAATCAGCCGTTTTTGCTCGAACATTAAATGCCTCCAAATGGTATTTAATTAACTTCCCGAGCCCCTGGAAGCATGAAAATCACTTTAAACATGCTAATTTTAGCTCTAACACTGATGATCCACCTACAAATGTGAACTGACGTTCAAAAATAAAACATTTGAAAACGGACCATTTTCCACATTTCTGAAGCATGACGTAATGGGGGGATGTTATCTCTTTTGTCGAAAATCAGCCGTTTTTGCTCGAACATTAAATGCCTCCAAATGGTATTTAATTAACTTCCCGGGGTGAAGAAACCCTTTTTGAGAACTCAGAGTGAGTAAATTGGCCATTTTCATGCACTTTTAACCATTCCATAAATCTTGTGTTTTGGGCCCCTGGAAGCATGAAAATCACTTTAAACATGCTAATTTTAGCTCTAACACTGATGATCCACCTACAAATGTGAACTGACGTTCAAAAATAAAACATTTGAAAACGGACCATTTTCCACATTTCTGAAGCATGACGTAATGGGGGGGTGTTATCTCTTTTGTCGAAAATCAGCCGTTTTTGCTCGAACATTAAATGCCTCCAAATGGTATTTAATTAACTTCCCGGGGTGAAGAAACCCTTTTTGAGAACTCAGAGTGAGTAAATTGGCCATTTTCATGCACTTTTAACCATTCCATAAATCTTGTGTTTTGGGCCCCTGGAAGCATGAAAATCACTTTAAACATGCTAATTTTAGCTCTAACACTGATGATCCACCTACAAATGTGAACTGACGTTCAAAAATAAAACATTTGAAAACGGACCATTTTCCACATTTCTGAAGCATGACGTAATGGGGGGTGTTATCTCTTTTGTCGAAAATCTGCCGTTTTTGCTCGAACATTAAATGCCTCCAAATGGTATTTAATTAACTTCCCGAGCCCCTGGAAGCATGAAAATCACTTTAAACATGCTAATTTTAGCTCTAACACTGATGATCCACCTACAAATGTGAACTGACGTTCAAAAATAAAACATTTGAAAACGGACCATTTTCCACATTTCTGAAGCATGACGTAATGGGGGGGTGTTATCTCTTTTGTCGAAAATCAGCCGTTTTTGCTCGAACATTAAATGCCTCCAAATGGTATTTAATTAACTTCCAGAGCCCCTGGAAGCATGAAAATCACTTTAAACATGCTAATTTTAGCTCTAACACTGATGATCCACCTACAAATGTGAACTGACGTTCAAAAATAAAACCTTTGAAAACTGACCATTTTCCACATTTCTGAAGCATGACGTAATGGGGGGGTGTTATCTCTTTTGTCGAAAATCAGCCGTTTTTGCTCGAACATTAAATGCCTCCAAATGGTATTTAATTAACTTCCCGGGGTGAAGAAACCCTTTTTGAGAACTCAGAGTGAGTAAATTGGCCATTTTCATGCACTTTTAACCATTCCATAAATCTTGTGTTTTGGGCCCCTGGAAGCATGAAAATCACTTTAAACATGCTAATTTTAGCTCTAACACTGATGATCCACCTACAAATGTGAACTGACGTTCAAAAATAAAACATTTGAAAACGGACCATTTTCCACATTTCTGAAGCATGACGTAATGGGGGGGTGTTATCTCTTTTGTCGAAAATCAGCCGTTTTTGCTCGAACATTAAATGCCTCCAAATGGTATTTAATTAACTTCCCGAGCCCCTGGAAGCATGAAAATCACTTTAAACATGCTAATTTTAGCTCTAACACTGATGATCCACCTACAAATGTGAACTGACGTTCAAAAATAAAACATTTGAAAACGGACCATTTTCCACATTTCTGAAGCATGACGTAATGGGGGGGTGTTATCTCTTTTGTCGAAAATCAGCCGTTTTTGCTCGAACATTAAATGCCTCCAAATGGTATTTAATTAACTTCCCGAGCCCCTGGAAGCATGAAAATCACTTTAAACATGCTAATTTTAGCTCTAACACTGATGATCCACCTACAAATGTGAACTGACGTTCAAAAATAAAACATTTGAAAACGGACCATTTTCCACATTTCTGAAGCATGACGTAATGGGGGGGTGTTATCTCTTTTGTCGAAAATCAGCCGTTTTTGCTCGAACATTAAATGCCTCCAAATGGTATTTAATTAACTTCCTGAGCCCCTGGAAGCATGAAAATCACTTTAAACATGCTAATTTTAGCTCTAACACTGATGATCCACCTACAAATTTGAACTGACGTTCAAAAATAAAACATTTGAAAACTGACCATTTTCCACATTTCTGAAGCATGACGTAATGGGGGGGTGTTATCTCTTTTGTCAAAAATCAGCCGTTTTTGCTCGAACATTAAATGCCTCCAAATGGTATTTAATTAACTTCCCGGGGTGAAGAAACCCTTTTTGAGAACTCAGAGTGAGTAAATTGGCCATTTTCATGCACTTTTAACCATTCCATAAATCTTGTGTTTTGGGCCCCTGGAAGCATGAAAATCACTTTAAACATGCTAATTTTAGCTTTAACACTGATGATCCACCTACAAATGTGAACTGACGTTCAAAAATAAAACATTTGAAAACGGACCATTTTCCACATTTCTGAAGCATGACGTAATGGGGGGGTGTTATCTCTTTTGTCGAAAATCAGCCGTTTTTGCTCGAACATTAAATGCCTCCAAATGGTATTTAATTAACTTCCCGAGCCCCTGGAAGCATGAAAATCACTTTAAACATGCTAATTTTAGCTCTAACACTGATGATCCACCTACAAATGTGAACTGAAGTTCAAAAATAAAACATTTGAAAACGGACCATTTTCCACATTTCTGAAGCATGACGTAATGGGGGGGTGTTATCTCTTTTGTCGAAAATCAGCCGTTTTTGCTCGAACATTAAATGCCTCCAAATGGTATTTAATTAACTTCCCGGGGTGAAGAAACCCTTTTTGAGAACTCAGAGTGAGTAAATTGGCCATTTTCATGCACTTTTAACCATTCCATAAATCTTGTGTTTTGGGCCCCTGGAAGCATGAAAATCACTTTAAACATGCTAATTTTAGCTCTAACACTGATGATCCACCTACAAATGTGAACTGACGTTCAAAAATAAAACATTTGAAAACGGACCATTTTCCACATTTCTGAAGCATGACGTAATGGGGGGGTGTTATCTCTTTTGTCGAAAATCAGCCGTTTTTGCTCGAACATTAAATGCCTCCAAATGGTATTTAATTAACTTCCCGGGGTGAAGAAACCCTTTTTGAGAACTCAGAGTGAGTAAATTGGCCATTTTCATGCACTTTTAACCATTCCATAAATCTTGTGTTTTGGGCCCCTGGAAGCATGAAAATCACTTTAAACATGCTAATTTTAGCTCTAACACTGATGATCCACCTACAAATGTGAACTGACGTTCAAAAATAAAACATTTGAAAACGGACCATTTTCCACATTTCTGAAGCATGACGTAATGGGGGGGTGTTATCTCTTTTGTCGAAAATCAGCCGTTTTTGCTCGAACATTAAATGCCTCCAAATGGTATTTAATTAACTTCCCGAGCCCCTGGAAGCATGAAAATCACTTTAAACATGCTAATTTTAGCTCTAACACTGATGATCCACCTACAAATGTGAACTGACGTTCAAAAATAAAACATTTGAAAACGGACCATTTTCCACATTTCTGAAGCATGACGTAATGGGGGGGTGTTATCTCTTTTGTCGAAAATCAGCCGTTTTTGCTCGAACATTAAATGCCTCCAAATGGTATTTAATTAACTTCCAGAGCCCCTGGAAGCATGAAAATCACTTTAAACATGCTAATTTTAGCTCTAACACTGATGATCCACCTACAAATGTGAACTGACTTTCAAAAATAAAACCTTTGAAAACTGACCATTTTCCACATTTCTGAAGCATGACGTAATGGGGGGGTGTTATCTCTTTTGTCGAAAATCAGCCGTTTTTGCTCGAACATTAAATGCCTCCAAATGGTATTTAATTAACTTCCCGGGGTGAAGAAACCCTTTTTGAGAACTCAGAGTGAGTAAATTGGCCATTTTCATGCACTTTTAACCATTCCATAAATCTTGTGTTTTGGGCCCCTGGAAGCATGAAAATCACTTTAAACATGCTAATTTTAGCTCTAACACTGATGATCCACCTACAAATGTGAACTGACGTTCAAAAATAAAACATTTGAAAACGGACCATTTTCCACATTTCTGAAGCATGACGTAATGGGGGGGTGTTATCTCTTTTGTCGAAAATCAGCCGTTTTTGCTCGAACATTAAATGCCTCCAAATGGTATTTAATTAACTTCCCGAGCCCCTGGAAGCATGAAAATCACTTTAAACATGCTAATTTTAGCTCTAACACTGATGATCCACCTACAAATGTGAACTGACGTTCAAAAATAAAACATTTGAAAACGGACCATTTTCCACATTTCTGAAGCATGACGTAATGGGGGGGTGTTATCTCTTTTGTCGAAAATCAGCCGTTTTTGCTCGAACATTAAATGCCTCCAAATGGTATTTAATTAACTTCCTGAGCCCCTGGAAGCATGAAAATCACCTTAAACATGCTAATTTTAGCTCTAACACTGATGATCCACCTACAAATTTGAACTGACGTTCAAAAATAAAACATTTGAAAACTGACCATTTTCCACATTTCTGAAGCATGACGTAATGGGGGGGTGTTATCTCTTTTGTCAAAAATCAGCCGTTTTTGCTCGAACATTAAATGCCTCCAAATGGTATTTAATTAACTTCCCGGGGTGAAGAAACCCTTTTTGAGAACTCAGAGTGAGTAAATTGGCCATTTTCATGCACTTTTAACCATTCCATAAATCTTGTGTTTTGGGCCCCTGGAAGCATGAAAATCACTTTAAACATGCTAATTTTAGCTCTAACACTGATGATCCACCTACAAATGTGAACTGACGTTCAAAAATAAAACATTTGAAAACGGACCATTTTCCACATTTCTGAAGCATGACGTAATGGGGGGGTGTTATCTCTTTTGTCGAAAATCAGCCGTTTTTGCTCGAACATTAAATGCCTCCAAATGGTATTTAATTAACTTCCCGAGCCCCTGGAAGCATGAAAATCACTTTAAACATGCTAATTTTAGCTCTAACACTGATGATCCACCTACAAATGTGAACTGACGTTCAAAAATAAAACATTTGAAAACGGACCATTTTCCACATTTCTGAAGCATGACGTAATGGGGGGGTGTTATCTCTTTTGTCGAAAATCAGCCGTTTTTGCTCGAACATTAAATGCCTCCAAATGGTATTTAATTAACTTCCCGGGGTGAAGAAACCCTTTTTGAGAACTCAGAGTGAGTAAATTGGCCATTTTCATGCACTTTTAACCATTCCATAAATCTTGTGTTTTGGGCCCCTGGAAGCATGAAAATCACTTTAAACATGCTAATTTTAGCTCTAACACTGATGATCCACCTACAAATGTGAACTGACGTTCAAAAATAAAACATTTGAAAACGGACCATTTTCCACATTTCTGAAGCATGACGTAATGGGGGGGTGTTATCTCTTTTGTCGAAAATCAGCCGTTTTTGCTCGAACATTAAATGCCTCCAAATGGTATTTATTTCACTTCCCGAGCCTCTGGAAGCATGAAAATCACTTTAAACATGCTAATTTTAGCTCTAACACTGATGATCCACCTACAAATGTGAACTGACGTTCAAAAATAAAACATTTGAAAACGGACCATTTTCCACATTTCTGAAGCATGACGTAATGGGGGGTGTTATCTCTTTTGTCGAAAATCAGCCGTTTTTGCTCGAACATTAAATGCCTCCAAATGGTATTTAATTAACTTCCCGAGCCCCTGGAAGCATGAAAATCACTTTAAACATGCTAATTTTAGCTCTAACACTGATGATCCACCTACAAATGTGAACTGACGTTCAAAAATAAAACATTTGAAAACGGACCATTTTCCACATTTCTGAAGCATGACGTAATGGGGGGGTGTTATCTCTTTTGTCGAAAATCAGCCGTTTTTGCTCGAACATTAAATGCCTCCAAATGGTATTTAATTAACTTCCCGAGCCCCTGGAAGCATGAAAATCACTTTAAACATGCTAATTTTAGCTCTAACACTGATGATCCACCTACAAATGTGAACTGACGTTCAAAAATAAAACATTTGAAAACGGACCATTTTCCACATTTCTGAAGCATGACGTAATGGGGGGGTGTTATCTCTTTTGTCGAAAATCAGCCATTTTTGCTCGAACATTAAATGCCTCCAAATGGTATTTATTTCACTTCCCGGGGTGAAGAAACCCTTTTTGAGAACTCAGAGTGAGTAAATTGGCCATTTTCATGCACTTTTAACCATTCCATTAATCTTGTGTTTTGGGCCCCTGGAAGCATGAAAATCACTTTAAACATGCTAATTTTAGCTCTAACACTGATGATCCACCTACAAATGTGAACTGACGTTCAAAAATAAAACATTTGAAAACGGACCATTTTCCACATTTCTGAAGCATGACGTAATGGGGGGGTGTTATCTCTTTTGTCGAAAATCAGCCGTTTTTGCTCGAACATTAAATGCCTCCAAATGGTATTTATTTCACTTCCCGGGGTGAAGAAACCCTTTTTGAGAACTCAGAGTGAGTAAATTGGCCATTTTCATACACTTTTAACCATTCCATTAATCTTGTGTTTTGGGCCCCTGGAAGCATGAAAATCACTTTAAACATGCTAATTTTAGCTCTAACACTGATGATCCACCTACAAATGTGAACTGACGTTCAAAAATAAAACATTTGAAAACGGACCATTTTCCACATTTCTGAAGCATGACGTAATGGGGGGGTGTTATCTCTTTTGTCGAAAATCAGCCGTTTTTGCTCGAACATTAAATGCCTCCAAATGGTATTTATTTCACTTCCCGGGGTGAAGAAACCCTTTTTGAGAACTCAGAGTGAGTAAATTGGCCATTTTCATGCACTTTTAACCATTCCATTAATCTTGTGTTTTGGGCCCCTGGAAGCATGAAAATCACTTTAAACATGCTAATTTTAGCTCTAACACTGATGATCCACCTACAAATGTGAACTGACGTTCAAAAATAAAACATTTGAAAACGGACCATTTTCCACATTTCTGAAGCATGACGTAATGGGGGGGTGTTATCTCTTTTGTCGAAAATCAGCCGTTTTTGCTCGAACATTAAATGCCTCCAAATGGTATTTAATTAACTTCCCGAGCCCCTGGAAGCATGAAAATCACTTTAAACATGCTAATTTTAGCTCTAACACTGATGATCCACCTACAAATGTGAACTGACGTTAAAAAATAAAACATTTGAAAACTGACCATTTTCCACATTTCTGAAGCATGACGTAATGGGGGGGTGTTATCTCTTTTGTCGAAAATAAGCCGTTTTTGCTCGAACATTAAATGCCTCCAAATGGTATTTAATTAACTTCCCGGGGTGAAGAAACCCTTTTTGAGAACTCAGAGTGAGTAAATTGGCCATTTTCATGCACTTTTAACCATTCCATAAATCTTGTGTTTTGGGCCCCTGGAAGCATGAAAATCACTTTAAACATGCTAATTTTAGCTCTAACACTGATGATCCACCTACAAATGTGAACTGACGTTCAAAAATAAAACATTTGAAAACGGACCATTTTCCACATTTCTGAAGCATGACGTAATGGGGGGGTGTTATCTCTTTTGTCGAAAATCAGCCGTTTTTGCTCGAACATTAAATGCCTCCAAATGGTATTTATTTCACTTCCCGAGCCTCTGGAAGCATGAAAATCACTTTAAACATGCTAATTTTAGCTCTAACACTGATGATCCACCTACAAATGTGAACTGACGTTCAAAAATAAAACATTTGAAAACGGACCATTTTCCACATTTCTGAAGCATGACGTAATGGGGGGGTGTTATCTCTTTTGTCGAAAATCAGCCGTTTTTGCTCGAACATTAAATGCCTCCAAATGGTATTTAATTAACTTCCCGAGCCCCTGGAAGCATGAAAATCACTTTAAACATGCTAATTTTAGCTCTAACACTGATGATCCACCTACAAATGTGAACTGACGTTCAAAAATAAAACATTTGAAAACGGACCATTTTTCACATTTCTGAAGCATGACGTAATGGGGGGGTGTTATCTCTTTTGTCGAAAATCAGCCGTTTTTGCTCGAACATTAAATGCCTCCAAATGGTATTTAATTAACTTCCCGGGGTGAAGAAACCCTTTTTGAGAACTCAGAGTGAGTAAATTGGCCATTTTCATGCACTTTTAACCATTCCATAAATCTTGTGTTTTGGGCCCCTGGAAGCATGAAAATCACTTTAAACATGCTAATTTTAGCTCTAACACTGATGATCCACCTACAAATGTGAACTGACGTTCAAAAATAAAACATTTGAAAACGGACCATTTTCCACATTTCTGAAGCATGACGTAATGGGGGGGTGTTATCTCTTTTGTCGAAAATCAGCCGTTTTTGCTCGAACATTAAATGCCTCCAAATGGTATTTAATTAACTTCCCGAGCCCCTGGAAGCATGAAAATCACTTTAAACATGCTAATTTTAGCTCTAACACTGATGATCCACCTACAAATGTGAACTGACGTTCAAAAATAAAACATTTGAAAACGGACCATTTTCCACATTTCTGAAGCATGACGTAATGGGGGGGTGTTATCTCTTTTGTCGAAAATCAGCCGTTTTTGCTCGAACATTAAATGCCTCCAAATGGTATTTATTTCACTTCCCGGGGTTAAGAAACCCTTTTTGAGAACTCAGAGTGAGTAAATTGGCCATTTTCATGCACTTTTAACCATTCCATTAATCTTGTGTTTTGGGCCCCTGGAAGCATGAAAATCACTTTAAACATGCTAATTTTAGCTCTAACACTGATGATCCACCTACAAATGTGAACTGACGTTCAAAAATAAAACATTTGAAAACGGACCATTTTCCACATTTCTGAAGCATGACGTAATGGGGGGGGTGTTATCTCTTTTGTCGAAAATCAGCCGTTTTTGCTCGAACATTAAATGCCTCCAAATGGTATTTAATTAACTTCCCGGGGTGAAGAATCCCTTTTTGAGAACTCAGAGTGAGTAAATTGGCCATTTTCATGCACTTTTAACCATTCCATTAATCTTGTGTTTTGGGCCCCTGGAAGCATGAAAATCACTTTAAACATGCTAATTTTAGCTCTAACACTGATGATCCACCTACAAATGTGAACTGACGTTCAAAAATAAAACATTTGAAAACGGACCATTTTCCACATTTCTGAAGCATGACGTAATGGGGGGGTGTTATCTCTTTTGTCGAAAATCAGCCGTTTTTGCTCGAACATTAAATGCCTCCAAATGGTATTTATTTCACTTCCCGGGGTGAAGAAACCCTTTTTGAGAACTCAGAGTGAGTAAATTGGCCATTTTCATGCACTTTTAACCATTCCATAAATCTTGTGTTTTGGGCCCCTGGAAGCATGAAAATCACTTTAAACATGCTAATTTTAGCTCTAACACTGATGATCCACCTACAAATGTGAACTGACGTTCAAAAATAAAACATTTAAAAACGGACCATTTTCCACATTTCTGAAGCATGACGTAATGGGGGGGTGTTATCTCTTTTGTCGAAAATCAGCCGTTTTTGCTCGAACATTAAATGCCTCCAAATGGTATTTATTTCACTTCCCGAGCCCCTGGAAGCATGAAAATCACTTTAAACATGCTAATTTTAGCTCTAACACTGATGATCCACCTACAAATGTGAACTGACGTTCAAAAATAAAACATTTGAAAACGGACCATTTTCCAAATTTCTGAAGCATGACGTAATGGGGGGGTGTTATCTCTTTTGTCGAAAATCAGCCGTTTTTGCTCGAACATTAAATGCCTCCAAATGGTATTTAATTAACTTCCCGTGCCCCTGGAAGCATGAAAATCACTTTAAACATGCTAATTTTAGCTCTAACACTGATGATCCACCTACAAATGTGAACTGACGTTCAAAAATAAAACATTTGAAAACGGACCATTTTCCACATTTCTGAAGCATGACGTAATGGGGGGGTGTTATGTCTTTTGTCGAAAATCAGCCGTTTTTGCTCGAACATTAAATGCCTCCAAATGGTATTTAATTAACTTCCCGGGGTGAAGAAACCCTTTTTGAGAACTCAGAGTGAGTAAATTGGCCATTTTCATGCACTTTTAACCATTCCATAAATCTTGTGTTTTGGGCCCCTGGAAGCATGAAAATCACTTTAAACATGCTAATTTTAGCTCTAACACTGATGATCCACCTACAAATGTGAACTGACGTTCAAAAATAAAACATTTGAAAACGGACCATTTTCCACATTTCTGAAGCATGACGTAATGGGGGGGTGTTATCTCTTTTGTCGAAAATCAGCCGTTTTTGCTCGAACATTAAATGCCTCCAAATGGTATTTAATTAACTTCCCGAGCCCCTGGAAGCATGAAAATCACTTTAAACATGCTAATTTTAGCTCTAACACTGATGATCCACCTACAAATGTGAACTGACGTTCAAAAATAAAACATTTGAAAACGGACCATTTTCCACATTTCTGAAGCATGACGTAATGGGGGGGTGTTATCTCTTTTGTCGAAAATCAGCCGTTTTTGCTCGAACATTAAATGCCTCCAAATGGTATTTAATTAACTTCCCGAGGTGAAGAAACCCTTTTTGAGAACTCAGAGTGAGTAAATTGGCCATTTTCATGCACTTTTAACCATTCCATAAATCTTGTGTTTTGGGCCCCTGGAAGCATGAAAATCACTTTAAACATGCTAATTTTAGCTCTAACACTGATAATCCACCTACAAATGTGAACTGACGTTCAAAAATAAAACATTTGAAAACGGACCATTTTCCACATTTCTGAAGCATGACGTAATGGGGGGGTGTTATCTCTTTTGTCGAAAATCAGCCGTTTTTGCTCGAACATTAAACGCCTCCAAATGGTATTTATTTCACTTCCCGGGGTGAAGAAACCCTTTTTGAGAACTCAGAGTGAGTAAATTGGCCATTTTCATGCACTTTTAACCATTCCATTAATCTTGTGTTTTGGGCCCCTGGAAGCATGAAAATCACTTTAAACATGCTAATTTTAGCTCTAACACTGATGATCCACCTACAAATGTGAACTGACGTTCAAAAATAAAACATTTGAAAACGGACCATTTTCCACATTTCTGAAGCATGACGTAATGGGGGGGTGTTATCTCTTTTGTCGAAAATCAGCCGTTTTTGCTCGAACATTAAATGCCTCCAAATGGTATTTAATTAACTTCCCTGGGTGAAGAAACCCTTTTTGAGAACTCAGAGTGAGTAAATTGGCCATTTTCATGCACTTTTAACCATTCCATAAATCTTGTGTTTTGGGCCCCTGGAAGCATGAAAATCACTTTAAACATGCTAATTTTAGCTCTAACACTGATGATCCACCTACAAATGTGAACTGACGTTCAAAAATAAAACATTTGAAAACGGACCATTTTCCACATTTCTGAAGCATGACGTAATGGGGGGGTGTTATCTCTTTTGTCGAAAATCAGCCGTTTTTGCTCGAACATTAAATGCCTCCAAATGGTATTTAATTAACTTCCCGAGCCCCTCGAAGCATGAAAATCACTTTAAACATGCTAATTTTAACTCTAACACTGATGATCCACCTACAAATGTGAACTGACGTTCAAAAATAAAACATTTGAAAACGGACCATTTTCCACATTTCTGAAGCATGACGTAATAGGGGGGTGTTATCTCTTTTGTCGAAAATCAGCCGTTTTTGCTCGAACATTAAATGCCTCCAAATGGTATTTATTTCACTTCCCGGGGTGAAGAAACCCTTTTTGAGAACTCAGAGTGAGTAAATTGGCCATTTTCATGCACTTTTAACCATTCCATTAATCTTGTGTTTTGGGCCCCTGGAAGCATGAAAATCACTTTAAACATGCTAATTTTAGCTCTAACACTGATGATCCACCTACAAATGTGAACTGACGTTCAAAAATAAAACATTTGAAAACGGACCATTTTCCACATTTCTGAAGCATGACGTAATGGGGGGGTGTTATCTCTTTTGTCGAAAATCAGCCGTTTTTGCTCGAACATTAAATGCCTCCAATTGGTATTTAATTAACTTCCCGAGCCCCTGGAAGCATGAAAATCACTTTAAACATGCTAATTTTAGCTCTAACACTGATGATCCACCTACAAATGTGAACTGACGTTCAAAAATAAAACATTTGAAAACGGACCATTTTCCACATTTCTGAAGCATGACGTAATGGGGGGGTGTTATCTCTTTTGTTGAAAATCAGCCGTTTTTGCTCGAACATTAAATGCCTCCAAATGGTATTTAATTAACTTCCCGGGGTGAAGAATCCCTTTTTGAGAACTCAGAGTGAGTAAATTGGCCATTTTCATGCACTTTTAACCATTCCATAAATCTTGTGTTTTGGGCCCCTGGAAGCACGAAAATCACTTTAAACATGCTAATTTTAGCTCTAACACTGATAATCCACCTACAAATGCGAACTGACGTTCAAAAATAAAACATTTGAAAACGGACCATTTTCCACATTTCTGAAGCATGACGTAATGGGGGGGTGTTATCTCTTTTGTCGAAAATCAGCCGTTTTTGCTCGAACATTAAATGCCTCCAAATGGTATTTAATTAACTTCCCGAGCCCCTGGAAGCATGAAAATCACTTTAAACATGCTAATTTTAGCTCTAACACTGATGATCCACCTACAAATGTGAACTGACGTTCAAAAATAAAACATTTGAAAACGGACCATTTTCCACATTTCTGAAGCATGACGTAATGGGGGGGTGTTATCTCTTTTGTCGAAAATCAGCCGTTTTTGCTCGAACATTAAATGCCTCCAAATGGTATTTAATTAACTTCCCGGGGTGAAGAAACCCTTTTTGAGAACTCAGAGTGAGTAAATTGGCCATTTTCATGCACTTTTAACCATTCCATAAATCTTGTGTTTTGGGCCCCTGGAAGCATGAAAATCACTTTAAACATGCTAATTTTAGCTCTAACACTGATGATCCACCTACAAATGTGAACTGACGTTCAAATATAAAACATTTGAAAACGGACCATTTTCCACATTTCTGAAGCATGACGTAATGGGGGGGGTGTTATCTCTTTTGTCGAAAATCAGCCGTTTTTGCTCGAACATTAAATGCCTCCAAATGGTATTTAATTAACTTCCCGAGCCCCTGGAAGCATGAAAATCACTTTAAACATGCTAATTTTAGCTCTAACACTGATGATCCACCTACAAATGTGAACTGACGTTCAAAAATAAAACATTTGAAAACGGACCATTTTCCACATTTCTGAAGCATGACGTAATGGGGGGGTGTTATCTCTTTTGTCGAAAATCAGCCGTTTTTGCTCGAACATTAAATGCCTCCAAATGGTATTTAATTAACTTCCCGAGCCCCTGGAAGCATGAAAATCACTTTAAACATGCTAATTTTAGCTCTAACACTGATGATCCACCTACAAATGTGAACTGACGTTCAAAAATAAAACATTTGAAAACGGACCATTTTCCACATTTCTGAAGCATGACGTAATGGGGGGTGTTATCTCTTTTGTCGAAAATCAGCCGTTTTTGCTCGAACATTAAATGCCTCCAAATGGTATTTAATTAACTTCCCGAGCCCCTGGAAGCATGAAAATCACTTTAAACATGCTAATTTTAGCTCTAACACTGATGATCCACCTACAAATGTGAACTGACGTTCAAAAATAAAACATTTGAAAACGGACCATTTTCCACATTTCTGAAGCATGACGTAATGGGGGGGTGTTATCTGTTTTGTCGAAAATCAGCCGTTTTTGCTCGAACATTAAATGCCTCCAAATGGTATTTAATTAACTTCCCGGGGTGAAGAAACCCTTTTTGAGAACTCAGAGTGAGTAAATTGGCCATTTTCATGCACTTTTAACCATTCCATAAATCTTGTGTTTTGGGCCCCTGGAAGCATGAAAATCACTTTAAACATGCTAATTTTAGCTCTAACACTGATGATCCACCTACAAATGTGAACTGACGTTCAAAAATAAAACATTTGAAAACGGACCATTTTCCACATTTCTGAAGCATGACGTAATGGGGGGGTGTTATCTATTTTGTCGAAAATCAGCCGTTTTTGCTCGAACATTAAATGCCTCCAAATGGTATTTAATTAACTTCCCGAGCCCCTGGAAGCATGAAAATCACTTTAAACATGCTAATTTTAGCTCTAACACTGATGATCCACCTACAAATGTGAACTGACGTTCAAAAATAAAACATTTGAAAACGGACCATTTTCCACATTTCTGAAGCATGACGTAATGGGGGGGTGTTATCTCTTTTGTCGAAAATCAGCCGTTTTTGCTCGAACATTAAATGCCTCCAAATGGTATTTAATTAACTTCCCTGGGTGAAGAAACCCTTTTTGAGAACTCAGAGTGAGTAAATTGGCCATTTTCATGCACTTTTAACCATTCCATAAATCTTGTGTTTTGGGCCCCTGGAAGCATGAAAATCACTTTAAACATGCTAATTTTAGCTCTAACACTGATGATCCACCTACAAATGTGAACTGACGTTCAAAAATAAAACATTTGAAAACGGACCATTTTCCACATTTCTGAAGCATGACGTAATGGGGGGGTGTTATCTCTTTTGTCGAAAATCAGCCGTTTTTGCTCGAACATTAAATGCCTCCAAATGGTATTTAATTAACTTCCCGAGCCCCTCGAAGCATGAAAATCACTTTAAACATGCTAATTTTAACTCTAACACTGATGATCCACCTACAAATGTGAACTGACGTTCAAAAATAAAACATTTGAAAACGGACCATTTTCCACATTTCTGAAGCATGACGTAATGGGGGGGTGTTATCTCTTTTGTCGAAAATCAGCCGTTTTTGCTCGAACATTAAATGCCTCCAAATGGTATTTATTTCACTTCCCGGGGTGAAGAAACCCTTTTTGAGAACTCAGAGTGAGTAAATTGGCCATTTTCATGCACTTTTAACCATTCCATTAATCTTGTGTTTTGGGCCCCTGGAAGCATGAAAATCACTTTAAACATGCTAATTTTAGCTCTAACACTGATGATCCACCTACAAATGTGAACTGACGTTCAAAAATAAAACATTTGAAAACGGACCATTTTCCACATTTCTGAAGCATGACGTAATGGGGGGGTGTTATCTCTTTTGTCGAAAATCAGCCGTTTTTGCTCGAACATTAAATGCCTCCAATTGGTATTTAATTAACTTCCCGAGCCCCTGGAAGCATGAAAATCACTTTAAACATGCTAATTTTAGCTCTAACACTGATGATCCACCTACAAATGTGAACTGACGTTCAAAAATAAAACATTTGAAAACGGACCATTTTCCACATTTCTGAAGCATGACGTAATGGGGGGGTGTTATCTCTTTTGTTGAAAATCAGCCGTTTTTGCTCGAACATTAAATGCCTCCAAATGGTATTTAATTAACTTCCCGGGGTGAAGAATCCCTTTTTGAGAACTCAGAGTGAGTAAATTGGCCATTTTCATGCACTTTTAACCATTCCATAAATCTTGTGTTTTGGGCCCCTGGAAGCACGAAAATCACTTTAAACATGCTAATTTTAGCTCTAACACTGATAATCCACCTACAAATGCGAACTGACGTTCAAAAATAAAACATTTGAAAACGGACCATTTTCCACATTTCTGAAGCATGACGTAATGGGGGGGTGTTATCTCTTTTGTCGAAAATCAGCCGTTTTTGCTCGAACATTAAATGCCTCCAAATGGTATTTAATTAACTTCCTGAGCCCCTGGAAGCATGAAAATCACTTTAAACATGCTAATTTTAGCTCTAACACTGATGATCCACCTACAAATGTGAACTGACGTTCAAAAATAAAACATTTGAAAACGGACCATTTTCCACATTTCTGAAGCATGACGTAATGGGGGGGTGTTATCTCTTTTGTCGAAAATCAGCCGTTTTTGCTCGAACATTAAATGCCTCCAAATGGTATTTAATTAACTTCCCGGGGTGAAGAAACCCTTTTTGAGAACTCAGAGTGAGTAAATTGGCCATTTTCATGCACTTTTAACCATTCCATAAATCTTGTGTTTTGGGCCCCTGGAAGCATGAAAATCACTTTAAACATGCTAATTTTAGCTCTAACACTGATGATCCACCTACAAATGTGAACTGACGTTCAAATATAAAACATTTGAAAACGGACCATTTTCCACATTTCTGAAGCATGACGTAATGGGGGGGTGTTATCTCTTTTGTCGAAAATCAGCCGTTTTTGCTCGAACATTAAATGCCTCCAAATGGTATTTAATTAACTTCCCGAGCCCCTGGAAGCATGAAAATCACTTTAAACATGCTAATTTTAGCTCTAACACTGATGATCCACCTACAAATGTGAACTGACGTTCAAAAATAAAACATTTGAAAACGGACCATTTTCCACATTTCTGAAGCATGACGTAATGGGGGGGTGTTATCTCTTTTGTCGAAAATCAGCCGTTTTTGCTCGAACATTAAATGCCTCCAAATGGTATTTAATTAACTTCCCGAGCCCCTGGAAGCATGAAAATCACTTTAAACATGCTAATTTTAGCTCTAACACTGATGATCCACCTACAAATGTGAACTGACGTTCAAAAATAAAACATTTGAAAACGGACCATTTTCCACATTTCTGAAGCATGACGTAATGGGGGGTGTTATCTCTTTTGTCGAAAATCAGCCGTTTTTGCTCGAACATTAAATGCCTCCAAATGGTATTTAATTAACTTCCCGAGCCCCTGGAAGCATGAAAATCACTTTAAACATGCTAATTTTAGCTCTAACACTGATGATCCACCTACAAATGTGAACTGACGTTCAAAAATAAAACATTTGAAAACGGACCATTTTCCACATTTCTGAAGCATGACGTAATGGGGGGGTGTTATCTGTTTTGTCGAAAATCAGCCGTTTTTGCTCGAACATTAAATGCCTCCAAATGGTATTTAATTAACTTCCCGGGGTGAAGAAACCCTTTTTGAGAACTCAGAGTGAGTAAATTGGCCATTTTCATGCACTTTTAACCATTCCATAAATCTTGTGTTTTGGGCCCCTGGAAGCATGAAAATCACTTTAAACATGCTAATTTTAGCTCTAACACTGATGATCCACCTACAAATGTGAACTGACGTTCAAAAATAAAACATTTGAAAACGGACCATTTTCCACATTTCTGAAGCATGACGTAATGGGGGGGTGTTATCTATTTTGTCGAAAATCAGCCGTTTTTGCTCGAACATTAAATGCCTCCAAATGGTATTTAATTAACTTCCCGAGCCCCTGGAAGCATGAAAATCACTTTAAACATGCTAATTTTAGCTCTAACACTGATGATCCACCTACAAATGTGAACTGACGTTCAAAAATAAAACATTTGAAAACGGACCATTTTCCACATTTCTGAAGCATGACGTAATGGGGGGGTGTTATCTCTTTTGTCGAAAATCAGCCGTTTTTGCTCGAACATTAAATGCCTCCAAATGGTATTTAATTAACTTCCCTGGGTGAAGAAACCCTTTTTGAGAACTCAGAGTGAGTAAATTGGCCATTTTCATGCACTTTTAACCATTCCATAAATCTTGTGTTTTGGGCCCCTGGAAGCATGAAAATCACTTTAAACATGCTAATTTTAGCTCTAACACTGATGATCCACCTACAAATGTGAACTGACGTTCAAAAATAAAACATCTGAAAACGGACCATTTTCCACATTTCTGAAGCATGACGTAATGGGGGGGTGTTATCTCTTTTGTCGAAAATCAGCCGTTTTTGCTCGAACATTAAATGCCTCCAAATGGTATTTAATTAACTTCCCGAGCCCCTCGAAGCATGAAAATCACTTTAAACATGCTAATTTTAACTCTAACACTGATGATCCACCTACAAATGTGAACTGACGTTCAAAAATAAAACATTTGAAAACGGACCATTTTCCACATTTCTGAAGCATGACGTAATGGGGGGGTGTTATCTCTTTTGTCGAAAATCAGCCGTTTTTGCTCGAACATTAAATGCCTCCAAATGGTATTTATTTCACTTCCCGGGGTGAAGAAACCCTTTTTGAGAACTCAGAGTGAGTAAATTGGCCATTTTCATGCACTTTTAACCATTCCATTAATCTTGTGTTTTGGGCCCCTGGAAGCATGAAAATCACTTTAAACATGCTAATTTTAGCTCTAACACTGATGATCCACCTACAAATGTGAACTGACGTTCAAAAATAAAACATTTGAAAACGGACCATTTTCCACATTTCTGAAGCATGACGTAATGGGGGGGTGTTATCTCTTTTGTCGAAAATCAGCCGTTTTTGCTCGAACATTAAATGCCTCCAATTGGTATTTAATTAACTTCCCGAGCCCCTGGAAGCATGAAAATCACTTTAAACATGCTAATTTTAGCTCTAACACTGATGATCCACCTACAAATGTGAACTGACGTTCAAAAATAAAACATTTGAAAACGGACCATTTTCCACATTTCTGAAGCATGACGTAATGGGGGGGTGTTATCTCTTTTGTTGAAAATCAGCCGTTTTTGCTCGAACATTAAATGCCTCCAAATGGTATTTAATTAACTTCCCGGGGTGAAGAATCCCTTTTTGAGAACTCAGAGTGAGTAAATTGGCCATTTTCATGCACTTTTAACCATTCCATAAATCTTGTGTTTTGGGCCCCTGGAAGCACGAAAATCACTTTAAACATGCTAATTTTAGCTCTAACACTGATAATCCACCTACAAATGCGAACTGACGTTCAAAAATAAAACATTTGAAAACGGACCATTTTCCACATTTCTGAAGCATGACGTAATGGGGGGGTGTTATCTCTTTTGTCGAAAATCAGCCGTTTTTGCTCGAACATTAAATGCCTCCAAATGGTATTTAATTAACTTCCCGAGCCCCTGGAAGCATGAAAATCACTTTAAACATGCTAATTTTAGCTCTAACACTGATGATCCACCTACAAATGTGAACTGACGTTCAAAAATAAAACATTTGAAAACGGACCATTTTCCACATTTCTGAAGCATGACGTAATGGGGGGGTGTTATCTCTTTTGTCGAAAATCAGCCGTTTTTGCTCGAACATTAAATGCCTCCAAATGGTATTTAATTAACTTCCCGGGGTGAAGAAACCCTTTTTGAGAACTCAGAGTGAGTAAATTGGCCATTTTCATGCACTTTTAACCATTCCATAAATCTTGTGTTTTGGGCCCCTGGAAGCATGAAAATCACTTTAAACATGCTAATTTTAGCTCTAACACTGATGATCCACCTACAAATGTGAACTGACGTTCAAATATAAAACATTTGAAAACGGACCATTTTCCACATTTCTGAAGCATGACGTAATGGGGGGGTGTTATCTCTTTTGTCGAAAATCAGCCGTTTTTGCTCGAACATTAAATGCCTCCAAATGGTATTTAATTAACTTCCCAAGCCCCTGGAAGCATGAAAATCACTTTAAACATGCTAATTTTAGCTCTAACACTGATGATCCACCTACAAATGTGAACTGACGTTCAAAAATAAAACATTTGAAAACGGACCATTTTCCACATTTCTGAAGCATGACGTAATGGGGGGGTGTTATCTCTTTTGTCGAAAATCAGCCGTTTTTGCTCGAACATTAAATGCCTCCAAATGGTATTTAATTAACTTCCCGAGCCCCTGGAAGCATGAAAATCACTTTAAACATGCTAATTTTAGCTCTAACACTGATGATCCACCTACAAATGTGAACTGACGTTCAAAAATAAAACATTTGAAAACGGACCATTTTCCACATTTCTGAAGCATGACGTAATGGGGGGTGTTATCTCTTTTGTCGAAAATCAGCCGTTTTTGCTCGAACATTAAATGCCTCCAAATGGTATTTAATTAACTTCCCGAGCCCCTGGAAGCATGAAAATCACTTTAAACATGCTAATTTTAGCTCTAACACTGATGATCCACCTACAAATGTGAACTGACGTTCAAAAATAAAACATTTGAAAACGGACCATTTTCCACATTTCTGAAGCATGACGTAATGGGGGGGTGTTATCTGTTTTGTCGAAAATCAGCCGTTTTTGCTCGAACATTAAATGCCTCCAAATGGTATTTAATTAACTTCCCGGGGTGAAGAAACCCTTTTTGAGAACTCAGAGTGAGTAAATTGGCCATTTTCATGCACTTTTAACCATTCCATAAATCTTGTGTTTTGGGCCCCTGGAAGCATGAAAATCACTTTAAACATGCTAATTTTAGCTCTAACACTGATGATCCACCTACAAATGTGAACTGACGTTCAAAAATAAAACATTTGAAAACGGACCATTTTCCACATTTCTGAAGCATGACGTAATGGGGGGGTGTTATCTATTTTGTCGAAAATCAGCCGTTTTTGCTCGAACATTAAATGCCTCCAAATGGTATTTAATTAACTTCCCGAGCCCCTGGAAGCATGAAAATCACTTTAAACATGCTAATTTTAGCTCTAACACTGATGATCCACCTACAAATGTGAACTGACGTTCAAAAATAAAACATTTGAAAACGGACCATTTTCCACATTTCTGAAGCATGACGTAATGGGGGGGGTGTTATCTCTTTTGTCGAAAATCAGCCGTTTTTGCTCGAACATTAAATGCCTCCAAATGGTATTTAATTAACTTCCCGGGGTGAAGAAACCCTTTTTGAGAACTCAGAGTGAGTAAATTGGCCATTTTCATGCACTTTTAACCATTCCATAAATCTTGTGTTTTGGGCCCCTGGAAGCATGAAAATCACTTTAAACATGCTAATTTTAGCTCTAACACTGATGATCCACCTACAAATGTGAACTGACGTTCAAAAATAAAACATTTAAAAACGGACCATTTTCCACATTTCTGAAGCATGACGTAATGGGGGGGTGTTATCTCTTTTGTCGAAAATCAGCCGTTTTTGCTTGAACATTAAATGCCTCCAAATGGTATTTATTTCACTTCCCGAGCCCCTGGAAGCATGAAAATCACTTTAAACATGCTAATTTTAGCTCTAACACTGATGATCCACCTACAAATGTGAACTGACGTTCAAAAATAAAACATTTGAAAACGGACCATTTTCCACATTTCTGAAGCATGACGTAATGGGGGGGTGTTATCTCTTTTGTCGAAAATCAGCCGTTTTTGCTCGAACATTAAATGCCTCCAAATGGTATTTAATTAACTTCCCGTGCCCCTGGAAGCATGAAAATCACTTTAAACATGCTAATTTTAGCTCTAACACTGATGATCCACCTACAAATGTGAACTGACGTTCAAAAATAAAACATTTGAAAACGGACCATTTTCCACATTTCTGAAGCATGACGTAATGGGGGGTGTTATCTCTTTTGTCGAAAATCAGCCGTTTTTGCTCGAACATTAAATGCCTCCAAATGGTATTTAATTAACTTCCCGGGGTGAAG
Organism: Lissotriton vulgaris; assembly: GCF_964263255.1. Classification (NCBI taxonomy): domain Eukaryota; kingdom Metazoa; phylum Chordata; class Amphibia; order Caudata; family Salamandridae; genus Lissotriton; species Lissotriton vulgaris. The sequence goes on along the minus strand of NW_028247745.1, from coordinate 71,283 downwards.
AAACCCTTTTTGAGAACTCAGAGTGAGTAAATTGGCCATTTTCATGCACTTTTAACCATTCCATAAATCTTGTGTTTTGGGCCCCTGGAAGCATGAAAATCACTTTAAACATGCTAATTTTAGCTCTAACACTGATGATCCACCTACAAATGTGAACTGACGTTCAAAAATAAAACATTTGAAAACGGACCATTTTCCACATTTCTGAAGCATGACGTAATGGGGGGGTGTTATCTCTTTTGTCGAAAATCAGCCGTTTTTGCTCGAACATTAAATGCCTCCAAATGGTATTTAATTAACTTCCCGAACCCCTGGAAGCATGAAAATCACTTTAAACATGCTAATTTTAGCTCTAACACTGATGATCCACCTACAAATGTGAACTGACGTTCAAAAATAAAACATTTGAAAACGGACCATTTTCCACATTTCTGAAGCATGACGTAATGGGGGGGTGTTATCTCTTTTGTCGAAAATCAGCCGTTTTTGCTCGAACATTAAATGCCTCCAAATGGTATTTAATTAACTTCCCGAGCCCCTGGAAGCATGAAAATCACTTTAAACATGTTAATTTTAGCTCTAACACTGATGATCCACCTACAAATGTGAACTGACGTTCAAAAATAAAACATTTGAAAACGGACCATTTTCCACATTTCTGAAGCATGACGTAATGGGGGGGTGTTATCTCTTTTGTCGAAAATCAGCCGTTTTTGCTCGAACATTAAATGCCTCCAAATGGTATTTAATTAACTTCCCGAGCCCCTGGAAGCATGAAAATCACTTTAAACATGCTAATTTTAGCTCTAACACTGATGATCCACCTACAAATGTGAACTGACGTTCAAAAATAAAACATTTGAAAACGGACCATTTTCCACATTTCTGAAGCATGACGTAATGGGGGGGTGTTATCTCTTTTGTCAAAAATCAGCCGTTTTTGCTCGAACATTAAATGCCTCCAAATGGTATTTAATTAACTTCCCGAGCCCCTGGAAGCATGAAAATCACTTTAAACATGCTAATTTTAGCTCTAACACTGATGATCCACCTACAAATGTGAACTGACGTTCAAAAATAAAACATTTGAAAACGGACCATTTTCCACATTTCTGAAGCATGACGTAATGGGGGGGGTGTTATCTCTTTTGTCGAAAATCAGCCGTTTTTGCTCGAACATTAAATGCCTCCAAATGGTATTTATTTCACTTCCCGGGGTGAAGAAACCCTTTTTGAGAACTCAGAGTGAGTAAATTGGCCATTTTCATGCACTTTTAACCATTCCATTAATCTTGTGTTTTGGGCCCCTGGAAGCATGAAAATCACTTTAAACATGCTAATTTTAGCTCTAACACTGATGATCCACCTACAAATGTGAACTGACGTTCAAAAATAAAACATTTGAAAACGGACCATTTTCCACATTTCTGAAGCATGACGTAATGGGGGGGTGTTATCTCTTTTGTCGAAAATCAGCCGTTTTTGCTCGAACATTAAATGCCTCCAAATGGTATTTAATTAACTTCCCGAGCCCCTGGAAGCATGAAAATCACTTTAAACATGCTAATTTTAGCTCTAACACTGATGATCCACCTACAAATGTGAACTGACGTTCAAAAATAAAACATTTGAAAACGGACCATTTTCCACATTTCTGAAGCATGACGTAATGGGGGGGTGTTATCTCTTTTGTCGAAAATCAGCCGTTTTTGCTCGAACATTAAATGCCTCCAAATGGTATTTAATTAACTTCCCGAGCCCCTGGAAGCATGAAAATCACTTTAAACATGCTAATTTTAGCTCTAACACTGATGATCCACCTACAAATGTGAACTGACGTTCAAAAATAAAACATTTGAAAACGGACCATTTTCCACATTTCTGAAGCATGACGTAATGGGGGGGTGTTATCTCTTTTGTCGAAAATCAGCCGTTTTTGCTCGAACATTAAATGCCTCCAAATGGTATTTAATTAACTTCCCGAGCCCCTGGAAGCATGAAAATCACTTTAAACATGTTAATTTTAGCTCTAACACTGATGATCCACCTACAAATGTGAACTGACGTTCAAAAATAAAACATTTGAAAACGGACCATTTTCCACATTTCTGAAGCATGACGTAATGGGGGGGTGTTATCTCTTTTGTCGAAAATCAGCCGTTTTTGCTCGAACATTAAATGCCTCCAAATGGTATTTAATTAACTTCCCGAGCCCCTGGAAGCATGAAAATCACTTTAAACATGCTAATTTTAGCTCTAACACTGATGATCCACCTACAAATGTGAACTGACGTTCAAAAATAAAACATTTGAAAACGGACCATTTTCCACATTTCTGAAGCATGACGTAATGGGGGGGTGTTATCTCTTTTGTCAAAAATCAGCCGTTTTTGCTCGAACATTAAATGCCTCCAAATGGTATTTAATTAACTTCCCGAGCCCCTGGAAGCATGAAAATCACTTTAAACATGCTAATTTTAGCTCTAACACTGATGATCCACCTAAAAATGTGAACTGACGTTCAAAAATAAAACATTTGAAAACGGACCATTTTCCACATTTCTGAAGCATGACGTAATGGGGGGGTGTTATCTCTTTTGTCGAAAATCAGCCGTTTTTGCTCGAACATTAAATGCCTCCAAATGGTATTTATTTCACTTCCCGGGGTGAAGAAACCCTTTTTGAGAACTCAGAGTGAGTAAATTGGCCATTTTCATGCACTTTTAACCATTCCATTAATCTTGTGTTTTGGGCCCCTGGAAGCATGAAAATCACTTTAAACATGCTAATTTTAGCTCTAACACTGATGATCCATCTACAAATGTGAACTGACGTTCAAAAATAAAACATTTGAAAACGGACCATTTTCCACATTTCTGAAGCATGACGTAATGGGGGGGTGTTATCTCTTTTGTCGAAAATCAGCCGTTTTTGCTCGAACATTAAATGCCTCCAAATGGTATTTAATTAACTTCCCGAGCCCCTGGAAGCATGAAAATCACTTTAAACATGCTAATTTTAGCTCTAACACTGATGATCCACCTACAAATGTGAACTGACGTTCAAAAATAAAACATTTGAAAACGGACCATTTTCCACATTTCTGAAGCATGACGTAATGGGGGGGTGTTATCTCTTTTGTCGAAAATCAGCCGTTTTTGCTCGAACATTAAATGCCTCCAAATGGTATTTAATTAACTTCCCGAGGTGAAGAAACCCTTTTTGAGAACTCAGAGTGAGTAAATTGGCCATTTTCATGCACTTTTAACCATTCCATAAATCTTGTGTTTTGGGCCCCTGGAAGCATGAAAATCACTTTAAACATGCTAATTTTAGCTCTAACACTGATAATCCACCTACAAATGTGAACTGACGTTCAAAAATAAAACATTTGAAAACGGACCATTTTCCACATTTCTGAAGCATGACGTAATGGGGGGGTGTTATCTCTTTTGTCGAAAATCAGCCGTTTTTGCTCGAACATTAAACGCCTCCAAATGGTATTTATTTCACTTCCCGGGGTGAAGAAACCCTTTTTGAGAACTCAGAGTGAGTAAATTGGCCATTTTCATGCACTTTTAACCATTCCATTAATCTTGTGTTTTGGGCCCCTGGAAGCATGAAAATCACTTTAAACATGCTAATTTTAGCTCTAACACTGATGATCCACCTACAAATGTGAACTGACGTTCAAAAATAAAACATTTGAAAACGGACCATTTTCCACATTTCTGAAGCATGACGTAATGGGGGGGTGTTATCTCTTTTGTCGAAAATCAGCCGTTTTTGCTCGAACATTAAATGCCTCCAAATGGTATTTAATTAACTTCCCTGGGTGAAGAAACCCTTTTTGAGAACTCAGAGTGAGTAAATTGGCCATTTTCATGCACTTTTAACCATTCCATAAATCTTGTGTTTTGGGCCCCTGGAAGCATGAAAATCACTTTAAACATGCTAATTTTAGCTCTAACACTGATGATCCACCTACAAATGTGAACTGACGTTCAAAAATAAAACATTTGAAAACGGACCATTTTCCACATTTCTGAAGCATGACGTAATGGGGGGGTGTTATCTCTTTTGTCGAAAATCAGCCGTTTTTGCTCGAACATTAAATGCCTCCAAATGGTATTTAATTAACTTCCCGAGCCCCTCGAAGCATGAAAATCACTTTAAACATGCTAATTTTAACCCTAACACTGATGATCCACCTACAAATGTGAACTGACGTTCAAAAATAAAACATTTGAAAACGGACCATTTTCCACATTTCTGAAGCATGACGTAATGGGGGGGTGTTATCTCTTTTGTCGAAAATCAGCCGTTTTTGCTCGAACATTAAATGCCTCCAAATGGTATTTATTTCACTTCCCGGGGTGAAGAAACCCTTTTTGAGAACTCAGAGTGAGTAAATTGGCCATTTTCATGCACTTTTAACCATTCCATTAATCTTGTGTTTTGGGACCCTGGAAGCATGAAAATCACTTTAAACATGCTAATTTTAGCTCTAACACTGATGATCCACCTACAAATGTGAACTGACGTTCAAAAATAAAACATTTGAAAACGGACCATTTTCCACATTTCTGAAGCATGACGTAATGGGGGGGTGTTATCTCTTTTGTCGAAAATCAGCCGTTTTTGCTCGAACATTAAATGCCTCCAATTGGTATTTAATTAACTTCCCGAGCCCCTGGAAGCATGAAAATCACTTTAAACATGCTAATTTTAGCTCTAACACTGATGATCCACCTACAAATGTGAACTGACGTTCAAAAATAAAACATTTGAAAACGGACCATTTTCCACATTTCTGAAGCATGACGTAATGGGGGGGTGTTATCTCTTTTGTTGAAAATCAGCCGTTTTTGCTCGAACATTAAATGCCTCCAAATGGTATTTAATTAACTTCCCGGGGTGAAGAATCCCTTTTTGAGAACTCAGAGTGAGTAAATTGGCCATTTTCATGCACTTTTAACCATTCCATAAATCTTGTGTTTTGGGCCCCTGGAAGCACGAAAATCACTTTAAACATGCTAATTTTAGCTCTCACACTGATAATCCACCTACAAATGCGAACTGACGTTCAAAAATAAAACATTTGAAAACGGACCATTTTCCACATTTCTGAAGCATGACGTAATGGGGGGGTGTTATCTCTTTTGTCGAAAATCAGCCGTTTTTGCTCGAACATTAAATGCCTCCAAATGGTATTTATTTCACTTCCCGGGGTGAAGAAACCCTTTTTGAGAACTCAGAGTGAGTAAATTGGCCATTTTCATGCACTTTTAACCATTCCATTAATCTTGTGTTTTGGGCCCCTGGAAGCATGAAAATCACTTTAAACATGCTAATTTTAGCTCTAACACTGATGATCCACCTAAAAATGTGAACTGACGTTCAAAAATAAAACATTTGAAAACGGACCATTTTCCACATTTCTGAAGCATGACGTAATGGGGGGGTGTTATCTCTTTTGTCGAAAATCAGCCGTTTTTGCTCGAACATTAAATGCCTCCAAATGGTATTTAATTAACTTCCCGGGGTGAAGAAACCCTTTTTGAGAACTCAGAGTGAGTAAATTGGCCATTTTCATGCACTTTTAACCATTCCATAAATCTTGTGTTTTGGGCCCCTGGAAGCATGAAAATCACTTTAAACATGCTAATTTTAGCTCTAACACTGATGATCCACCTACAAATGTGAACTGACGTTCAAAAATAAAACATTTGAAAACGGACCATTTTCCACATTTCTGAAGCATGACGTAATGGGGGGGTGTTATCTCTTTTGTCGAAAATCAGCTGTTTTTGCTCGAACATTAAATGCCTCCAAATGGTATTTAATTAACTTCCCGAGCCCCTGGAAGCATGAAAATCACTTTAAACATGCTAATTTTAGCTCTAACACTGATGATCCACCTACAAATGTGAACTGACGTTCAAAAATAAAACATTTGAAAACGGACCATTTTCCACATTTCTGAAGCATGACGTAATGGGGGGGTGTTATCTCTTTTGTTGAAAATCAGCCGTTTTTGCTCGAACATTAAATGCCTCCAAATGGTATTTAATTAACTTCCCGGGGTGAAGAATCCCTTTTTGAGAACTCAGAGTGAGTAAATTGGCCATTTTCATGCACTTTTAACCATTCCATAAATCTTGTGTTTTGGGCCCCTGGAAGCACGAAAATCACTTTAAACATGCTAATTTTAGCTCTCACACTGATAATCCACCTACAAATGCGAACTGACGTTCAAAAATAAAACATTTGAAAACGGACCATTTTCCACATTTCTGAAGCATGACGTAATGGGGGGGTGTTATCTCTTTTGTCGAAAATCAGCCGTTTTTGCTCGAACATTAAATGCCTCCAAATGGTATTTATTTCACTTCCCGGGGTGAAGAAACCCTTTTTGAGAACTCAGAGTGAGTAAATTGGCCATTTTCATGCACTTTTAACCATTCCATTAATCTTGTGTTTTGGGCCCCTGGAAGCATGAAAATCACTTTAAACATGCTAATTTTAGCTCTAACACTGATGATCCACCTAAAAATGTGAACTGACGTTAAAAAATAAAACATTTGAAAACGGACCATTTTCCACATTTCTGAAGCATGACGTAATGGGGGGGTGTTATCTCTTTTGTCGAAAATCAGCCGTTTTTGCTCGAACATTAAATGCCTCCAAATGGTATTTAATTAACTTCCCGGGGTGAAGAAACCCTTTTTGAGAACTCAGAGTGAGTAAATTGGCCATTTTCATGCACTTTTAACCATTCCATAAATCTTGTGTTTTGGGCCCCTGGAAGCATGAAAATCACTTTAAACATGCTAATTTTAGCTCTAACACTGATGATCCACCTACAAATGTGAACTGACGTTCAAAAATAAAACATTTGAAAACGGACCATTTTCCACATTTCTGAAGCATGACGTAATGGGGGGGTGTTATCTCTTTTGTCGAAAATCAGCTGTTTTTGCTCGAACATTAAATGCCTCCAAATGGTATTTAATTAACTTCCCGAGCCCCTGGAAGCATGAAAATCACTTTAAACATGCTAATTTTAGCTCTAACACTGATGATCCACCTACAAATGTGAACTGACGTTCAAAAATAAAACATTTGAAAACGGACCATTTTCCACATTTCTGAAGCATGACGTAATGGGGGGGTGTTATCTCTTTTGTCGAAAATCAGCCGTTTTTGCTCGAACATTAAATGCCTCCAAATGGTATTTAATTAACTTCCCGGGGTGAAGAAACCCTTTTTGAGAACTCAGAGTGAGTAAATTGGCCATTTTCATGCACTTTTAACCATTCCATAAATCTTGTGTTTTGGGCCCCTGGAAGCATGAAAATCACTTTAAACATGCTAATTTTAGCTCTAACACTGATGATCCACCTACAAATGTGAACTGACGTTCAAATATAAAACATTTGAAAACGGACCATTTTCCACATTTCTGAAGCATGACGTAATGGGGGGGTGTTATCTCTTTTGTCGAAAATCAGCCGTTTTTGCTCGAACATTAAATGCCTCCAAATGGTATTTAATTAACTTCCCGAGCCCCTGGAAGCATGAAAATCACTTTAAACATGCTAATTTTAGCTCTAACACTGATGATCCACCTACAAATGTGAACTGACGTTCAAAAATAAAACATTTGAAAACGGACCATTTTCCACATTTCTGAAGCATGACGTAATGGGGGGGTGTTATCTCTTTTGTCGAAAATCAGCCGTTTTTGCTCGAACATTAAATGCCTCCAAATGGTATTTAATTAACTTCCCGAGCCCCTGGAAGCATGAAAATCACTTTAAACATGCTAATTTTAGCTCTAACACTGATGATCCACCTACAAATGTGAACTGACGTTCAAAAATAAAACATTTGAAAACGGACCATTTTCCACATTTCTGAAGCATGACGTAATGGGGGGTGTTATCTCTTTTGTCGAAAATCAGCCGTTTTTGCTCGAACATTAAATGCCTCCAAATGGTATTTAATTAACTTCCCGAGCCCCTGGAAGCATGAAAATCACTTTAAACATGCTAATTTTAGCTCTAACACTGATGATCCACCTACAAATGTGAACTGACGTTCAAAAATAAAACATTTGAAAACGGACCATTTTCCACATTTCTGAAGCATGACGTAATGGGGGGGTGTTATCTGTTTTGTCGAAAATCAGCCGTTTTTGCTCGAACATTAAATGCCTCCAAATGGTATTTAATTAACTTCCCGGGGTGAAGAAACCCTTTTTGAGAACTCAGAGTGAGTAAATTGGCCATTTTCATGCACTTTTAACCATTCCATAAATCTTGTGTTTTGGGCCCCTGGAAGCATGAAAATCACTTTAAACATGCTAATTTTAGCTCTAACACTGATGATCCACCTACAAATGTGAACTGACGTTCAAAAATAAAACATTTGAAAACGGACCATTTTCCACATTTCTGAAGCATGACGTAATGGGGGGGTGTTATCTATTTTGTCGAAAATCAGCCGTTTTTGCTCGAACATTAAATGCCTCCAAATGGTATTTAATTAACTTCCCGAGCCCCTGGAAGCATGAAAATCACTTTAAACATGCTAATTTTAGCTCTAACACTGATGATCCACCTACAAATGTGAACTGACGTTCAAAAATAAAACATTTGAAAACGGACCATTTTCCACATTTCTGAAGCATGACGTAATGGGGGGGGTGTTATCTCTTTTGTCGAAAATCAGCCGTTTTTGCTCGAACATTAAATGCCTCCAAATGGTATTTAATTAACTTCCCGGGGTGAAGAAACCCTTTTTGAGAACTCAGAGTGAGTAAATTGGCCATTTTCATGCACTTTTAACCATTCCATAAATCTTGTGTTTTGGGCCCCTGGAAGCATGAAAATCACTTTAAACATGCTAATTTTAGCTCTAACACTGATGATCCACCTACAAATGTGAACTGACGTTCAAAAATAAAACATTTAAAAACGGACCATTTTCCACATTTCTGAAGCATGACGTAATGGGGGGGTGTTATCTCTTTTGTCGAAAATCAGCCATTTTTGCTTGAACATTAAATGCCTCCAAATGGTATTTATTTCACTTCCCGAGCCCCTGGAAGCATGAAAATCACTTTAAACATGCTAATTTTAGCTCTAACACTGATGATCCACCTACAAATGTGAACTGACGTTCAAAAATAAAACATTTGAAAACGGACCATTTTCCACATTTCTGAAGCATGACGTAATGGGGGGGTGTTATCTCTTTTGTCGAAAATCAGCCGTTTTTGCTCGAACATTAAATGCCTCCAAATGGTATTTAATTAACTTCCCGTGCCCCTGGAAGCATGAAAATCACTTTAAACATGCTAATTTTAGCTCTAACACTGATGATCCACCTACAAATGTGAACTGACGTTCAAAAATAAAACATTTGAAAACGGACCATTTTCCACATTTCTGAAGCATGACGTAATGGGGGGGTGTTATCTCTTTTGTCGAAAATCAGCCGTTTTTGCTCGAACATTAAATGCCTCCAAATGGTATTTAATTAACTTCCCGGGGTGAAGAAACCCTTTTTGAGAACTCAGAGTGAGTAAATTGGCCATTTTCATGCACTTTTAACCATTCCATAAATCTTGTGTTTTGGGCCCCTGGAAGCATGAAAATCACTTTAAACATGCTAATTTTAGCTCTAACACTGATGATCCACCTACAAATGTGAACTGACGTTCAAAAATAAAACATTTGAAAACGGACCATTTTCCACATTTCTGAAGCATGACGTAATGGGGGGGTGTTATCTCTTTTGTCGAAAATCAGCCGTTTTTGCTCGAACATTAAATGCCTCCAAATGGTATTTAATTAACTTCCCGAACCCCTGGAAGCATGAAAATCACTTTAAACATGCTAATTTTAGCTCTAACACTGATGATCCACCTACAAATGTGAACTGACGTTCAAAAATAAAACATTTGAAAACGGACCATTTTCCACATTTCTGAAGCATGACGTAATGGGGGGGTGTTATCTCTTTTGTCGAAAATCAGCCGTTTTTGCTCGAACATTAAATGCCTCCAAATGGTATTTAATTAACTTCCCGGGGTGAAGAAACCCTTTTTGAGAACTCAGAGTGAGTAAATTGGCCATTTTCATGCACTTTTAACCATTCCATAAATCTTGTGTTTTGGGCCCCTGGAAGCATGAAAATCACTTTAAACATGCTAATTTTAGCTCTAACACTGATGATCCACCTACAAATGTGAACTGACGTTCAAAAATAAAACATTTGAAAACGGACCATTTTCCACATTTCTGAAGCATGACGTAATGGGGGGGTGTTATCTCTTTTGTCGAAAATCAGCCGTTTTTGCTCGAACATTAAATGCCTCCAAATGGTATTTAATTAACTTCCCGAGCCCCTGGAAGCATGAAAATCACTTTAAACATGCTAATTTTAGCTCTAACACTGATGATCCACCTACAAATGTGAACTGACGTTCAAAAATAAAACATTTGAAAACGGACCATTTTCCACATTTCTGAAGCATGACGTAATGGGGGGGTGTTATCTCTTTTGTCGAAAATCAGCCGTTTTTGCTCGAACATTAAATGCCTCCAAATGGTATTTAATTAACTTCCCGAGCCCCTGGAAGCATGAAAATCACTTTAAACATGTTAATTTTAGCTCTAACACTGATGATCCACCTACAAATGTGAACTGACGTTCAAAAATAAAACATTTGAAAACGGACCATTTTCCACATTTCTGAAGCATGACGTAATGGGGGGGTGTTATCTCTTTTGTCGAAAATCAGCTGTTTTTGCTCGAACATTAAATGCCTCCAAATGGTATTTAATTAACTTCCCGAGCCCCTGGAAGCATGAAAATCACTTTAAACATGCTAATTTTAGCTCTAACACTGATGATCCACCTACAAATGTGAACTGACGTTCAAAAATAAAACATTTGAAAACGGACCATTTTCCACATTTCTGAAGCATGACGTAATGGGGGGGTGTTATCTCTTTTGTTGAAAATCAGCCGTTTTTGCTCGAACATTAAATGCCTCCAAATGGTATTTAATTAACTTCCCGGGGTGAAGAATCCCTTTTTGAGAACTCAGAGTGAGTAAATTGGCCATTTTCATGCACTTTTAACCATTCCATAAATCTTGTGTTTTGGGCCCCTGGAAGCACGAAAATCACTTTAAACATGCTAATTTTAGCTCTCACACTGATAATCCACCTACAAATGCGAACTGACGTTCAAAAATAAAACATTTGAAAACGGACCATTTTCCACATTTCTGAAGCATGACGTAATGGGGGGGTGTTATCTCTTTTGTCGAAAATCAGCCGTTTTTGCTCGAACATTAAATGCCTCCAAATGGTATTTATTTCACTTCCCGGGGTGAAGAAACCCTTTTTGAGAACTCAGAGTGAGTAAATTGGCCATTTTCATGCACTTTTAACCATTCCATTAATCTTGTGTTTTGGGCCCCTGGAAGCATGAAAATCACTTTAAACATGCTAATTTTAGCTCTAACACTGATGATCCACCTAAAAATGTGAACTGACGTTAAAAAATAAAACATTTGAAAACGGACCATTTTCCACATTTCTGAAGCATGACGTAATGGGGGGGTGTTATCTCTTTTGTCGAAAATCAGCCGTTTTTGCTCGAACATTAAATGCCTCCAAATGGTATTTAATTAACTTCCCGGGGTGAAGAAACCCTTTTTGAGAACTCAGAGTGAGTAAATTGGCCATTTTCATGCACTTTTAACCATTCCATAAATCTTGTGTTTTGGGCCCCTGGAAGCATGAAAATCACTTTAAACATGCTAATTTTAGCTCTAACACTGATGATCCACCTACAAATGTGAACTGACGTTCAAAAATAAAACATTTGAAAACGGACCATTTTCCACATTTCTGAAGCATGACGTAATGGGGGGGTGTTATCTCTTTTGTCGAAAATCAGCTGTTTTTGCTCGAACATTAAATGCCTCCAAATGGTATTTAATTAACTTCCCGAGCCCCTGGAAGCATGAAAATCACTTTAAACATGCTAATTTTAGCTCTAACACTGATGATCCACCTACAAATGTGAACTGACGTTCAAAAATAAAACATTTGAAAACGGACCATTTTCCACATTTCTGAAGCATGACGTAATGGGGGGGTGTTATCTCTTTTGTCGAAAATCAGCCGTTTTTGCTCGAACATTAAATGCCTCCAAATGGTATTTAATTAACTTCCCGGGGTGAAGAAACCCTTTTTGAGAACTCAGAGTGAGTAAATTGGCCATTTTCATGCACTTTTAACCATTCCATAAATCTTGTGTTTTGGGCCCCTGGAAGCATGAAAATCACTTTAAACATGCTAATTTTAGCTCTAACACTGATGATCCACCTACAAATGTGAACTGACGTTCAAATATAAAACATTTGAAAACTGACCATTTTCCACATTTCTGAAGCATGACGTAATGGGGGGGTGTTAGCTCTTTTGTCGAAAATCAGCCGTTTTTGCTCGAACATTAAATGCCTCCAAATGGTATTTAATTAACTTCCCGAGCCCCTGGAAGCATGAAAATCACTTTAAACATGCTAATTTTAGCTCTAACACTGATGATCCACCTACAAATGTGAACTGACGTTCAAAAATAAAACATTTGAAAACGGACCATTTTCCACATTTCTGAAGCATGACGTAATGGGGGGGTGTTATCTCTTTTGTCGAAAATCAGCCGTTTTTGCTCGAACATTGAATGCCTCCAAATGGTATTTAATTAACTTCCCGAGCCCCTGGAAGCATGAAAATCACTTTAAACATGCTAATTTTAGCTCTAACACTGATGATCCACCTACAAATGTGAACTGACGTTCAAAAATAAAACATTTGAAAACGGACCATTTTCCACATTTCTGAAGCATGACGTAATGGGGGGTGTTATCTCTTTTGTCGAAAATCAGCCGTTTTTGCTCGAACATTAAATGCCTCCAAATGGTATTTAATTAACTTCCCGAGCCCCTGGAAGCATGAAAATCACTTTAAACATGCTAATTTTAGCTCTAACACTGATGATCCACCTACAAATGTGAACTGACGTTCAAAAATAAAACATTTGAAAACGGACCATTTTCCACATTTCTGAAGCATGACGTAATGGGGGGGTGTTATCTGTTTTGTCGAAAATCAGCCGTTTTTGCTCGAACATTAAATGCCTCCAAATGGTATTTAATTAACTTCCCGGGGTGAAGAAACCCTTTTTGAGAACTCAGAGTGAGTAAATTGGCCATTTTCATGCACTTTTAACCATTCCATAAATCTTGTGTTTTGGGCCCCTGGAAGCATGAAAATCACTTTAAACATGCTAATTTTAGCTCTAACACTGATGATCCACCTACAAATGTGAACTGACGTTCAAAAATAAAACATTTGAAAACGGACCATTTTCCACATTTCTGAAGCATGACGTAATGGGGGGGTGTTATCTATTTTGTCGAAAATCAGCCGTTTTTGCTCGAACATTAAATGCCTCCAAATGGTATTTAATTAACTTCCCGAGCCCCTGGAAGCATGAAAATCACTTTAAACATGCTAATTTTAGCTCTAACACTGATGATCCACCTACAAATGTGAACTGACGTTCAAAAATAAAACATTTGAAAACGGACCATTTTCCACATTTCTGAAGCATGACGTAATGGGGGGGGTGTTATCTCTTTTGTCGAAAATCAGCCGTTTTTGCTCGAACATTAAATGCCTCCAAATGGTATTTAATTAACTTCCCGGGGTGAAGAAACCCTTTTTGAGAACTCAGAGTGAGTAAATTGGCCATTTTCATGCACTTTTAACCATTCCATAAATCTTGTGTTTTGGGCCCCTGGAAGCATGAAAATCACTTTAAACATGCTAATTTTAGCTCTAACACTGATGATCCACCTACAAATGTGAACTGACGTTCAAATATAAAACATTTGAAAACGGACCATTTTCCACATTTCTGAAGCATGACGTAATGGGGGGGTGTTATCTCTTTTGTCGAAAATCAGCCGTTTTTGCTCGAACATTAAATGCCTCCAAATGGTATTTAATTAACTTCCCGAGCCCCTGGAAGCATGAAAATCACTTTAAACATGCTAATTTTAGCTCTAACACTGATGATCCACCTACAAATGTGAACTGACGTTCAAAAATAAAACATTTGAAAACGGACCATTTTCCACATTTCTGAAGCATGACGTAATGGGGGGGTGTTATCTCTTTTGTCGAAAATCAGCCGTTTTTGCTCGAACATTAAATGCCTCCAAATGGTATTTAATTAACTTCCCGAGCCCCTGGAAGCATGAAAATCACTTTAAACATGCTAATTTTAGCTCTAACACTGATGATCCACCTACAAATGTGAACTGACGTTCAAAAATAAAACATTTGAAAACGGACCATTTTCCACATTTCTGAAGCATGACGTAATGGGGGGTGTTATCTCTTTTGTCGAAAATCAGCCGTTTTTGCTCGAACATTAAATGCCTCCAAATGGTATTTAATTAACTTCCCGAGCCCCTGGAAGCATGAAAATCACTTTAAACATGCTAATTTTAGCTCTAACACTGATGATCCACCTACAAATGTGAACTGACGTTCAAAAATAAAACATTTGAAAACGGACCATTTTCCACATTTCTGAAGCATGACGTAATGGGGGGGTGTTATCTGTTTTGTCGAAAATCAGCCGTTTTTGCTCGAACATTAAATGCCTCCAAATGGTATTTAATTAACTTCCCGGGGTGAAGAAACCCTTTTTGAGAACTCAGAGTGAGTAAATTGGCCATTTTCATGCACTTTTAACCATTCCATAAATCTTGTGTTTTGGGCCCCTGGAAGCATGAAAATCACTTTAAACATGCTAATTTTAGCTCTAACACTGATGATCCACCTACAAATGTGAACTGACGTTCAAAAATAAAACATTTGAAAACGGACCATTTTCCACATTTCTGAAGCATGACGTAATGGGGGGGTGTTATCTATTTTGTCGAAAATCAGCCGTTTTTGCTCGAACATTAAATGCCTCCAAATGGTATTTAATTAACTTCCCGAGCCCCTGGAAGCATGAAAATCACTTTAAACATGCTAATTTTAGCTCTAACACTGATGATCCACCTACAAATGTGAACTGACGTTCAAAAATAAAACATTTGAAAACGGACCATTTTCCACATTTCTGAAGCATGACGTAATGGGGGGGGTGTTATCTCTTTTGTCGAAAATCAGCCGTTTTTGCTCGAACATTAAATGCCTCCAAATGGTATTTAATTAACTTCCCGGGGTGAAGAAACCCTTTTTGAGAACTCAGAGTGAGTAAATTGGCCATTTTCATGCACTTTTAACCATTCCATAAATCTTGTGTTTTGGGCCCCTGGAAGCATGAAAATCACTTTAAACATGCTAATTTTAGCTCTAACACTGATGATCCACCTACAAATGTGAACTGACGTTCAAAAATAAAACATTTAAAAACGGACCATTTTCCACATTTCTGAAGCATGACGTAATGGGGGGGTGTTATCTCTTTTGTCGAAAATCAGCCATTTTTGCTTGAACATTAAATGCCTCCAAATGGTATTTATTTCACTTCCCGAGCCCCTGGAAGCATGAAAATCACTTTAAACATGCTAATTTTAGCTCTAACACTGATGATCCACCTACAAATGTGAACTGACGTTCAAAAATAAAACATTTGAAAACGGACCATTTTCCACATTTCTGAAGCATGACGTAATGGGGGGGTGTTATCTCTTTTGTCGAAAATCAGCCGTTTTTGCTCGAACATTAAATGCCTCCAAATGGTATTTAATTAACTTCCCGTGCCCCTGGAAGCATGAAAATCACTTTAAACATGCTAATTTTAGCTCTAACACTGATGATCCACCTACAAATGTGAACTGACGTTCAAAAATAAAACATTTGAAAACGGACCATTTTCCACATTTCTGAAGCATGACGTAATGGGGGGGTGTTATCTCTTTTGTCGAAAATCAGCCGTTTTTGCTCGAACATTAAATGCCTCCAAATGGTATTTAATTAACTTCCCGGGGTGAAGAAACCCTTTTTGAGAACTCAGAGTGAGTAAATTGGCCATTTTCATGCACTTTTAACCATTCCATAAATCTTGTGTTTTGGGCCCCTGGAAGCATGAAAATCACTTTAAACATGCTAATTTTAGCTCTAACACTGATGATCCACCTACAAATGTGAACTGACGTTCAAAAATAAAACATTTGAAAACGGACCATTTTCCACATTTCTGAAGCATGACGTAATGGGGGGGTGTTATCTCTTTTGTCGAAAATCAGCCGTTTTTGCTCGAACATTAAATGCCTCCAAATGGTATTTAATTAACTTCCCGAACCCCTGGAAGCATGAAAATCACTTTAAACATGCTAATTTTAGCTCTAACACTGATGATCCACCTACAAATGTGAACTGACGTTCAAAAATAAAACATTTGAAAACGGACCATTTTCCACATTTCTGAAGCATGACGTAATGGGGGGGTGTTATCTCTTTTGTCGAAAATCAGCCGTTTTTGCTCGAACATTAAATGCCTCCAAATGGTATTTAATTAACTTCCCGGGGTGAAGAAACCCTTTTTGAGAACTCAGAGTGAGTAAATTGGCCATTTTCATGCACTTTTAACCATTCCATAAATCTTGTGTTTTGGGCCCCTGGAAGCATGAAAATCACTTTAAACATGCTAATTTTAGCTCTAACACTGATGATCCACCTACAAATGTGAACTGACGTTCAAAAATAAAACATTTGAAAACGGACCATTTTCCACATTTCTGAAGCATGACGTAATGGGGGGGTGTTATCTCTTTTGTCGAAAATCAGCCGTTTTTGCTCGAACATTAAATGCCTCCAAATGGTATTTAATTAACTTCCCGAGCCCCTGGAAGCATGAAAATCACTTTAAACATGCTAATTTTAGCTCTAACACTGATGATCCACCTACAAATGTGAACTGACGTTCAAAAATAAAACATTTGAAAACGGACCATTTTCCACATTTCTGAAGCATGACGTAATGGGGGGGTGTTATCTCTTTTGTCGAAAATCAGCCGTTTTTGCTCGAACATTAAATGCCTCCAAATGGTATTTAATTAACTTCCCGAGCCCCTGGAAGCATGAAAATCACTTTAAACATGTTAATTTTAGCTCTAACACTGATGATCCACCTACAAATGTGAACTGACGTTCAAAAATAAAACATTTGAAAACGGACCATTTTCCACATTTCTGAAGCATGACGTAATGGGGGGGTGTTATCTCTTTTGTCGAAAATCAGCTGTTTTTGCTCGAACATTAAATGCCTCCAAATGGTATTTAATTAACTTCCCGAGCCCCTGGAAGCATGAAAATCACTTTAAACATGCTAATTTTAGCTCTAACACTGATGATCCACCTACAAATGTGAACTGACGTTCAAAAATAAAACATTTGAAAACGGACCATTTTCCACATTTCTGAAGCATGACGTAATGGGGGGGTGTTATCTCTTTTGTTGAAAATCAGCCGTTTTTGCTCGAACATTAAATGCCTCCAAATGGTATTTAATTAACTTCCCGGGGTGAAGAATCCCTTTTTCAGAACTCAGAGTGAGTAAATTGGCCATTTTCATGCACTTTTAACCATTCCATAAATCTTGTGTTTTGGGCCCCTGGAAGCACGAAAATCACTTTAAACATGCTAATTTTAGCTCTCACACTGATAATCCACCTACAAATGCGAACTGACGTTCAAAAATAAAACATTTGAAAACGGACCATTTTCCACATTTCTGAAGCATGACGTAATGGGGGGGTGTTATCTCTTTTGTCGAAAATCAGCCGTTTTTGCTCGAACATTAAATGCCTCCAAATGGTATTTATTTCACTTCCCGGGGTGAAGAAACCCTTTTTGAGAACTCAGAGTGAGTAAATTGGCCATTTTCATGCACTTTTAACCATTCCATTAATCTTGTGTTTTGGGCCCCTGGAAGCATGAAAATCACTTTAAACATGCTAATTTTAGCTCTAACACTGATGATCCACCTAAAAATGTGAACTGACGTTAAAAAATAAAACATTTGAAAACGGACCATTTTCCACATTTCTGAAGCATGACGTAATGGGGGGGTGTTATCTCTTTTGTCGAAAATCAGCCGTTTTTGCTCGAACATTAAATGCCTCCAAATGGTATTTAATTAACTTCCCGGGGTGAAGAAACCCTTTTTGAGAACTCAGAGTGAGTAAATTGGCCATTTTCATGCACTTTTAACCATTCCATAAATCTTGTGTTTTGGGCCCCTGGAAGCATGAAAATCACTTTAAACATGCTAATTTTAGCTCTAACACTGATGATCCACCTACAAATGTGAACTGACGTTCAAAAATAAAACATTTGAAAACGGACCATTTTCCACATTTCTGAAGCATGACGTAATGGGGGGGTGTTATCTCTTTTGTCGAAAATCAGCTGTTTTTGCTCGAACATTAAATGCCTCCAAATGGTATTTAATTAACTTCCCGAGCCCCTGGAAGCATGAAAATCACTTTAAACATGCTAATTTTAGCTCTAACACTGATGATCCACCTACAAATGTGAACTGACGTTCAAAAATAAAACATTTGAAAACGGACCATTTTCCACATTTCTGAAGCATGACGTAATGGGGGGGTGTTATCTCTTTTGTCGAAAATCAGCCGTTTTTGCTCGAACATTAAATGCCTCCAAATGGTATTTAATTAACTTCCCGGGGTGAAGAAACCCTTTTTGAGAACTCAGAGTGAGTAAATTGGCCATTTTCATGCACTTTTAACCATTCCATAAATCTTGTGTTTTGGGCCCCTGGAAGCATGAAAATCACTTTAAACATGCTAATTTTAGCTCTAACACTGATGATCCACCTACAAATGTGAACTGACGTTCAAATATAAAACATTTGAAAACTGACCATTTTCCACATTTCTGAAGCATGACGTAATGGGGGGGTGTTAGCTCTTTTGTCGAAAATCAGCCGTTTTTGCTCGAACATTAAATGCCTCCAAATGGTATTTAATTAACTTCCCGAGCCCCTGGAAGCATGAAAATCACTTTAAACATGCTAATTTTAGCTCTAACACTGATGATCCACCTACAAATGTGAACTGACGTTCAAAAATAAAACATTTGAAAACGGACCATTTTCCACATTTCTGAAGCATGACGTAATGGGGGGGTGTTATCTCTTTTGTCGAAAATCAGCCGTTTTTGCTCGAACATTGAATGCCTCCAAATGGTATTTAATTAACTTCCCGAGCCCCTGGAAGCATGAAAATCACTTTAAACATGCTAATTTTAGCTCTAACACTGATGATCCACCTACAAATGTGAACTGACGTTCAAAAATAAAACATTTGAAAACGGACCATTTTCCACATTTCTGAAGCATGACGTAATGGGGGGTGTTATCTCTTTTGTCGAAAATCAGCCGTTTTTGCTCGAACATTAAATGCCTCCAAATGGTATTTAATTAACTTCCCGAGCCCCTGGAAGCATGAAAATCACTTTAAACATGCTAATTTTAGCTCTAACACTGATGATCCACCTACAAATGTGAACTGACGTTCAAAAATAAAACATTTGAAAACGGACCATTTTCCACATTTCTGAAGCATGACGTAATGGGGGGGTGTTATCTGTTTTGTCGAAAATCAGCCGTTTTTGCTCGAACATTAAATGCCTCCAAATGGTATTTAATTAACTTCCCGGGGTGAAGAAACCCTTTTTGAGAACTCAGAGTGAGTAAATTGGCCATTTTCATGCACTTTTAACCATTCCATAAATCTTGTGTTTTGGGCCCCTGGAAGCATGAAAATCACTTTAAACATGCTAATTTTAGCTCTAACACTGATGATCCACCTACAAATGTGAACTGACGTTCAAAAATAAAACATTTGAAAACGGACCATTTTCCACATTTCTGAAGCATGACGTAATGGGGGGGTGTTATCTATTTTGTCGAAAATCAGCCGTTTTTGCTCGAACATTAAATGCCTCCAAATGGTATTTAATTAACTTCCCGAGCCCCTGGAAGCATGAAAATCACTTTAAACATGCTAATTTTAGCTCTAACACTGATGATCCACCTACAAATGTGAACTGACGTTCAAAAATAAAACATTTGAAAACGGACCATTTTCCACATTTCTGAAGCATGACGTAATGGGGGGGGTGTTATCTCTTTTGTCGAAAATCAGCCGTTTTTGCTCGAACATTAAATGCCTCCAAATGGTATTTAATTAACTTCCCGGGGTGAAGAAACCCTTTTTGAGAACTCAGAGTGAGTAAATTGGCCATTTTCATGCACTTTTAACCATTCCATAAATCTTGTGTTTTGGGCCCCTGGAAGCATGAAAATCACTTTAAACATGCTAATTTTAGCTCTAACACTGATGATCCACCTACAAATGTGAACTGACGTTCAAAAATAAAACATTTAAAAACGGACCATTTTCCACATTTCTGAAGCATGACGTAATGGGGGGGTGTTATCTCTTTTGTCGAAAATCAGCCATTTTTGCTTGAACATTAAATGCCTCCAAATGGTATTTATTTCACTTCCCGAGCCCCTGGAAGCATGAAAATCACTTTAAACATGCTAATTTTAGCTCTAACACTGATGATCCACCTACAAATGTGAACTGACGTTCAAAAATAAAACATTTGAAAACGGACCATTTTCCACATTTCTGAAGCATGACGTAATGGGGGGGTGTTATCTCTTTTGTCGAAAATCAGCCGTTTTTGCTCGAACATTAAATGCCTCCAAATGGTATTTAATTAACTTCCCGTGCCCCTGGAAGCATGAAAATCACTTTAAACATGCTAATTTTAGCTCTAACACTGATGATCCACCTACAAATGTGAACTGACGTTCAAAAATAAAACATTTGAAAACGGACCATTTTCCACATTTCTGAAGCATGACGTAATGGGGGGGTGTTATCTCTTTTGTCGAAAATCAGCCGTTTTTGCTCGAACATTAAATGCCTCCAAATGGTATTTAATTAACTTCCCGGGGTGAAGAAACCCTTTTTGAGAACTCAGAGTGAGTAAATTGGCCATTTTCATGCACTTTTAACCATTCCATAAATCTTGTGTTTTGGGCCCCTGGAAGCATGAAAATCACTTTAAACATGCTAATTTTAGCTCTAACACTGATGATCCACCTACAAATGTGAACTGACGTTCAAAAATAAAACATTTGAAAACGGACCATTTTCCACATTTCTGAAGCATGACGTAATGGGGGGGTGTTATCTCTTTTGTCGAAAATCAGCCGTTTTTGCTCGAACATTAAATGCCTCCAAATGGTATTTAATTAACTTCCCGAACCCCTGGAAGCATGAAAATCACTTTAAACATGCTAATTTTAGCTCTAACACTGATGATCCACCTACAAATGTGAACTGACGTTCAAAAATAAAACATTTGAAAACGGACCATTTTCCACATTTCTGAAGCATGACGTAATGGGGGGGTGTTATCTCTTTTGTCGAAAATCAGCCGTTTTTGCTCGAACATTAAATGCCTCCAAATGGTATTTAATTAACTTCCCGGGGTGAAGAAACCCTTTTTGAGAACTCAGAGTGAGTAAATTGGCCATTTTCATGCACTTTTAACCATTCCATAAATCTTGTGTTTTGGGCCCCTGGAAGCATGAAAATCACTTTAAACATGCTAATTTTAGCTCTAACACTGATGATCCACCTACAAATGTGAACTGACGTTCAAAAATAAAACATTTGAAAACGGACCATTTTCCACATTTCTGAAGCATGACGTAATGGGGGGGTGTTATCTCTTTTGTCGAAAATCAGCCGTTTTTGCTCGAACATTAAATGCCTCCAAATGGTATTTAATTAACTTCCCGAGCCCCTGGAAGCATGAAAATCACTTTAAACATGCTAATTTTAGCTCTAACACTGATGATCCACCTACAAATGTGAACTGACGTTCAAAAATAAAACATTTGAAAACGGACCATTTTCCACATTTCTGAAGCATGACGTAATGGGGGGGTGTTATCTCTTTTGTCGAAAATCAGCCGTTTTTGCTCGAACATTAAATGCCTCCAAATGGTATTTAATTAACTTCCCGAGCCCCTGGAAGCATGAAAATCACTTTAAACATGTTAATTTTAGCTCTAACACTGATGATCCACCTACAAATGTGAACTGACGTTCAAAAATAAAACATTTGAAAACGGACCATTTTCCACATTTCTGAAGCATGACGTAATGGGGGGGGTGTTATCTCTTTTGTCGAAAATCAGCCGTTTTTGCTCGAACATTAAATGCCTCCAAATGGTATTTAATTAACTTCCCGAGCCCCTGGAAGCATGAAAATCACTTTAAACATGCTAATTTTAGCTCTAACACTGATGATCCACCTACAAATGTGAACTGACGTTCAAAAATAAAACATTTGAAAACGGACCATTTTCCACATTTCTGAAGCATGACGTAATGGGGGGGTGTTATCTCTTTTGTCAAAAATCAGCCGTTTTTGCTCGAACATTAAATGCCTCCAAATGGTATTTAATTAACTTCCCGAGCCCCTGGAAGCATGAAAATCACTTTAAACATGCTAATTTTAGCTCTAACACTGATGATCCACCTACAAATGTGAACTGACGTTCAAAAATAAAACATTTGAAAACGTACCATTTTCCACATTTCTGAAGCATGACGTAATGGGGGGGGTGTTATCTCTTTTGTCGAAAATCAGCCGTTTTTGCTCGAACATTAAATGCCTCCAAATGGTATTTATTTCACTTCCCGGGGTGAAGAAACCCTTTTTGAGAACTCAGAGTGAGTAAATTGGCCATTTTCATGCACTTTTAACCATTCCATTAATCTTGTGTTTTGGGCCCCTGGAAGCATGAAAATCACTTTAAACATGCTAATTTTAGCTCTAACACTGATGATCCACCTACAAATGTGAACTGACGTTCAAAAATAAAACATTTGAAAACGGACCATTTTCCACATTTCTGAAGCATGACGTAATGGGGGGGTGTTATCTCTTTTGTCGAAAATCAGCCGTTTTTGCTCGAACATTAAATGCCTCCAAATGGTATTTAATTAACTTCCCGAGCCCCTGGAAGCATGAAAATCACTTTAAACATGCTAATTTTAGCTCTAACACTGATGATCCACCTACAAATGTGAACTGACGTTCAAAAATAAAACATTTGAAAACGGACCATTTTCCACATTTCTGAAGCATGACGTAATGGGGGGGTGTTATCTCTTTTGTCGAAAATCAGCCGTTTTTGCTCGAACATTAAATGCCTCCAAATGGTATTTAATTAACTTCCCGAGCCCCTGGAAGCATGAAAATCACTTTAAACATGCTAATTTTAGCTCTAACACTGATGATCCACCTACAAATGTGAACTGACGTTCAAAAATAAAACATTTGAAAACGGACCATTTTCCACATTTCTGAAGCATGACGTAATGGGGGGGTGTTATCTCTTTTGTCGAAAATCAGCCGTTTTTGCTCGAACATTAAATGCCTCCAAATGGTATTTAATTAACTTCCCGAGCCCCTGGAAGCATGAAAATCACTTTAAACATGTTAATTTTAGCTCTAACACTGATGATCCACCTACAAATGTGAACTGACGTTCAAAAATAAAACATTTGAAAACGGACCATTTTCCACATTTCTGAAGCATGACGTAATGGGGGGTGTTATCTCTTTTGTCGAAAATCAGCCGTTTTTGCTCGAACATTAAATGCCTCCAAATGGTATTTAATTAACTTCCCGAGCCCCTGGAAGCATGAAAATCACTTTAAACATGCTAATTTTAGCTCTAACACTGATGATCCACCTACAAATGTGAACTGACGTTCAAAAATAAAACATTTGAAAACGGACCATTTTCCACATTTCTGAAGCATGACGTAATGGGGGGGTGTTATCTCTTTTGTCAAAAATCAGCCGTTTTTGCTCGAACATTAAATGCCTCCAAATGGTATTTAATTAACTTCCCGAGCCCCTGGAAGCATGAAAATCACTTTAAACATGCTAATTTTAGCTCTAACACTGATGATCCACCTACAAATGTGAACTGACGTTCAAAAATAAAACATTTGAAAACGGACCATTTTCCACATTTCTGAAGCATGACGTAATGGGGGGGTGTTATCTCTTTTGTCGAAAATCAGCCGTTTTTGCTCGAACATTAAATGCCTCCAAATGGTATTTATTTCACTTCCCGGGGTGAAGAAACCCTTTTTGAGAACTCAGAGTGAGTAAATTGGCCATTTTCATGCACTTTTAACCATTCCATTAATCTTGTGTTTTGGGCCCCTGGAAGCATGAAAATCACTTTAAACATGCTAATTTTAGCTCTAACACTGATGATCCACCTACAAATGTGAACTGACGTTCAAAAATAAAACATTTGAAAACGGACCATTTTCCACATTTCTGAAGCATGACGTAATGGGGGATGTGTTATCTCTTTTGTCGAAAATCAGCCGTTTTTGCTCGAACATTAAATGCCTCCAAATGGTATTTAATTAACTTCCCGAGCCCCTGGAAGCATGAAAATCACTTTAAACATGCTAATTTTAGCTCTAACACTGATGATCCACCTACAAATGTGAACTGACGTTCAAAAATAAAACATTTGAAAACGGACCATTTTCCACATTTCTGAAGCATGACGTAATGGGGGGGTGTTATCTCTTTTGTCGAAAATCAGCCGTTTTTGCTCGAACATTAAATGCCTCCAAATGGTATTTAATTAACTTCCCGGGGTGAAGAAACCCTTTTTGAGAACTCAGAGTGAGTAAATTGGCCATTTTCATGCACTTTTAACCATTCCATAAATCTTGTGTTTTGGGCCCCTGGAAGCATGAAAATCACTTTAAACATGCTAATTTTAGCTCTAACACTGATGATCCACCTACAACTGTGAACTGACGTTCAAAAATAAAACATTTGAAAACGGACCATTTTCCACATTTCTGAAGCATGACGTAATGGGGGGGTGTTATCTCTTTTGTCGAAAATCAGCCATTTTTGCTCGAACATTAAATGCCTCCAAATGGTATTTATTTCACTTCCCGAGCCCCTGGAAGCATGAAAATCACTTTAAACATGCTAATTTTAGCTCTAACACTGATGATCCACCTACAAATGTGAACTGACGTTCAAAAATAAAACATTTGAAAACCGACCATTTTCCACATTTCTGAAGCATGACGTAATGGGGGGGTGTTATCTCTTTTGTCGAAAATCAGCCGTTTTTGCTCGAACATTAAATGCCTCCAAATGGTATTTAATTAACTTCCCGGGGTGAAGAAACCCTTTTTGAGAACTCAGAGTGAGTAAATTGGCCATTTTCATGCACTTTTAACCATTCCATAAATCTTGTGTTTTGGGCCCCTGGAAGCATGAAAATCACTTTAAACATGCTAATTTTAGCTCTAACACTGATGATCCACCTACAAATGTGAACTGACGTTCAAAAATAAAACATTTGAAAACGGACCATTTTCCACATTTCTGAAGCATGACGTAATGGGGGGGTGTTATCTCTTTTGTCGAAAATCAGCCGTTTTTGCTCGAACATTAAATGCCTCCAAATGGTATTTAATTAACTTCCCGAGCCCCTGGAAGCATGAAAATCACTTTAAACATGCTAATTTTAGCTCTAACACTGATGATCCACCTACAAATGTGAACTGACGTTCAAAAATAAAACATTTGAAAACGGACCATTTTCCACATTTCTGAAGCATGACGTAATGGGGGGGTGTTATCTCTTTTGTCGAAAATCAGCCGTTTTTGCTCGAACATTAAATGCCTCCAAATGGTATTTAATTAACTTCCCGGGGTGAAGAAACCCTTTTTGAGAACTCAGAGTGAGTAAATTGGCCATTTTCATGCACTTTTAACCATTCCATAAATCTTGTGTTTTGGGCCCCTGGAAGCATGAAAATCACTTTAAACATGCTAATTTTAGCTCTAACACTGATGACCCACCTACAAATGTGAACTGACGTTCAAAAATAAAACATTTGAAAACGGACCATTTTCCACATTTCTGAAGCATGACGTAATGGGGGGGTGTTATCTCTTTTGTCGAAAATCAGCCGTTTTTGCTCTAACATTAAATGCCTCCAAATGGTATTTAATTAACTTCCCGAGCCCCTGGAAGCATGAAAATCACTTTAAACATGCTAATTTTAGCTCTAACACTGATGATCCACCTACAAATGTGAACTGACGTTCAAAAATAAAATATTTGAAAACGGACCATTTTCCACATTTCTGAAGCATGACGTAATGGGGGGGTGTTATCTCTTTTGTCGAAAATCAGCCGTTTTTGCTCGAACATTAAATGCCTCCAAATGGTATTTAATTAACTTCCCGAGCCCCTGGAAGCATGAAAATCACTTTAAACATGTTAATTTTAGCTCTAACACTGATGATCCACCTACAAATGTGAACTGACGTTCAAAAATAAAACATTTGAAAACGGACCATTTTCCACATTTCTGAAGCATGACGTAATGGGGGGGTGTTATCTCTTTTGTCGAAAATCAGCCGTTTTTGCTCGAACATTAAATGCCTCCAAATGGTATTTAATTAACTTCCCGAGCCCCTGGAAGCATGAAAATCACTTTAAACATGCTAATTTTAGCTCTAACACTGATGATCCACCTACAAATGTGAACTGACGTTCAAAAATAAAACATTTGAAAACGGACCATTTTCCACATTTCTGAAGCATGACGTAATGGGGGGGTGTTATCTCTTTTGTCAAAAATCAGCCGTTTTTGCTCGAACATTAAATGCCTCCAAATGGTATTTAATTAACTTCCCGGGGTGAAGAAACCCTTTTTGAGAACTCAGAGTGAGTAAATTGGCCATTTTCATGCACTTTTAACCATTCCATAAATCTTGTGTTTTGGGCCCCTGGAAGCATGAAAATCACTTTAAACATGCTACTTTTAGCTCTAACACTGATGATCCACCTACAAATGTGAACTGACGTTCAAAAATAAAACATTTGAAAACGGACCATTTTCCACATTTCTGAAGCATGACGTAATGGGGGGGTGTTATCTCTTTTGTCGAAAATCAGCCGTTTTTGCTCGAACATTAAATGCCTCCAAATGGTATTTAATTAACTTCCCGAGCCCCTGGAAGCATGAAAATCACTTTAAACATGCTAATTTTAGCTCTAACACTGATGATCCACCTACAAATGTGAACTGACGTTCAAAAATAAAACATTTGAAAACGGACCATTTTCCACATTTCTGAAGCATGACGTAATGGGGGGGTGTTATCTCTTTTGTCGAAAATCAGCCGTTTTTGCTCGAACATTAAATGCCTCCAAATGGTATTTAATTAACTTCCCGAGCCCCTGGAAGCATGAAAATCACTTTAAACATGCTAATTTTAGCTCTAACACTGATGATCCACCTACAAATGTGAACTGACGTTCAAAAATAAAACATTTGAAAACGGACCATTTTCCACATTTCTGAAGCATGACGTAATGGGGGGGTGTTATCTCTTTTGTCGAAAATCAGCCGTTTTTGCTCGAACATTAAATGCCTCCAAATGGTATTTAATTAACTTCCCGGGGTGAAGAAACCCTTTTTGAGAACTCAGAGTGAGTAAATTGGCCATTTTCATGCACTTTTATCCATTCCATAAATCTTGTGTTTTGGGCCCCTGGAAGCATGAAAATCACTTTAAACATGCTAATTTTAGCTCTAACACTGATGATTCACCTACAAATGTGAACTGACGTTCAAAAATTAAACATTTGAAAACGGACCATTTTCCACATTTCTGAAGCATGACGTAATGGGGGGGTGTTATCTCTTTTGTCGAAAATCAGCCGTTTTTGCTCGAACATTAAATGCCTCCAAATGGTATTTAATTAACTTCCCGAGCCCCTGGAAGCATGAAAATCACTTTAAACATGTTAATTTTAGCTCTAACACTGATGATCCACCTACAAATGTGAACTGACGTTCAAAAATAAAACATTTGAAAACGGACCATTTTCCACATTTCTGAAGCATGACGTAATGGGGGGGTGTTATCTCTTTTGTCGAAAATCAGCCGTTTTTGCTCGAACATTAAATGCCTCCAAATGGTATTTAATTAACTTCCCGTGCCCCTGGAAGCATGAAAATCACTTTAAACATGCTAATTTTAGCTCTAACACTGATGATCCACCTACAAATGTGAACTGACGTTCAAAAATAAAACATTTGAAAACGGACCATTTTCCACATTTCTGAAGCATGACGTAATGGGGGGGTGTTATCTCTTTTGTCAAAAATCAGCCGTTTTTGCTCGAACATTAAATGCCTCCAAATGGTATTTAATTAACTTCCCGAGCCCCTGGAAGCATGAAAATCACTTTAAACATGCTAATTTTAGCTCTAACACTGATGATCCACCTACAAATGTGAACTGACGTTCAAAAATAAAACATTTGAAAACGGACCATTTTCCACATTTCTGAAGCATGACGTAATGGGGGGGGTGTTATCTCTTTTGTCGAAAATCAGCCGTTTTTGCTCGAACATTAAATGCCTCCAAATGGTATTTATTTCACTTCCCGGGGTGAAGAAACCCTTTTTGAGAACTCAGAGTGAGTAAATTGGCCATTTTCATGCACTTTTAACCATTCCATTAATCTTGTGTTTTGGGCCCCTGGAAGCATGAAAATCACTTTAAACATGCTAATTTTAGCTCTAACACTGATGATCCACCTACAAATGTGAACTGACGTTCAAAAATAAAACATTTGAAAACGGACCATTTTCCACATTTCTGAAGCATGACGTAATGGGGGGGTGTTATCTCTTTTGTCGAAAATCAGCCGTTTTTGCTCGAACATTAAATGCCTCCAAATGGTATTTAATTAACTTCCCGAGCCCCTGGAAGCATGAAAATCACTTTAAACATGCTAATTTTAGCTCTAACACTGATGATCCACCTACAAATGTGAACTGACGTTCAAAAATAAAACATTTGAAAACGGACCATTTTCCACATTTCTGAAGCATGACGTAATGGGGGGGTGTTATCTCTTTTGTCGAAAATCAGCCGTTTTTGCTCGAACATTAAATGCCTCCAAATGGTATTTAATTAACTTCCCGAGCCCCTGGAAGCATGAAAATCACTTTAAACATGCTAATTTTAGCTCTAACACTGATGATCCACCTACAAATGTGAACTGACGTTCAAAAATAAAACATTTGAAAACGGACCATTTTCCACATTTCTGAAGCATGACGTAATGGGGGGGTGTTATCTCTTTTGTCGA
The DNA here is from genome assembly GCF_964263255.1 of Lissotriton vulgaris. Classification (NCBI taxonomy): domain Eukaryota; kingdom Metazoa; phylum Chordata; class Amphibia; order Caudata; family Salamandridae; genus Lissotriton; species Lissotriton vulgaris. The sequence continues at coordinate 41,868 of NW_028247745.1, read as the reverse complement.
AAATCAGCCGTTTTTGCTCGAACATTAAATGCCTCCAAATGGTATTTAATTAACTTCCCGAGCCCCTGGAAGCATGAAAATCACTTTAAACATGTTAATTTTAGCTCTAACACTGATGATCCACCTACAAATGTGAACTGACGTTCAAAAATAAAACATTTGAAAACGGACCATTTTCCACATTTCTGAAGCATGACGTAATGGGGGGTGTTATCTCTTTTGTCGAAAATCAGCCGTTTTTGCTCGAACATTAAATGCCTCCAAATGGTATTTAATTAACTTCCCGAGCCCCTGGAAGCATGAAAATCACTTTAAACATGCTAATTTTAGCTCTAACACTGATGATCCACCTACAAATGTGAACTGACGTTCAAAAATAAAACATTTGAAAACGGACCATTTTCCACATTTCTGAAGCATGACGTAATGGGGGGGTGTTATCTCTTTTGTCAAAAATCAGCCGTTTTTGCTCGAACATTAAATGCCTCCAAATGGTATTTAATTAACTTCCCGAGCCCCTGGAAGCATGAAAATCACTTTAAACATGCTAATTTTAGCTCTAACACTGATGATCCACCTACAAATGTGAACTGACGTTCAAAAATAAAACATTTGAAAACGGACCATTTTCCACATTTCTGAAGCATGACGTAATGGGGGGGTGTTATCTCTTTTGTCGAAAATCAGCCGTTTTTGCTCGAACATTAAATGCCTCCAAATGGTATTTATTTCACTTCCCGGGGTGAAGAAACCCTTTTTGAGAACTCAGAGTGAGTAAATTGGCCATTTTCATGCACTTTTAACCATTCCATTAATCTTGTGTTTTGGGCCCCTGGAAGCATGAAAATCACTTTAAACATGCTAATTTTAGCTCTAACACTGATGATCCACCTACAAATGTGAACTGACGTTCAAAAATAAAACATTTGAAAACGGACCATTTTCCACATTTCTGAAGCATGACGTAATGGGGGATGTGTTATCTCTTTTGTCGAAAATCAGCCGTTTTTGCTCGAACATTAAATGCCTCCAAATGGTATTTAATTAACTTCCCGAGCCCCTGGAAGCATGAAAATCACTTTAAACATGCTAATTTTAGCTCTAACACTGATGATCCACCTACAAATGTGAACTGACGTTCAAAAATAAAACATTTGAAAACGGACCATTTTCCACATTTCTGAAGCATGACGTAATGGGGGGGTGTTATCTCTTTTGTCGAAAATCAGCCGTTTTTGCTCGAACATTAAATGCCTCCAAATGGTATTTAATTAACTTCCCGGGGTGAAGAAACCCTTTTTGAGAACTCAGAGTGAGTAAATTGGCCATTTTCATGCACTTTTAACCATTCCATAAATCTTGTGTTTTGGGCCCCTGGAAGCATGAAAATCACTTTAAACATGCTAATTTTAGCTCTAACACTGATGATCCACCTACAACTGTGAACTGACGTTCAAAAATAAAACATTTGAAAACGGACCATTTTCCACATTTCTGAAGCATGACGTAATGGGGGGGTGTTATCTCTTTTGTCGAAAATCAGCCATTTTTGCTCGAACATTAAATGCCTCCAAATGGTATTTATTTCACTTCCCGAGCCCCTGGAAGCATGAAAATCACTTTAAACATGCTAATTTTAGCTCTAACACTGATGATCCACCTACAAATGTGAACTGACGTTCAAAAATAAAACATTTGAAAACCGACCATTTTCCACATTTCTGAAGCATGACGTAATGGGGGGGTGTTATCTCTTTTGTCGAAAATCAGCCGTTTTTGCTCGAACATTAAATGCCTCCAAATGGTATTTAATTAACTTCCCGGGGTGAAGAAACCCTTTTTGAGAACTCAGAGTGAGTAAATTGGCCATTTTCATGCACTTTTAACCATTCCATAAATCTTGTGTTTTGGGCCCCTGGAAGCATGAAAATCACTTTAAACATGCTAATTTTAGCTCTAACACTGATGATCCACCTACAAATGTGAACTGACGTTCAAAAATAAAACATTTGAAAACGGACCATTTTCCACATTTCTGAAGCATGACGTAATGGGGGGGTGTTATCTCTTTTGTCGAAAATCAGCCGTTTTTGCTCGAACATTAAATGCCTCCAAATGGTATTTAATTAACTTCCCGAGCCCCTGGAAGCATGAAAATCACTTTAAACATGCTAATTTTAGCTCTAACACTGATGATCCACCTACAAATGTGAACTGACGTTCAAAAATAAAACATTTGAAAACGGACCATTTTCCACATTTCTGAAGCATGACGTAATGGGGGGGTGTTATCTCTTTTGTCGAAAATCAGCCGTTTTTGCTCGAACATTAAATGCCTCCAAATGGTATTTAATTAACTTCCCGGGGTGAAGAAACCCTTTTTGAGAACTCAGAGTGAGTAAATTGGCCATTTTCATGCACTTTTAACCATTCCATAAATCTTGTGTTTTGGGCCCCTGGAAGCATGAAAATCACTTTAAACATGCTAATTTTAGCTCTAACACTGATGACCCACCTACAAATGTGAACTGACGTTCAAAAATAAAACATTTGAAAACGGACCATTTTCCACATTTCTGAAGCATGACGTAATGGGGGGGTGTTATCTCTTTTGTCGAAAATCAGCCGTTTTTGCTCTAACATTAAATGCCTCCAAATGGTATTTAATTAACTTCCCGAGCCCCTGGAAGCATGAAAATCACTTTAAACATGCTAATTTTAGCTCTAACACTGATGATCCACCTACAAATGTGAACTGACGTTCAAAAATAAAACATTTGAAAACGGACCATTTTCCACATTTCTGAAGCATGACGTAATGGGGGGGTGTTATCTCTTTTGTCGAAAATCAGCCGTTTTTGCTCGAACATTAAATGCCTCCAAATGGTATTTAATTAACTTCCCGAGCCCCTGGAAGCATGAAAATCACTTTAAACATGTTAATTTTAGCTCTAACACTGATGATCCACCTACAAATGTGAACTGACGTTCAAAAATAAAACATTTGAAAACGGACCATTTTCCACATTTCTGAAGCATGACGTAATGGGGGGGTGTTATCTCTTTTGTCGAAAATCAGCCGTTTTTGCTCGAACATTAAATGCCTCCAAATGGTATTTAATTAACTTCCCGAGCCCCTGGAAGCATGAAAATCACTTTAAACATGCTAATTTTAGCTCTAACACTGATGATCCACCTACAAATGTGAACTGACGTTCAAAAATAAAACATTTGAAAACGGACCATTTTCCACATTTCTGAAGCATGACGTAATGGGGGGGTGTTATCTCTTTTGTCAAAAATCAGCCGTTTTTGCTCGAACATTAAATGCCTCCAAATGGTATTTAATTAACTTCCCGGGGTGAAGAAACCCTTTTTGAGAACTCAGAGTGAGTAAATTGGCCATTTTCATGCACTTTTAACCATTCCATAAATCTTGTGTTTTGGGCCCCTGGAAGCATGAAAATCACTTTAAACATGCTACTTTTAGCTCTAACACTGATGATCCACCTACAAATGTGAACTGACGTTCAAAAATAAAACATTTGAAAACGGACCATTTTCCACATTTCTGAAGCATGACGTAATGGGGGGGTGTTATCTCTTTTGTCGAAAATCAGCCGTTTTTGCTCGAACATTAAATGCCTCCAAATGGTATTTAATTAACTTCCCGAGCCCCTGGAAGCATGAAAATCACTTTAAACATGCTAATTTTAGCTCTAACACTGATGATCCACCTACAAATGTGAACTGACGTTCAAAAATAAAACATTTGAAAACGGACCATTTTCCACATTTCTGAAGCATGACGTAATGGGGGGGTGTTATCTCTTTTGTCGAAAATCAGCCGTTTTTGCTCGAACATTAAATGCCTCCAAATGGTATTTAATTAACTTCCCGAGCCCCTGGAAGCATGAAAATCACTTTAAACATGCTAATTTTAGCTCTAACACTGATGATCCACCTACAAATGTGAACTGACGTTCAAAAATAAAACATTTGAAAACGGACCATTTTCCACATTTCTGAAGCATGACGTAATGGGGGGGTGTTATCTCTTTTGTCGAAAATCAGCCGTTTTTGCTCGAACATTAAATGCCTCCAAATGGTATTTAATTAACTTCCCGGGGTGAAGAAACCCTTTTTGAGAACTCAGAGTGAGTAAATTGGCCATTTTCATGCACTTTTAACCATTCCATAAATCTTGTGTTTTGGGCCCCTGGAAGCATGAAAATCACTTTAAACATGCTAATTTTAGCTCTAACACTGATGATTCACCTACAAATGTGAACTGACGTTCAAAAATTAAACATTTGAAAACGGACCATTTTCCACATTTCTGAAGCATGACGTAATGGGGGGGTGTTATCTCTTTTGTCGAAAATCAGCCGTTTTTGCTCGAACATTAAATGCCTCCAAATGGTATTTAATTAACTTCCCGAGCCCCTGGAAGCATGAAAATCACTTTAAACATGTTAATTTTAGCTCTAACACTGATGATCCACCTACAAATGTGAACTGACGTTCAAAAATAAAACATTTGAAAACGGACCATTTTCCACATTTCTGAAGCATGACGTAATGGGGGGGTGTTATCTCTTTTGTCGAAAATCAGCCGTTTTTGCTCGAACATTAAATGCCTCCAAATGGTATTTAATTAACTTCCCGTGCCCCTGGAAGCATGAAAATCACTTTAAACATGCTAATTTTAGCTCTAACACTGATGATCCACCTATAAATGTGAACTGACGTTCAAAAATAAAACATTTGAAAACGGACCATTTTCCACATTTCTGAAGCATGACGTAATGGGGGGGTGTTATCTCTTTTGTCAAAAATCAGCCGTTTTTGCTCGAACATTAAATGCCTCCAAATGGTATTTAATTAACTTCCCGAGCCCCTGGAAGCATGAAAATCACTTTAAACATGCTAATTTTAGCTCTAACACTGATGATCCACCTACAAATGTGAACTGACGTTCAAAAATAAAACATTTGAAAACGGACCATTTTCCACATTTCTGAAGCATGACGTAATGGGGGGGGTGTTATCTCTTTTGTCGAAAATCAGCCGTTTTTGCTCGAACATTAAATGCCTCCAAATGGTATTTATTTCACTTCCCGGGGTGAAGAAACCCTTTTTGAGAACTCAGAGTGAGTAAATTGGCCATTTTCATGCACTTTTAACCATTCCATTAATCTTGTGTTTTGGGCCCCTGGAAGCATGAAAATCACTTTAAACATGCTAATTTTAGCTCTAACACTGATGATCCACCTACAAATGTGAACTGACGTTCAAAAATAAAACATTTGAAAACGGACCATTTTCCACATTTCTGAAGCATGACGTAATGGGGGGGTGTTATCTCTTTTGTCGAAAATCAGCCGTTTTTGCTCGAACATTAAATGCCTCCAAATGGTATTTAATTAACTTCCCGAGCCCCTGGAAGCATGAAAATCACTTTAAACATGCTAATTTTAGCTCTAACACTGATGATCCACCTACAAATGTGAACTGACGTTCAAAAATAAAACATTTGAAAACGGACCATTTTCCACATTTCTGAAGCATGACGTAATGGGGGGGTGTTATCTCTTTTGTCGAAAATCAGCCGTTTTTGCTCGAACATTAAATGCCTCCAAATGGTATTTAATTAACTTCCCGAGCCCCTGGAAGCATGAAAATCACTTTAAACATGCTAATTTTAGCTCTAACACTGATGATCCACCTACAAATGTGAACTGACGTTCAAAAATAAAACATTTGAAAACGGACCATTTTCCACATTTCTGAAGCATGACGTAATGGGGGGGTGTTATCTCTTTTGTCGAAAATCAGCCGTTTTTGCTCGAACATTAAATGCCTCCAAATGGTATTTAATTAACTTCCCGAGCCCCTGGAAGCATGAAAATCACTTTAAACATGTTAATTTTAGCTCTAACACTGATGATCCACCTACAAATGTGAACTGACGTTCAAAAATAAAACATTTGAAAACGGACCATTTTCCACATTTCTGAAGCATGACGTAATGGGGGGTGTTATCTCTTTTGTCGAAAATCAGCCGTTTTTGCTCGAACATTAAATGCCTCCAAATGGTATTTAATTAACTTCCCGAGCCCCTGGAAGCATGAAAATCACTTTAAACATGCTAATTTTAGCTCTAACACTGATGATCCACCTACAAATGTGAACTGACGTTCAAAAATAAAACATTTGAAAACGGACCATTTTCCACATTTCTGAAGCATGACGTAATGGGGGGGTGTTATCTCTTTTGTCAAAAATCAGCCGTTTTTGCTCGAACATTAAATGCCTCCAAATGGTATTTAATTAACTTCCCGAGCCCCTGGAAGCATGAAAATCACTTTAAACATGCTAATTTTAGCTCTAACACTGATGATCCACCTACAAATGTGAACTGACGTTCAAAAATAAAACATTTGAAAACGGACCATTTTCCACATTTCTGAAGCATGACGTAATGGGGGGGTGTTATCTCTTTTGTCGAAAATCAGCCGTTTTTGCTCGAACATTAAATGCCTCCAAATGGTATTTATTTCACTTCCCGGGGTGAAGAAACCCTTTTTGAGAACTCAGAGTGAGTAAATTGGCCATTTTCATGCACTTTTAACCATTCCATTAATCTTGTGTTTTGGGCCCCTGGAAGCATGAAAATCACTTTAAACATGCTAATTTTAGCTCTAACACTGATGATCCACCTACAAATGTGAACTGACGTTCAAAAATAAAACATTTGAAAACGGACCATTTTCCACATTTCTGAAGCATGACGTAATGGGGGATGTGTTATCTCTTTTGTCGAAAATCAGCCGTTTTTGCTCGAACATTAAATGCCTCCAAATGGTATTTAATTAACTTCCCGAGCCCCTGGAAGCATGAAAATCACTTTAAACATGCTAATTTTAGCTCTAACACTGATGATCCACCTACAAATGTGAACTGACGTTCAAAAATAAAACATTTGAAAACGGACCATTTTCCACATTTCTGAAGCATGACGTAATGGGGGGGTGTTATCTCTTTTGTCGAAAATCAGCCGTTTTTGCTCGAACATTAAATGCCTCCAAATGGTATTTAATTAACTTCCCGGGGTGAAGAAACCCTTTTTGAGAACTCAGAGTGAGTAAATTGGCCATTTTCATGCACTTTTAACCATTCCATAAATCTTGTGTTTTGGGCCCCTGGAAGCATGAAAATCACTTTAAACATGCTAATTTTAGCTCTAACACTGATGATCCACCTACAACTGTGAACTGACGTTCAAAAATAAAACATTTGAAAACGGACCATTTTCCACATTTCTGAAGCATGACGTAATGGGGGGGTGTTATCTCTTTTGTCGAAAATCAGCCATTTTTGCTCGAACATTAAATGCCTCCAAATGGTATTTATTTCACTTCCCGAGCCCCTGGAAGCATGAAAATCACTTTAAACATGCTAATTTTAGCTCTAACACTGATGATCCACCTACAAATGTGAACTGACGTTCAAAAATAAAACATTTGAAAACCGACCATTTTCCACATTTCTGAAGCATGACGTAATGGGGGGGTGTTATCTCTTTTGTCGAAAATCAGCCGTTTTTGCTCGAACATTAAATGCCTCCAAATGGTATTTAATTAACTTCCCGGGGTGAAGAAACCCTTTTTGAGAACTCAGAGTGAGTAAATTGGCCATTTTCATGCACTTTTAACCATTCCATAAATCTTGTGTTTTGGGCCCCTGGAAGCATGAAAATCACTTTAAACATGCTAATTTTAGCTCTAACACTGATGATCCACCTACAAATGTGAACTGACGTTCAAAAATAAAACATTTGAAAACGGACCATTTTCCACATTTCTGAAGCATGACGTAATGGGGGGGTGTTATCTCTTTTGTCGAAAATCAGCCGTTTTTGCTCGAACATTAAATGCCTCCAAATGGTATTTAATTAACTTCCCGAGCCCCTGGAAGCATGAAAATCACTTTAAACATGCTAATTTTAGCTCTAACACTGATGATCCACCTACAAATGTGAACTGACGTTCAAAAATAAAACATTTGAAAACGGACCATTTTCCACATTTCTGAAGCATGACGTAATGGGGGGGTGTTATCTCTTTTGTCGAAAATCAGCCGTTTTTGCTCGAACATTAAATGCCTCCAAATGGTATTTAATTAACTTCCCGGGGTGAAGAAACCCTTTTTGAGAACTCAGAGTGAGTAAATTGGCCATTTTCATGCACTTTTAACCATTCCATAAATCTTGTGTTTTGGGCCCCTGGAAGCATGAAAATCACTTTAAACATGCTAATTTTAGCTCTAACACTGATGACCCACCTACAAATGTGAACTGACGTTCAAAAATAAAACATTTGAAAACGGACCATTTTCCACATTTCTGAAGCATGACGTAATGGGGGGGTGTTATCTCTTTTGTCGAAAATCAGCCGTTTTTGCTCTAACATTAAATGCCTCCAAATGGTATTTAATTAACTTCCCGAGCCCCTGGAAGCATGAAAATCACTTTAAACATGCTAATTTTAGCTCTAACACTGATGATCCACCTACAAATGTGAACTGACGTTCAAAAATAAAACATTTGAAAACGGACCATTTTCCACATTTCTGAAGCATGACGTAATGGGGGGGTGTTATCTCTTTTGTCGAAAATCAGCCGTTTTTGCTCGAACATTAAATGCCTCCAAATGGTATTTAATTAACTTCCCGAGCCCCTGGAAGCATGAAAATCACTTTAAACATGTTAATTTTAGCTCTAACACTGATGATCCACCTACAAATGTGAACTGACGTTCAAAAATAAAACATTTGAAAACGGACCATTTTCCACATTTCTGAAGCATGACGTAATGGGGGGGTGTTATCTCTTTTGTCGAAAATCAGCCGTTTTTGCTCGAACATTAAATGCCTCCAAATGGTATTTAATTAACTTCCCGAGCCCCTGGAAGCATGAAAATCACTTTAAACATGCTAATTTTAGCTCTAACACTGATGATCCACCTACAAATGTGAACTGACGTTCAAAAATAAAACATTTGAAAACGGACCATTTTCCACATTTCTGAAGCATGACGTAATGGGGGGGTGTTATCTCTTTTGTCAAAAATCAGCCGTTTTTGCTCGAACATTAAATGCCTCCAAATGGTATTTAATTAACTTCCCGGGGTGAAGAAACCCTTTTTGAGAACTCAGAGTGAGTAAATTGGCCATTTTCATGCACTTTTAACCATTCCATAAATCTTGTGTTTTGGGCCCCTGGAAGCATGAAAATCACTTTAAACATGCTACTTTTAGCTCTAACACTGATGATCCACCTACAAATGTGAACTGACGTTCAAAAATAAAACATTTGAAAACGGACCATTTTCCACATTTCTGAAGCATGACGTAATGGGGGGGTGTTATCTCTTTTGTCGAAAATCAGCCGTTTTTGCTCGAACATTAAATGCCTCCAAATGGTATTTAATTAACTTCCCGAGCCCCTGGAAGCATGAAAATCACTTTAAACATGCTAATTTTAGCTCTAACACTGATGATCCACCTACAAATGTGAACTGACGTTCAAAAATAAAACATTTGAAAACGGACCATTTTCCACATTTCTGAAGCATGACGTAATGGGGGGGTGTTATCTCTTTTGTCGAAAATCAGCCGTTTTTGCTCGAACATTAAATGCCTCCAAATGGTATTTAATTAACTTCCCGAGCCCCTGGAAGCATGAAAATCACTTTAAACATGCTAATTTTAGCTCTAACACTGATGATCCACCTACAAATGTGAACTGACGTTCAAAAATAAAACATTTGAAAACGGACCATTTTCCACATTTCTGAAGCATGACGTAATGGGGGGGTGTTATCTCTTTTGTCGAAAATCAGCCGTTTTTGCTCGAACATTAAATGCCTCCAAATGGTATTTAATTAACTTCCCGGGGTGAAGAAACCCTTTTTGAGAACTCAGAGTGAGTAAATTGGCCATTTTCATGCACTTTTAACCATTCCATAAATCTTGTGTTTTGGGCCCCTGGAAGCATGAAAATCACTTTAAACATGCTAATTTTAGCTCTAACACTGATGATTCACCTACAAATGTGAACTGACGTTCAAAAATTAAACATTTGAAAACGGACCATTTTCCACATTTCTGAAGCATGACGTAATGGGGGGGTGTTATCTCTTTTGTCGAAAATCAGCCGTTTTTGCTCGAACATTAAATGCCTCCAAATGGTATTTAATTAACTTCCCGAGCCCCTGGAAGCATGAAAATCACTTTAAACATGTTAATTTTAGCTCTAACACTGATGATCCACCTACAAATGTGAACTGACGTTCAAAAATAAAACATTTGAAAACGGACCATTTTCCACATTTCTGAAGCATGACGTAATGGGGGGGTGTTATCTCTTTTGTCGAAAATCAGCCGTTTTTGCTCGAACATTAAATGCCTCCAAATGGTATTTAATTAACTTCCCGTGCCCCTGGAAGCATGAAAATCACTTTAAACATGCTAATTTTAGCTCTAACACTGATGATCCACCTACAAATGTGAACTGACGTTCAAAAATAAAACATTTGAAAACGGACCATTTTCCACATTTCTGAAGCATGACGTAATGGGGGGGTGTTATGTCTTTTGTCGAAAATCAGCCGTTTTTGCTCGAACATTAAATGCCTCCAAATGGTATTTAATTAACTTCCCGGGGTGAAGAAACCCTTTTTGAGAACTCAGAGTGAGTAAATTGGCCATTTTCATGCACTTTTAACCATTCCATAAATCTTGTGTTTTGGGCCCCTGGAAGCATGAAAATCACTTTAAACATGCTAATTTTAGCTCTAACACTGATGATCCACCTACAAATGTGAACTGACGTTCAAAAATAAAACATTTGAAAACGGACCATTTTCCACATTTCTGAAGCATGACGTATTGGGGGGGTGTTATCTCTTTTGTCGAAAATCAGCCGTTTTTGCTCGAACATTAAATGCCTCCAAATGGTATTTAATTAACTTCCCGAGCCCCTGGAAGCATGAAAATCACTTTAAACATGCTAATTTTAGCTCTAACACTGATGATCCACCTACAAATGTGAACTGACGTTCAAAAATAAAACATTTGAAAACGGACCATTTTCCACATTTCTGAAGCATGACGTAATGGGGGGGTGTTATCTCTTTTGTCGAAAATCAGCCGTTTTTGCTCGAACATTAAATGCCTCCAAATGGTATTTAATTAACTTCCCGAGGTGAAGAAACCCTTTTTGAGAACTCAGAGTGAGTAAATTGGCCATTTTCATGCACTTTTAACCATTCCATAAATCTTGTGTTTTGGGCCCCTGGAAGCATGAAAATCACTTTAAACATGCTAATTTTAGCTCTAACACTGATAATCCACCTACAAATGTGAACTGACGTTCAAAAATAAAACATTTGAAAACGGACCATTTTCCACATTTCTGAAGCATGACGTAATGGGGGGGTGTTATCTCTTTTGTCGAAAATCAGCCGTTTTTGCTTGAACATTAAACGCCTCCAAATGGTATTTATTTCACTTCCCGGGGTGAAGAAACCCTTTTTGAGAACTCAGAGTGAGTAAATTGGCCATTTTCATGCACTTTTAACCATTCCATTAATCTTGTGTTTTGGGCCCCTGGAAGCATGAAAATCACTTTAAACATGCTAATTTTAGCTCTAACACTGATGATCCACCTACAAATGTGAACTGACGTTCAAAAATAAAACATTTGAAAACGGACCATTTTCCACATTTCTGAAGCATGACGTAATGGGGGGGTGTTATCTCTTTTGTCGAAAATCAGCCGTTTTTGCTCGAACATTAAATGCCTCCAAATGGTATTTAATTAACTTCCCTGGGTGAAGAAACCCTTTTTGAGAACTCAGAGTGAGTAAATTGGCCATTTTCATGCACTTTTAACCATTCCATAAATCTTGTGTTTTGGGCCCCTGGAAGCATGAAAATCACTTTAAACATGCTAATTTTAGCTCTAACACTGATGATCCACCTACAAATGTGAACTGACGTTCAAAAATAAAACATTTGAAAACGGACCATTTTCCACATTTCTGAAGCATGACGTAATGGGGGGGTGTTATCTCTTTTGTCGAAAATCAGCCGTTTTTGCTCGAACATTAAATGCCTCCAAATGGTATTTATTTCACTTCCCGGGGTGAAGAAACCCTTTTTGAGAACTCAGAGTGAGTAAATTGGCCATTTTCATGCACTTTTAACCATTCCATTAATCTTGTGTTTTGGGCCCCTGGAAGCATGAAAATCACTTTAAACATGCTAATTTTAGCTCTAACACTGATGATCCACCTAAAAATGTGAACTGACGTTCAAAAATAAAACATTTGAAAACGGACCATTTTCCACATTTCTGAAGCATGACGTAATGGGGGGGTGTTATCTCTTTTGTCGAAAATCAGCCGTTTTTGCTCGAACATTAAATGCCTCCAAATGGTATTTATTTCACTTCCCGGGGTGAAGAAACCCTTTTTGAGAACTCAGAGTGAGTAAATTGGCCATTTTCATGCACTTTTAACCATTCCATTAATCTTGTGTTTTGGGCCCCTGGAAGCATGAAAATCACTTTAAACATGCTAATTTTAGCTCTAACACTGATGATCCACCTAAAAATGTGAACTGACGTTCAAAAATAAAACATTTGAAAACGGACCATTTTCCACATTTCTGAAGCATGACGTAATGGGGGGGTGTTATCTCTTTTGTCGAAAATCAGCCGTTTTTGCTCGAACATTAAATGCCTCCAAATGGTATTTAATTAACTTCCCGGGGTGAAGAAACCCTTTTTGAGAACTCAGAGTGAGTAAATTGGCCATTTTCATGCACTTTTAACCATTCCATAAATCTTGTGTTTTGGGCCCCTGGAAGCATGAAAATCACTTTAAACATGCTAATTTTAGCTCTAACACTGATGATCCACCTACAAATGTGAACTGACGTTCAAAAATAAAACATTTGAAAACGGACCATTTTCCACATTTCTGAAGCATGACGTAATGGGGGGGTGTTATCTCTTTTGTCGAAAATCAGCTGTTTTTGCTCGAACATTAAATGCCTCCAAATGGTATTTAATTAACTTCCCGAGCCCCTGGAAGCATGAAAATCACTTTAAACATGCTAATTTTAGCTCTAACACTGATGATCCACCTACAAATGTGAACTGACGTTCAAAAATAAAACATTTGAAAACGGACCATTTTCCACATTTCTGAAGCATGACGTAATGGGGGGGTGTTATCTCTTTTGTCGAAAATCAGCCGTTTTTGCTCGAACATTAAATGCCTCCAAATGGTATTTAATTAACTTCCCGGGGTGAAGAAACCCTTTTTGAGAACTCAGAGTGAGTAAATTGGCAATTTTCATGCACTTTTAACCATTCCATAAATCTTGTGTTTTGGGCCCCTGGAAGCATGAAAATCACTTTAAACATGCTAATTTTAGCTCTAACACTGATGATCCACCTACAAATGTGAACTGACGTCCAAAAATAAAACATTTGAAAACGGACCATTTTCCACATTTCTGAAGCATGACGTAATGGGGGGGTGTTATCTCTTTTGTCGAAAATCAGCCGTTTTTGCTCGAACATTAAATGCCTCCAAATGGTATTTAATTAACTTCCCGAGCCCCTGGAAGCATGAAAATCACTTTAAACATGCTAATTTTAGCTCTAACACTGATGATCCACCTACAAATGTGAACTGACGTTCAAAAATAAAACATTTGAAAACGGACCATTTTCCACATTTCTGAAGCATGACGTAATGGGGGGGTGTTATCTCTTTTGTCGAAAATCAGCCGTTTTTGCTCGAACATTAAATGCCTCCAAATGGTATTTAATTAACTTCCCGAGCCCCTGGAAGCATGAAAATCACTTTAAACATGCTAATTTTAGCTCTAACACTGATGATCCACCTACAAATGTGAACTGACGTTCAAAAATAAAACATTTGAAAACGGACCATTTTCCACATTTCTGAAGCATGACGTAATGGGGGGGTGTTATCTGTTTTGTCGAAAATCAGCCGTTTTTGCTCGAACATTAAATGCCTCCAAATGGTATTTAATTAACTTCCCGGGGTGAAGAAACCCTTTTTGAGAACTCAGAGTGAGTAAATTGGCCATTTTCATGCACTTTTAACCATTCCATAAATCTTGTGTTTTGGGCCCCTGGAAGAATGAAAATCACTTTAAACATGCTAATTTTAGCTCTAACACTGATGATCCACCTACAAATGTGAACTGACGTTCAAAAATAAAACATTTGAAAATGGACCATTTTCCACATTTCTGAAGCATGACGTAATGGGGGGGTGTTATCTATTTTGTCGAAAATCAGCCGTTTTTGCTCGAACATTAAATGCCTCCAAATGGTATTTAATTAACTTCCCGAGCCCCTGGAAGCATGAAAATCACTTTAAACATGCTAATTTTAGCTCTAACACTGATGATCCACCTACAAATGTGAACTGACGTTCAAAAATAAAACATTTGAAAACGGACCATTTTCCACATTTCTGAAGCATGACATAATGGGGGGGGTGTTATCTCTTTTGTCGAAAATCAGCCGTTTTTGCTCGAACATTAAATGCCTCCAAATGGTATTTAATTAACTTCCCGGGGTGAAGAAACCCTTTTTGAGAACTCAGAGTGAGTAAATTGGCCATTTTCATGCACTTTTAACCATTCCATAAATCTTGTGTTTTGGGCCCCTGGAAGCATGAAAATCACTTTAAACATGCTAATTTTAGCTCTAACACTGATGATCCACCTACAAATGTGAACTGACGTTCAAAAATAAAACATTTAAAAACGGACCATTTTCCACATTTCTGAAGCATGACGTAATGGGGGGGTGTTATCTCTTTTGTCGAAAATCAGCCGTTTTTGCTTGAACATTAAATGCCTCCAAATGGTATTTATTTCACTTCCCGAGCCCCTGGAAGCATGAAAATCACTTTAAACATGCTAATTTTAGCTCTAACACTGATGATCCACCTACAAATGTGAACTGACGTTCAAAAATAAAACATTTGAAAACGGACCATTTTCCACATTTCTGAAGCATGACGTAATGGGGGGGTGTTATCTCTTTTGTCGAAAATCAGCCGTTTTTGCTCGAACATTAAATGCCTCCAAATGGTATTTAATTAACTTCCCGTGCCCCTGGAAGCATGAAAATCACTTTAAACATGCTAATTTTAGCTCTAACACTGATGATCCACCTACAAATGTGAACTGACGTTCAAAAATAAAACATTTGAAAACGGACCATTTTCCACATTTCTGAAGCATGACGTAATGGGGGGGTGTTATCTCTTTTGTCGAAAATCAGCCGTTTTTGCTCGAACATTAAATGCCTCCAAATGGTATTTAATTAACTTCCCGGGGTGAAGAAACCCTTTTTGAGAACTCAGAGTGAGTAAATTGGCCATTTTCATGCACTTTTAACCATTCCATAAATCTTGTGTTTTGGGCCCCTGGAAGCATGAAAATCACTTTAAACATGCTAATTTTAGCTCTAACACTGATGATCCACCTACAAATGTGAACTGACGTTCAAAAATAAAACATTTGAAAACGGACCATTTTCCACATTTCTGAAGCATGACGTAATGGGGGGGTGTTATCTCTTTTGTCGAAAATCAGCCGTTTTTGCTCGAACATTAAATGCCTCCAAATGGTATTTAATTAACTTCCCGAACCCCTGGAAGCATGAAAATCACTTTAAACATGCTAATTTTAGCTCTAACACTGATTATCCACCTACAAATGTGAACTGACGTTCAAAAATAAAACATTTGAAAACGGACCATTTTCCACATTTCTGAAGCATGACGTAATGGGGGGGTGTTATCTCTTTTGTCGAAAATCAGCCGTTTTTGCTCGAACATTAAATGCCTCCAAATGGTATTTAATTAACTTCCCGGGGTGAAGAAACCCTTTTTGAGAACTCAGAGTGAGTAAATTGGCCATTTTCATGCACTTTTAACCATTCCATAAATCTTGTGTTTTGGGCCCCTGGAAGCATGAAAATCACTTTAAACATGCTAATTTTAGCTCTAACACTGATGATCCACCTACAAATGTGAACTGACGTTCAAAAATAAAACATTTGAAAACGGACCATTTTCCACATTTCTGAAGCATGACGTAATGGGGGGGTGTTATCTCTTTTGTCGAAAATCAGCCGTTTTTGCTCGAACATTAAATGCCTCCAAATGGTATTTAATTAACTTCCCGAGCCCCTGGAAGCATGAAAATCACTTTAAACATGCTAATTTTAGCTCTAACACTGATGATCCACCTACAAATGTGAACTGACGTTCAAAAATAAAACATTTGAAAACGGACCATTTTCCACATTTCTGAAGCATGACGTAATGGGGGGGTGTTATCTCTTTTGTCGAAAATCAGCCGTTTTTGCTCGAACATTAAATGCCTCCAAATGGTATTTAATTAACTTCCCGAGCCCCTGGAAGCATGAAAATCACTTTAAACATGTTAATTTTAGCTCTAACACTGATGATCCACCTACAAATGTGAACTGACGTTCAAAAATAAAACATTTGAAAACGGACCATTTTCCACATTTCTGAAGCATGACGTAATGGGGGGGTGTTATCTCTTTTGTCGAAAATCAGCCGTTTTTGCTCGAACATTAAATGCCTCCAAATGGTATTTAATTAACTTCCCGAGCCCCTGGAAGCATGAAAATCACTTTAAACATGCTAATTTTAGCTCTAACACTGATGATCCACCTACAAATGTGAACTGACGTTCAAAAATAAAACATTTGAAAACGGACCATTTTCCACATTTCTGAAGCATGACGTAATGGGGGGGTGTTATCTCTTTTGTCAAAAATCAGCCGTTTTTGCTCGAACATTAAATGCCTCCAAATGGTATTTAATTAACTTCCCGAGCCCCTGGAAGCATGAAAATCACTTTAAACATGCTAATTTTAGCTCTAACACTGATGATCCACCTACAAATGTGAACTGACGTTCAAAAATAAAACATTTGAAAACGGACCATTTTCCACATTTCTGAAGCATGACGTAATGGGGGGGGTGTTATCTCTTTTGTCGAAAATCAGCCGTTTTTGCTCGAACATTAAATGCCTCCAAATGGTATTTATTTCACTTCCCGGGGTGAAGAAACCCTTTTTGAGAACTCAGAGTGAGTAAATTGGCCATTTTCATGCACTTTTAACCATTCCATTAATCTTGTGTTTTGGGCCCCTGGAAGCATGAAAATCACTTTAAACATGCTAATTTTAGCTCTAACACTGATGATCCACCTACAAATGTGAACTGACGTTCAAAAATAAAACATTTGAAAACGGACCATTTTCCACATTTCTGAAGCATGACGTAATGGGGGGGTGTTATCTCTTTTGTCGAAAATCAGCCGTTTTTGCTCGAACATTAAATGCCTCCAAATGGTATTTAATTAACTTCCCGAGCCCCTGGAAGCATGAAAATCACTTTAAACATGCTAATTTTAGCTCTAACACTGATGATCCACCTACAAATGTGAACTGACGTTCAAAAATAAAACATTTGAAAACGGACCATTTTCCACATTTCTGAAGCATGACGTAATGGGGGGGTGTTATCTCTTTTGTCGAAAATCAGCCGTTTTTGCTCGAACATTAAATGCCACCAAATGGTATTTAATTAACTTCCCGAGCCCCTGGAAGCATGAAAATCACTTTAAACATGCTAATTTTAGCTCTAACACTGATGATCCACCTACAAATGTGAACTGACGTTCAAAAATAAAACATTTGAAAACGGACCATTTTCCACATTTCTGAAGCATGACGTAATGGGGGGGTGTTATCTCTTTTGTCGAAAATCAGCCGTTTTTGCTCGAACATTAAATGCCTCCAAATGGTATTTAATTAACTTCCCGAGCCCCTGGAAGCATGAAAATCACTTTAAACATGTTAATTTTAGCTCTAACACTGATGATCCACCTACAAATGTGAACTGACGTTCAAAAATAAAACATTTGAAAACGGACCATTTTCCACATTTCTGAAGCATGACGTAATGGGGGGGTGTTATCTCTTTTGTCGAAAATCAGCCGTTTTTGCTCGAACATTAAATGCCTCCAAATGGTATTTAATTAACTTCCCGAGCCCCTGGAAGCATGAAAATCACTTTAAACATGCTAATTTTAGCTCTAACACTGATGATCCACCTACAAATGTGAACTGACGTTCAAAAATAAAACATTTGAAAACGGACCATTTTCCACATTTCTGAAGCATGACGTAATGGGGGGGTGTTATCTCTTTTGTCAAAAATCAGCCGTTTTTGCTCGAACATTAAATGCCTCCAAATGGTATTTAATTAACTTCCCGAGCCCCTGGAAGCATGAAAATCACTTTAAACATGCTAATTTTAGCTCTAACACTGATGATCCACCTACAAATGTGAACTGACGTTCAAAAATAAAACATTTGAAAACGGACCATTTTCCACATTTCTGAAGCATGACGTAATGGGGGGGTGTTATCTCTTTTGTCGAAAATCAGCCGTTTTTGCTCGAACATTAAATGCCTCCAAATGGTATTTATTTCACTTCCCGGGGTGAAGAAACCCTTTTTGAGAACTCAGAGTGAGTAAATTGGCCATTTTCATGCACTTTTAACCATTCCATTAATCTTGTGTTTTGGGCCCCTGGAAGCATGAAAATCACTTTAAACATGCTAATTTTAGCTCTAACACTGATGATCCACCTACAAATGTGAACTGACGTTCAAAAATAAAACATTTGAAAACGGACCATTTTCCACATTTCTGAAGCATGACGTAATGGGGGATGTGTTATCTCTTTTGTCGAAAATCAGCCGTTTTTGCTCGAACATTAAATGCCTCCAAATGGTATTTAATTAACTTCCCGAGCCCCTGGAAGCATGAAAATCACTTTAAACATGCTAATTTTAGCTCTAACACTGATGATCCACCTACAAATGTGAACTGACGTTCAAAAATAAAACATTTGAAAACGGACCATTTTCCACATTTCTGAAGCATGACGTAATGGGGGGGTGTTATCTCTTTTGTCGAAAATCAGCCGTTTTTGCTCGAACATTAAATGCCTCCAAATGGTATTTAATTAACTTCCCGGGGTGAAGAAACCCTTTTTGAGAACTCAGAGTGAGTAAATTGGCCATTTTCATGCACTTTTAACCATTCCATAAATCTTGTGTTTTGGGCCCCTGGAAGCATGAAAATCACTTTAAACATGCTAATTTTAGCTCTAACACTGATGATCCACCTACAACTGTGAACTGACGTTCAAAAATAAAACATTTGAAAACGGACCATTTTCCACATTTCTGAAGCATGACGTAATGGGGGGGTGTTATCTCTTTTGTCGAAAATCAGCCATTTTTGCTCGAACATTAAATGCCTCCAAATGGTATTTATTTCACTTCCCGAGCCCCTGGAAGCATGAAAATCACTTTAAACATGCTAATTTTAGCTCTAACACTGATGATCCACCTACAAATGTGAACTGACGTTCAAAAATAAAACATTTGAAAACCGACCATTTTCCACATTTCTGAAGCATGACGTAATGGGGGGGTGTTATCTCTTTTGTCGAAAATCAGCCGTTTTTGCTCGAACATTAAATGCCTCCAAATGGTATTTAATTAACTTCCCGGGGTGAAGAAACCCTTTTTGAGAACTCAGAGTGAGTAAATTGGCCATTTTCATGCACTTTTAACCATTCCATAAATCTTGTGTTTTGGGCCCCTGGAAGCATGAAAATCACTTTAAACATGCTAATTTTAGCTCTAACACTGATGATCCACCTACAAATGTGAACTGACGTTCAAAAATAAAACATTTGAAAACGGACCATTTTCCACATTTCTGAAGCATGACGTAATGGGGGGGTGTTATCTCTTTTGTCGAAAATCAGCCGTTTTTGCTCGAACATTAAATGCCTCCAAATGGTATTTAATTAACTTCCCGAGCCCCTGGAAGCATGAAAATCACTTTAAACATGCTAATTTTAGCTCTAACACTGATGATCCACCTACAAATGTGAACTGACGTTCAAAAATAAAACATTTGAAAACGGACCATTTTCCACATTTCTGAAGCATGACGTAATGGGGGGGTGTTATCTCTTTTGTCGAAAATCAGCCGTTTTTGCTCGAACATTAAATGCCTCCAAATGGTATTTAATTAACTTCCCGGGGTGAAGAAACCCTTTTTGAGAACTCAGAGTGAGTAAATTGGCCATTTTCATGCACTTTTAACCATTCCATAAATCTTGTGTTTTGGGCCCCTGGAAGCATGAAAATCACTTTAAACATGCTAATTTTAGCTCTAACACTGATGATCCACCTACAAATGTGAACTGACGTTCAAAAATAAAACATTTGAAAACGGACCATTTTCCACATTTCTGAAGCATGACGTAATGGGGGGGTGTTATCTCTTTTGTCGAAAATCAGCCGTTTTTGCTCTAACATTAAATGCCTCCAAATGGTATTTAATTAACTTCCCGAGCCCCTGGAAGCATGAAAATCACTTTAAACATGCTAATTTTAGCTCTAACACTGATGATCCACCTACAAATGTGAACTGACGTTCAAAAATAAAACATTTGAAAACGGACCATTTTCCACATTTCTGAAGCATGACGTAATGGGGGGGTGTTATCTCTTTTGTCGAAAATCAGCCGTTTTTGCTCGAACATTAAATGCCTCCAAATGGTATTTAATTAACTTCCCGAGCCCCTGGAAGCATGAAAATCACTTTAAACATGTTAATTTTAGCTCTAACACTGATGATCCACCTACAAATGTGAACTGACGTTCAAAAATAAAACATTTGAAAATGGACCATTTTCCACATTTCTGAAGCATGACGTAATGGGGGGGTGTTATCTCTTTTGTCGAAAATCAGCCGTTTTTGCTCGAACATTAAATGCCTCCAAATGGTATTTAATTAACTTCCCGAGCCCCTGGAAGCATGAAAATCACTTTAAACATGCTAATTTTAGCTCTAACACTGATGATCCACCTACAAATGTGAACTGACGTTCAAAAATAAAACATTTGAAAACGGACCATTTTCCACATTTCTGAAGCATGACGTAATGGGGGGGTGTTATCTCTTTTGTCGAAAATCAGCCGTTTTTGCTCGAACATTAAATAACTCCAAATGGTATTTAATTAACTTCCCGGGGTGAAGAAACCCTTTTTGAGAACTCAGAGTGAGTAAATTGGCCATTTTCATGCACTTTTAACCATTCCATAAATCTTGTGTTTTGGGCCCCTGGAAGCATGAAAATCACTTTAAACATGCTAATTTTAGCTCTAACACTGATGATCCACCTACAAATGTGAACTGACGTTCAAAAATAAAACATTTGAAAACGGACCATTTTCCACATTTCTGAAGCATGACGTAATGGAGGGGTGTTATCTCTTTTGTCGAAAATCAGCCGTTTTTGCTCGAACATTAAATGCCTCCAAATGGTATTTAATTAACTTCCCGAGCCCCTGGAAGCATGAAAATCACTTTAAACATGCTAATTTTAGCTCTAACACTGATGATCCACCTACAAATGTGAACTGACGTTCAAAAATAAAACATTTGAAAACGGACCATTTTCCACATTTCTGAAGCATGGCGTAATGGGGGGGTGTTATCTCTTTTGTCGAAAATCAGCCGTTTTTGCTCGAACATTAAATGCCTCCAAATGGTATTTATTTCACTTCCCGGGGTGAAGAAACCCTTTTTGAGAACTCAGAGTGAGTAAATTGGCCATTTTCATGCACTTTTAACCATTCCATTAATCTTGTGTTTTGGGCCCCTGGAAGCATGAAAATCACTTTAAACATGCTAATTTTAGCTCTAACACTGATGATCCACCTACAAATGTGAACTGACGTTCAAAAATAAAACATTTGAAAACGGACCATTTTCCACATTTCTGAAGCATGACGTAATGGGGGGGTGTTATCTCTTTTGTCGAAAATCAGCCGTTTTTGCTCGAACATTAAATGCCTCCAAATGGTATTTATTTCACTTCCCGAGCCCCTGGAAGCATGAAAATCACTTTAAACATGCTAATTTTAGCTCTAACACTGATGATCCACCTACAAATGTGAACTGACGTTCAAAAATAAAACATTTGAAAACGGACCATTTTCCACATTTCTGAAGCATGACGTAATGGGGGGGTGTTATCTCTTTTGTCGAAAATCAGCCGTTTTTGCTCGAACATTAAATGCCTCCAAATGGTATTTATTTCACTTCCCGAGCCCCTGGAAGCATGAAAATCACTTTAAACATGCTAATTTTAGCTCTAACACTGATGATCCACCTACAAATGTGAACTGACGTTCAAAAATAAAACATTTGAAAACGGACCATTTTCCACATTTCTGAAGCATGACGTAATGGGGGGGTGTCATCTCTTTTGTCGAAAATCAGCCGTTTTTGCTCGAACATTAAATGCCTCCAAATGGTATTTATTTCACTTCCCGGGGTGAAGAAACCCTTTTTGAGAACTCAGAGTGAGTAAATTGGCCATTTTCATGCACTTTTAACCATTCCATAAATCTTGTGTTTTGGGCCCCTGGAAGCATGAAAATCACTTTAAACATGCTAATTTTAGCTCTAACACTGATGATCCACCTACAAATGTGAACTGACGTTCAAAAATAAAACATTTGAAAACGGACCATTTTCCACATTTCTGAAGCATGACGTAATGGGGGGGTGTTATCTCTTTTGTCGAAAATCAGCCGTTTTTGCTCGAACATTAAATGCCTCCAAATGGTATTTAATTAACTTCCCGAGCCCCTGGAAGCATGAAAATCACTTTAAACATGCTAATTTTAGCTCTAACACTGATGATCCACCTACAAATGTGAACTGACGTTCAAAAATAAAACATTTGAAAACGGACCATTTTCCACATTTCTGAAGCATGACGTAATGGGGGGGGTGTTATCTCTTTTGTCGAAAATCAGCCGTTTTTGCTCGAACATTAAATGCCTCCAAATGGTATTTATTTCACTTCCCGGGGTGAAGAAACCCTTTTTGAGAACTCAGAGTGAGTAAATTGGCCATTTTCATGCACTTTTAACCATTCCATTAATCTTGTGTTTTGGACCCTGGAAGCATGAAAATCACTTTAAACATGCTAATTTTAGCTCTAACACTGATGATCCACCTACAAATGTGAACTGACGTTCAAAAATAAAACATTTGAAAACGGACCATTTTCCACATTTCTGAAGCATGACGTAATGGGGGGGTGTTATCTCTTTTGTCGAAAATCAGCCGTTTTTGCTCGAACATTAAATGCCTCCAAATGGTATTTATTTCACTTCCCGAGCCCCTGGAAGCATGAAAATCACTTTAAACATGCTAATTTTAGCTCTAACACTGATGATCCACCTACAAATGTGAACTGACGTTCAAAAATAAAACATTTGAAAACGGACCATTTTCCACATTTCTGAAGCATGACGTAATGGGGGGGGTGTTATCTCTTTTGTCGAAAATCAGCCGTTTTTGCTCGAACATTAAATGCCTCCAAATGGTATTTAATTAACTTCCCGAGCCCCTGGAAGCATGAAAATCACTTTAAACATGCTAATTTTAGCTCTAACACTAATGATCCACCTACAAATGTGAACTGACGTTCAAAAATAAAACATTTGGAAACGGACCATTTTCCACATTTCTGAAGCATGACGTAATGGGGGGGTGTTATCTCTTTTGTCGAAAATCAGCCGTTTTTGCTCGAACATTAAATGCCTCCAAATGGTATTTAATTAACTTCCCGAGCCCCTGGAAGCATGAAAATCACTTTAAACATGCTAATTTTAGCTCTAACACTGATGATCCAACTACAAATGTGAACTGACGTTCAAAAATAAAACATTTGAAAACGGACCATTTTCCACATTTCTGAAGCATGACGTAATGGGGGGGTGTTATCTCTTTTGTCGAAAATCAGCCGTTTTTGCTCGAACATTAAATGCCTCCAAATGGTATTTAATTAACTTCCCGGGGTGAAGAAACCCTTTTTGAGAACTCAGAGTGAGTAAATTGGCCATTTTCATGCACTTTTAACCATTCCATTAATCTTGTGTTTTGGGCCCCTGGAAGCATGAAAATCACTTTAAACATGCTAATTTTAGCTCTAACACTGATGATCCACCTACAAATGTGAACTGACGTTCAAAAATAAAACATTTGAAAACGGACCATTTTCCACATTTCTGAAGCATGACGTAGTGGGGGGGTGTTATCTCTTTTGTCGAAAATCAGCCGTTTTTGCTCGAACATTAAATGCCTCCAAATGGTATTTAATTAACTTCCCGAGCCCCTGGAAGCAGGAAAATCACTTTAAACATGCTAATTTTAGCTCTAACACTGATGATCCACCTACAAATGTGAACTGACGTTCAAAAATAAAACATTTGAAAACGGACCATTTTCCACATTTCTGAAGCATGACGTAATGGGGGGGGTGTTATCTCTTTTGTCGAAAATCAGCCGTTTTTGCTCGAACATTAAATGCCTCCAAATGGTATTTATTTCACTTCCCGGGGTGAAGAAACCCTTTTTGAGAACTCAGAGTGAGTAAATTGGCCATTTTCATGCACTTTTAACCATTCCATTAATCTTGTGTTTTGGACCCCTGGAAGCATGAAAATCACTTTAAACATGCTAATTTTAGCTCTAACACTGATGATCCACCTACAAATGTGAACTGACGTTCAAAAATAAAACATTTGAAAACGGACCATTTTCCACATTTCTGAAGCATGACGTAATGGGGGGGTGTTATCTCTTTTGTCGAAAATAAGCCGTTTTTGCTCGAACTAATGGTATTTATTTCACTTCCCGAGCCCCTGGAAGCATGAAAATCACTTTAAACATGCTAATTTTAGCTCTAACACTGATGATCCACCTACAAATGTGAACTGACGTTCAAAAATAAAACATTTGAAAACGGACCATTTTCCACATTTCTGAAGCATGACGTAATGGGGGGGTGTTATCTCTTTTGTCGAAAATCAGCCGTTTTTGCTCGAACATTAAATGCCTCCAAATGGTATTTATTTCACTTCCCGGGGTGAAGAAACCCTTTTTGAGAACTCAGAGTGAGTAAATTGGCCATTTTCATGCACTTTTAACCATTCAATAAATCTTGTGTTTTGGGCCCCTGGAAGCATGAAAATCACTTTAAACATGCTAATTTTAGCTCTAACACTGATGATCCACCTACAAATGTGAACTGACGTTCAAAAATAAAACATTTGAAAACGGACCATTTTCCACATTTCTGAAGCATGACGTAATGGGGGGGGTGTTATCTCTTTTGTCGAAAATCAGCCGTTTTTGCTCGAACATTAAATGCCTCCAAATGGTATTTAATTAACTTCCCGAGCCCCTGGAAGCATGAAAATCACTTTAAACATGCTAATTTTAGCTCTAACACTGATGATCCACCTACAAATGTGAACTGACGTTCAAAAATAAAACATTTGAAAACGGACCATTTTCCACATTTCTGAAGCATGACGTAATGGGGGGGTGTTATCTCTTTTGTCGAAAATCAGCCGTTTTTGCTCGAACATTAAATGCCTCCAAATGGTATTTATTTCACTTCCCGAGCCCCTGGAAGCATGAAAATCACTTTAAACATGCTAATTTTAGCTCTAACACTGATGATCCACCTACAAATGTGAACTGACGTTCAAAAATAAAACATTTGAAAACGGACCATTTTCCACATTTCTGAAGCATGACGTAATGGGGGGGTGTTATCTCTTTTGTCGAAAATCAGCCGTTTTTGCTCGAACATTAAATGCCTCCAAATGGTATTTATTTCACTTCCCGAGCCCCTGGAAGCATGAAAATCACTTTAAACATGCTAATTTTAGCTCTAACACTGATGATCCACCTACAAATGTGAACTGACGTTCAAAAATAAAACATTTGAAAACGGACCATTTTCCACATTTCTGAAGCATGACGTAATGGGGGGGGTGTTATCTCTTTTGTCGAAAATCAGCCGTTTTTGCTCGAACATTAAATGCCTCCAAATGGTATTTAATTAACTTCCCGAGCCCCTGGAAGCATGAAAATCACTTTAAACATGCTAATTTTAGCTCTAACACTGATGATCCACCTACAAATGTGAACTGACGTTCAAAAATAAAACATTTGAAAACGGACCATTTTCCACATTTCTGAAGCATGACGTAATGGGGGGGTGTTATCTCTTTTGTCGAAAATCAGCCGTTTTTGCTCGAACATTAAATGCCTCCAAATGGTATTTAATTAACATCCCGGGGTGAAGAAACCCTTTTTGAGAACTCAGAGTGAGTAAATTGGCCATTTTCATGCACTTTTAACCATTCCATTAATCTTGTGTTTTGGGCCCCTGGAAGCATGAAAATCACTTTAAACATGCTAATTTTAGCTCTAACACTGATGATCCACCTACAAATGTGAACTGACGGTCAAAAATAAAACATTTGAAAACGGACCATTTTCCACATTTCTGAAGCATGACGTAGTGGGGGGGTGTTATCTCTTTTGTCGAAAATCAGCCGTTTTTGCTCGAACATTAAATGCCTCCAAATGGAATTTAATTAACTTCCCGAGCCCCTGGAAGCAGGAAAATCACTTTAAACATGCTAATTTTAGCTCTAACACTGATGATCCACCTACAAATGTGAACTGACGTTCAAAAATAAAACATTTGAAAACGGACCATTTTCCACATTTCTGAAGCATGACGTAATGGGGGGGTGTTATCTCTTTTGTCAAAAATCAGCCGTTTTTGCTCGAACATTAAATGCCTCCAAATGGTATTTATTTCACTTCCCGGGGTGAAGAAACCCTTTTTGAGAACTCAGAGTGAGTAAATTGGCCATTTTCATGCACTTTTAACCATTCCATTAATCTTGTGTTTTGGGCCCCTGGAAGCATGAACATCACTTTAAACATGCTAATTTTAGCTCTAACACTGATGATCCACCTACAAATGTGAACTGACGTTCAAAAATAAAACATTTGAAAACTGACCATTTTCCACATTTCTGAAGCATGACGTAATGGGGGGGTGTTATCTCTTTTGTCGAAAATCAGCCGTTTTTGCTCGAACATTAAATGCCTCCAAATGGTATTTATTTCACTTCCCGAGCCCCTGGAAGCATGAAAATCACTTTAAACATGCTAATTTTAGCTCTAACACTGATGATCCACCTACAAATGTGAACTGACGTTCAAAAATAAAACATTTGAAAACGGACCATTTTCCACATTTCTGAAGCATGACGTAATGGGGGGGTGTTATCTCTTTTGTCGAAAATCAGCCGTTTTTGCTCGAACATTAAATGCCTCCAAATGGTATTTATTTCACTTCCCGGGGTGAAGAAACCCTTTTTGAGAACTCAGAGTGAGTAAATTGGCCATTTTCATGCACTTTTAACCATTCCATAAATCTTGTGTTTTGGGCCCCTGGAAGCATGAAAATCACTTTAAACATGCTAATTTTAGCTCTAACACTGATGATCCACCTACAAATGTGAACTGATGTTCAAAAATAAAACATTTGAAAACGGACCATTTTCCACATTTCTGAAGCATGACGTAATGGGGGGGGTGTTATCTCTTTTGTCGAAAATCAGCCGTTTTTGCTCGAACATTAAATGCCTCCAAATGGTATTTAATTAACTTCCCGAGCCCCTGGAAGCATGAAAATCACTTTAAACATGCTAATTTTAGCTCTAACACTGATGATCCACCTACAAATGTGAACTGACGTTCAAAAATAAAACATTTGAAAACGGACCATTTTCCACATTTCTGAAGCATTACGTAATGGGGGGGTGTTATCTCTTTTGTCGAAAATCAGCCGTTTTTGCTCGAACATTAAATGCCTCCAAATGGTATTTATTTCACTTCCCGAGCCCCTGGAAGCATGAAAATCACTTTAAACATGCTAATTTTAGCTCTAACACTGATGATCCACCTACAAATGTGAACTGACGTTCAAAAATAAAACATTTGAAAACGGACCATTTTCCACATTTCTGAAGCATGACGTAATGGGGGGGTGTTATCTCTTTTGTCGAAAATCAGCCGTTTTTGCTCGAACATTAAATGCCTCCAAATGGTATTTATTTCACTTCCCGAGCCCCTGGAAGCATGAAAATCACTTTAAACATGCTAATTTTAGCTCTAACACTGATGATCCACCTACAAATGTGAACTGACGTTCAAAAATAAAACATTTGAAAACGGACCATTTTCCACATTTCTGAAGCATGACGTAATGGGGGGGTGTTATCTCTTTTGTCGAAAATCAGCCGTTTTTGCTCGAACATTAAATGCCTCCAAATGGTATTTAATTAACTTCCCGAGCCCCTGGAAGCATGAAAATCACTTTAAACATGCTAATTTTAGCTCTAACACTGATGATCCACCTACAAATGTGAACTGACGTTCAAAAATAAAACATTTGAAAACGGACCATTTTCCAGATTTCTGAAGCATGACGTAATGGGGGGGTGTTATCTCTTTTGTCGAAAATCAGCCGTTTTTGCTCGAACATTAAATGCCTCCAAATGGTATTTAATTAACTTCCCGGGGTGAAGAAACCCTTTTTGAGAACTCAGAGTGAGTAAATTGGCCATTTTCATGCACTTTTAACCATTCCATAAATCTTGTGTTTTGGGCCCCTCGAAGCATGAAAATCACTTTAAACATGCTAATTTTAGCTCTAACACTGATGATCCACCTACAAATGTGAACTGACGTTCAAAAATAAAACATTTGAAAACGGACCATTTTCCACATTTCTTAAGCATGACGTTATGGGGGGGTGTTATCTCTTTTGTCGAAAATCAGCCGTTTTTGCTCGAACATTAAATGCCTCCAAATGGTATTTAATTAACTTCCCGAGCCCCTGGAAGCATGAAAATCACTTTAAACATGCTAATTTTAGCTCTAACACTGATGATCCACCTACAAATGTGAACTGACGTTCAAAAATAAAACATTTGAAAACGGACCATTTTCCACATTTCTGAAGCATGACGTAATGGGGGGGTGTTATCTCTTTTGTCGAAAATCAGCCGTTTTTGCTCGAACATTAAATGCCTCCAAATGGTATTTAATTCACTTCCCGGGGTGAAGAAACCCTTTTTGAGAACTCAGAGTGAGTAAATTGGCCATTTTCATGCACTTTTAACCATTCCATTAATCTTGTGTTTTGGGCCCCTGGAAGCATGAAAATCACTTTAAACATGCTAATTTTAGCTCTAACACTGATGATCCACCTACAAATGTGAACTGACGTTCAAAAATAAAACATTTGAAAACGGACCATTTTCCACATTTCTGAAGCATGACGTAATGGGGGGGTGTTATCTCTTTTGTCGAAAATCAGCCGTTTTTGCTCGAACATTAAATGCCTCCAAATGGTATTTAATTAACTTCCCGAGCCCCTGGAAGCATGAAAATCACTTTAAACATGCTAATTTTAGCTCTAACACTGATGATCCACCTACAAATGTGAACTGACGTTCAAAAATAAAACATTTGAAAACGGACCATTTTCCACATTTCTGAAGCATGACTTAATGGGGGGTGTTATCTCTTTTGTCGATAATCAGCCGTTTTTGCTCGAACATTAAATGCCTCCAAATGGTATTTATTTCACTTCCCGAACCCCTGGAAGCATGAAAATCACTTTAAACATGCTAATTTTAGCTCTAACACTGATGATCCACCTACAAATGTGAACTGACGTTCAAAAATAAAACATTTGAAAACGGACCATTTTCCACATTTCTGAAGCATGACGTAATGGGGGGGTGTTATCTCTTTTGTCGAAAATCAGCCGTTTTTGCTCGAACATTAAATGCCTCCAAATGGTATTTATTTCACTTCCCGAGCCCCTGGAAGCATGAAAATCACTTTAAACATGCTAATTTTAGCTCTAACACTGATGATCCACCTACAAATGTGAACTGACGTTCAAAAATAAAACATTTGAAAACGGACCATTTTCCACATTTCTGAAGCATGACGTAATGGGGGGGGGGTTATCTCTTTTGTCGAAAATCAGCCGTTTTTGCTCGAACATTAAATGCCTCCAAATGGTATTTAATTAACTTCCCGAGCCCCTGGAAGCATGAAAATCACTTTAAACATGCTAATTTTAGCTCTAACACTGATGATCCACCTACAAATGTGAACTGACGTTCAAAAATAAAACATTTGAAAACGGACCATTTTCCACATTTCTGAAGCATGACGTAATGGGGGGGTGTTATCTCTTTTGTCGAAAATCAGCCGTTTTTGCTCGAACATTAAATGCCTCCAAATGGTATTTATTTCACTTCCCGAGCCCCTGGAAGCATGAAAATCACTTTAAACATGCTAATTTTAGCTCTAACACTGATGATCCACCTACAAATGTGAACTGACGTTCAAAAATAAAACATTTGAAAACGGACCATTTTCCACATTTCTGAAGCATGACGTAATGGGGGGGTGTTATCTCTTTTGTCGAAAATCAGCCGTTTTTGCTCGAACATTAAATGCCTCCAAATGGTATTTAATTAACTTCCCGGGGTGAAGAAACCCTTTTTGAGAACTCAGAGTGAGTAAATTGGCCATTTTCATGCACTTTTAACCATTCCATAAATCTTGTGTTTTGGGCCCCTGGAAGCATGAAAATCAATTTAAACATGCTAATTTTAGCTCTAACACTGATGATCCACCTACAAATGTGAACTGACGTTCAAAAATAAAACATTTGAAAACGGACCATTTTCCACATTTCTGAAGCATGACGTAATGGGGGGTGTTATCTCTTTTGTCGAAAATCAGCCGTTTTTGCTCGAACATTAAATGCCTCCAAATGGTATTTAATTAACTTCCCGAGCCCCTGGAAGCATGCAAATCACTTTAAACATGCTAATTTTAGCTCTAACACTGATGATCCACCTACAAATGTGAACTGACGTTCAAAAATAAAACATTTGAAAACGGACCATTTTCCACATTTCTGAAGCATGACGTAATGGGGGGGTGTTATCTCTTTTGTCGAAAATCAGCCGTTTTTGCTCGAACATTAAATGCCTCCAAATGGTATTTAATTAACTTCCCGGGGTGAAGAAACCCTTTTTGAGAACTCAGAGTGAGTAAATTGGCCATTTTCATGCTCTTTTAACCATTCCATAAATCTTGTGTTTTGGGCCCCTGGAAGCATGAAAATCACTTTAAACATGCTAATTTTAGCTCTAACACTGATGATCCACCTACAAATGTGAACTGACGTTCAAAAATAAAACATTTGAAAACGGACCATTTTCCACATTTCTGAAGCATGACGTAATGGGGGGGTGTTATCTCTTTTGTCGAAAATCAGCCGTTTTTGCTCGAACATTAAATGCCTCCAAATGGTATTTAATTAACTTCCCGAGCCCCTGGAAGCATGAAAATCACTTTAAACATGCTAATTTTAGCTCTAACACTGATGATCCACCTACAAATGTGAACTGACGTTCAAAAATAAAACATTTGAAAACGGACCATTTTCCACATTTCTGAAGCATGACGTAATGGGGGGGTGTTATCTCTTTTGTCGAAAATCAGCCGTTTTTGCTCGAACATTAAATGCCTCCAAATGGTATTTAATTAACTTCCCGAGCCCCTGGAAGCATGAAAATCACTTTAAACATGTTAATTTTAGCTCTAACACTGATGATCCACCTACAAATGTGAACTGACGTTCAAAAATAAAACATTTGAAAACGGACCATTTTCCACATTTCTGAAGCATGACGTAATGGGGGGGTGTTATCTCTTTTGTCGAAAATCAGCCGTTTTTGCTCGAACATTAAATGCCTCCAAATGGTATTTAATTAACTTCCCGAGCCCCTGGAAGCATGAAAATCACTTTAAACATGCTAATTTTAGCTCTAACACTGATGATCCACCTACAACTGTGAACTGACGTTCAAAAATAAAACATTTGAAAACGGACCATTTTCCACATTTCTGAAGCATGACGTAATGGGGGTGTTATCTCTTTTGTCGAAAATCAGCCGTTTTTGCTCGAACATTAAATGCCTCCAAATGGTATTTAATTAACTTCCCGAGCCCCTGGAAGCATGAAAATCACTTTAAACATGCTAATTTTAGCTCTAACACTGATGATCCACCTACAAATGTGAACTGACGTTCAAAAATAAAACATTTGAAAACGGACCATTTTCCACATTTCTGAAGCATGACGTAATGGGGGGGTGTTATCTCTTTTGTCGAAAATCTGCCGTTTTTGCTCGAACATTAAATGCCTCCAAATGGTATTTAATTAACTTCCCGGGGTGAAGAAACCCTTTTTGAGAACTCAGAGTGAGTAAATTGGCCATTTTCATGCACTTTTAACCATTCCATAAATCTTGTGTTTTGGGCCCCTGGAAGCATGAAAATCACTTTAAACATGCTAATTTGAGCTCTAAGACTGATGATCCACCTACAAATGTGAACTGACGTTCAAAAATAAAACATTTGAAAACGGACCATTTTCCACATTTCTGAAGCATGACGTAATGGGGGGGTGTTATCTCTTTTGTCGAAAATCAGCCGTTTTTGCTCGAACATTAAATGCCTCCAAATGGTATTTAATTAACTTCCCGAGCCCCTGGAAGCATGAAAATCACTTTAAACATGCCAATTTTAGCTCTAACACTGATGATCCACCTACAAATGTGAACTGACGTTCAAAAATAAAACATTTGAAAACGGACCATTTTCCACATTTCTGAAGCATGACGTAATGGGGGGGTGTTATCTCTTTTGTCGAAAATCAGCCGTTTTTGCTCGAACATTAAATGCCTCCAAATGGTATTTAATTAACTTCCCGAGCCCCTGGAAGCATGAAAATCACTTTAAACATGTTAATTTTAGCTCTAACACTGATGATCCACCTACAAATGTGAACTGACGTTCAAAAATAAAACATTTGAAAACGGACCATTTTCCACATTTCTGAAGCATGACGTAATGGGGGGGTGTTATCTCTTTTGTCGAAAATCAGCCGTTTTTGCTCGAACATTGAATGCCTCCAAATGGTATTTAATTAACTTCCCGAGCCCCTGGAAGCATGAAAATCACTTTAAACATGCTAATTTTAGCTCTAACACTGATGATCCACCTACAACTGTGAACTGACGTTCAAAAATAAAACATTTGAAAACGGACCATTTTCCACATTTCTGAAGCATGACGTAATGGGGGGGTGTTATCTCTTTTGTCGAAAATCAGCCGTTTTTGCTCGAACATTAAATGCCTCCAAATGGTATTTAATTAACTTCCCGAGCCCCTGGAAGCATGAAAATCACTTTAAACATGCTAATTTTAGCTCTAACACTGATGATCCACCTACAAATGTGAACTGACGTTCAAAAATAAAACATTTGAAAACGGACCATTTTCCACATTTCTGAAGCATGACGTAATGGGGGGGTGTTATCTCTTTTGTCGAAAATCTGCCGTTTTTGCTCGAACATTAAATGCCTCCAAATGGTATTTAATTAACTTCCCGGGGTGAAGAAACCCTTTTTGAGAACTCAGAGTGAGTAAATTGGCCATTTTCATGCACTTTTAACCATTCCATAAATCTTGTGTTTTGGGCCCCTGGAAGCATGAAAATCACTTTAAACATGCTAATTTGAGCTCTAACACTGATGATCCACCTACAAATGTGAACTGACGTTCAAAAATAAAACATTTGAAAACGGACCATTTTCCACATTTCTGAAGCATGACGTAATGGGGGGGTGTTATCTCTTTTGTCGAAAATCAGCCGTTTTTGCTCGAACATTAAATGCCTCCAAATGGTATTTAATTAACTTCCCGAGCCCCTGGAAGCATGAAAATCACTTTAAACATGCTAATTTTAGCTCTAACACTGATGATCCACCTACAAATGTGAACTGACGTTCAAAAATAAAACATTTGAAAACGGACCATTTTCCACATTTCTGAAGCATGACGTAATGGGGGGGTGTTATCTCTTTTGTCGAAAATCAGCCGTTTTTGCTCGAACATTAAATGCCTCCAAATTGTATTTATTTCACTTCCCGGGGTGAAGAAACCCTTTTTGAGAACTCAGAGTGAGTAAATTGGCCATTTTCATGCACTTTTAACCATTCCATTAATCTTGTGTTTTGGGCCCCTGGAAGCATGAAAATCACTTTAAACATGCTAATTTTAGCTCTAACACTGATGATCCACCTACAAATGTGAACTGACATTCAAAAATAAAACATTTGAAAACGGACCATTTTCCACATTTCTGAAGCATGACGTAATGGGGGGGTGTTATCTCTTTTGTCGAAAATCAGCCGTTTTTGCTCGAACATTAAATGCCTCCAAATGGTATTTATTTCACTTCCCGAGCCCCTGGAAGCATGAAAATCACTTTAAACATGCTAATTTTAGCTCTAACACTGATGATCCACCTACAAATGTGAACTGACGTTCAAAAATAAAACATTTGAAAACGGACCATTTTCCACATTTCTGAAGCATGACGTAATGGGGGGGTGTTATCTCTTTTGTCGAAAATCAGCCGTTTTTGCTCGAACATTAAATGCCTCCAAATGGTATTTATTTCACTTCCCGAGCCCCTGGAAGCATGAAAATCACTTTAAATATGCTAATTTTAGCTCTAACACTGATGATCCACCTACAAATGTGAACTGACGTTCAAAAATAAAACATTTGAAAACGGACCATTTTCCACATTTCTGAAGCATGACGTAATGGGGGGGTGTTATCTCTTTTGTCGAAAATCAGCCGTTTTTGCTCGAACATTAAATGCCTCCAAATGGTATTTATTTCACTTCCCGGGGTGAAGAAACCCTTTTTGAGAACTCAGAGTGAGTAAATTGGCCATTTTCATGCACTTTTAACCATTCCATAAATCTTGTGTTTTGGGCCCCTGGAAGCATGAAAATCACTTTAAACATGCTAATTTTAGCTCTAACACTGATGATCCACCTACAAATGTGAACTGACGTTCAAAAATAAAACATTTGAAAACGGACCATTTTCCACATTTCTGAAGCATGACGTAATGGGGGGGTGTTATCTCTTTTGTCGAAAATCAGCCGTTTTTGCTCGAACATTAAATGCCTCCAAATGGTATTTATTTCACTTCCCGAGCCCCTGGAAGCATGAAAATCACTTTAAACATGCTAATTTTAGCTCTAACACTGATGATCCACCTACAAATGTGAACTGACGTTCAAAAATAAAACATTTGAAAACGGACCATTTTCCACATTTCTGAAGCATGACGTAATGGGGGGGTGTTATCTCTTTTGTCGAAAATCAGCCGTTTTTGCTCGAACATTAAATGCCTCCAAATGGTATTTATTTCACTTCCCGGGGTGAAGAAACCCTTTTTGAGAACTCAGAGTGAGTAAATTGGCCATTTTCATGCACTTTTAACCATTCCATTAATCTTGTGTTTTGGGCCCCTGGAAGCATGAAAATCACTTTAAACATGCTAATTTTAGCTCTAACACTGATGATCCACCTACAAATGTGAACTGACGTTCAAAAATAAAACATTTGAAAACGGACCATTTTCCACATTTCTGAAGCATGACGTAATGGGGGGGTGTTATCTCTTTTGTCGAAAATCAGCCGTTTTTGCTCGAACATTAAATGCCTCCAAATGGTATTTATTTCACTTCCCGAGCCCCTGGAAGCATGAAAATCACTTTAAACATGCTAATTTTAGCTCTAACACTGATGATCCACCTACAAATGTGAACTGACGTTCAAAAATAAAACATTTGAAAACGGACCATTTTCCACATTTCTGAAGCATGACGTAATGGGGGGGTGTTATCTCTTTTGTCAAAAATCAGCCGTTTTTGCTCGAACATTAAATGCTTCCAAATGGTATTTATTTCACTTCCCGGGGTGAAGAAACCCTTTTTGAGAACTCAGAGTGAGTAAATTGGCCATTTTCATGCACTTTTAACCATTCCATAAATCTTGTGTTTTGGGCCCCTGGAAGCATGAAAATCACTTTAAACATGCTAATTTTAGCTCTAACACTGATGATCCACCTACAAATGTGAACTGACGTTCAAAAATAAAACATTTGAAAACGGACCATTTTCCACATTTCTGAAGCATGACGTAATGGGGGGGTGTTATCTCTTTTGTCGAAAATCAGCCGTTTTTGCTCGAACATTAAATGCCTCCAAATGGTATTTAATTAACTTCCCGAGCCCCTGGAAGCATGAAAATCACTTTAAACATGCTAATTTTAGCTCTAACACTGATGATCCACCTACAAATGTGAACTGACGTTCAAAAATAAAACATTTGAAAACGGACCATTTTCCACATTTCTGAAGCATGACGTAATGGGGGGTGTTATCTCTTTTGTCGAAAATCAGCCGTTTTTGCTCGAACATTAAATGCCTCCAAATGGTATTTATTTCACTTCCCGAGCCCCTGGAAGCATGAAAATCACTTTAAACATGCTAATTTTAGCTCTAACACTGATGATCCACCTACAAATGTGAACTGACGTTCAAAAATAAAACATTTGAAAACGGACCATTTTCCACATTTCTGAAGCATGACGTAATGGGGGGGTGTTATCTCTTTTGTCGAAAATCAGCCGTTTTTGCTCGAACATTAAATGCCTCCAAATGGTATTTAATTAACTTCCCGAGCCCCTGGAAGCATGAAAATCACTTTAAACATGCTAATTTTTGCTCTAACACTGATGATCCATCTACAAATGTGAACTGACGTTCAAAAATAAAACATTTGAAAACGGACCATTTTCCACATTTCTGAAGCATGACGTAATGGGGGGGGGTGTTATCTCTTTTGTCGAAAATCAGCCGTTTTTGCTCGAACATTAAATGCCTCCAAATGGTATTTAATTAACTTCCCGAGCCCCTGGAAGCATGAAAATCACTTTAAACATGCTAATTTTAGCTCTAACACTGATGATCCACCTACAAATGTGAACTGACGTTCAAAAATAAAACATTTGAAAACGGACCATTTTCCACATTTCTGAAGCATGACGTAATGGGGGGGTGTTATCTCTTTTGTCGAAAATCAGCCGTTTTTGCTCGAATATTAAATGCCTCCAAATGGTATTTAATTAACTTCCCGGGGTGAAGAAACCCTTTTTGAGAACTCAGAGTGAGTAAATTGGCCATTTTCATGCACTTTTAACCATTCCATTAATCTTGTGTTTTGGGCCCCTGGAAGCATGAAAATCACTTTAAACATGCTAATTTTAGCTCTAACACTGATGATCCACCTACAAATGTGAACTGACATTCAAAAATAAAACATTTGAAAACGGACCATTTTCCACATTTCTGAAGCATGACGTAATGGGGGGGTGT
The DNA here is from genome assembly GCF_964263255.1 of Lissotriton vulgaris. Classification (NCBI taxonomy): domain Eukaryota; kingdom Metazoa; phylum Chordata; class Amphibia; order Caudata; family Salamandridae; genus Lissotriton; species Lissotriton vulgaris. Next base: position 4,310 of record NW_028247745.1, on the reverse strand, counting down.
TATCTCTTTTGTCGAAAATCAGCCGTTTTTGCTCGAACATTAAATGCCTCCAAATGGTATTTATTTCACTTCCCGAGCCCCTGGAAGCATGAAAATCACTTTAAACATGCTAATTTTAGCTCTAACACTGATGATCCACCTACAAATGTGAACTGACGTTCAAAAATAAAACATTTGAAAACGGACCATTTTCCACATTTCTGAAGCATGACGTAATGGGGGGGTGTTATCTCTTTTGTCGAAAATCAGCCGTTTTTGCTCGAACATTAAATGCCTCCAAATGGTATTTATTTCACTTCCCGAGCCCCTGGAAGCATGAAAATCACTTTAAATATGCTAATTTTAGCTCTAACACTGATGATCCACCTACAAATGTGAACTGACGTTCAAAAATAAAACATTTGAAAACGGACCATTTTCCACATTTCTGAAGCATGACGTAATGGGGGGGTGTTATCTCTTTTGTCGAAAATCAGCCGTTTTTGCTCGAACATTAAATGCCTCCAAATGGTATTTATTTCACTTCCCGGGGTGAAGAAACCCTTTTTGAGAACTCAGAGTGAGTAAATTGGCCATTTTCATGCACTTTTAACCATTCCATAAATCTTGTGTTTTGGGCCCCTGGAAGCATGAAAATCACTTTAAACATGCTAATTTTAGCTCTAACACTGATGATCCACCTACAAATGTGAACTGACGTTCAAAAATAAAACATTTGAAAACGGACCATTTTCCACATTTCTGAAGCATGACGTAATGGGGGGGTGTTATCTCTTTTGTCGAAAATCAGCCGTTTTTGCTCGAACATTAAATGCCTCCAAATGGTATTTATTTCACTTCCCGAGCCCCTGGAAGCATGAAAATCACTTTAAACATGCTAATTTTATCTCTAACACTGATGATCCACCTACAAATGTGAACTGACGTTCAAAAATAAAACATTTGAAAACGGACCATTTTCCACATTTCTGAAGCATGACGTAATGGGGGGGTGTTATCTCTTTTGTCGAAAATCTGCCGTTTTTGCTCGAACATTAAATGCCTCCAAATGGTATTTATTTCACTTCCCGGGGTGAAGAAACCCTTTTTGAGAACTCAGAGTGAGTAAATTGGCCATTTTCATGCACTTTTAACCATTCCATAAATCTTGTGTTTTGGGCCCCTCGAAGCATGAAAATCACTTTAAACATGCTAATTTTAGCTCTAACACTGATGATCCACCTACAAATGTGAACTGACGTTCAAAAATAAAACATTTGAAAACGGACCATTTTCCACATTTCTTAAGCATGACGTTATGGGGGGGTGTTATCTCTTTTGTCGAAAATCAGCCGTTTTTGCTCGAACATTAAATGCCTCCAAATGGTATTTAATTAACTTCCCGAGCCCCTGGAAGCATGAAAATCACTTTAAACATGCTAATTTTAGCTCTAACACTGATGATCCACCTACAAATGTGAACTGACGTTCAAAAATAAAACATTTGAAAACGGACCATTTTCCACATTTCTGAAGCATGACGTAATGGGGGGGTGTTATCTCTTTTGTCGAAAATCAGCCGTTTTTGCTCGAACATTAAATGCCTCCAAATGGTATTTAATTAACTTCCCGGGGTGAAGAAACCCTTTTTGAGAACTCAGAGTGAGTAAATTGGCCATTTTCATGCACTTTTAACCATTCCATTAATCTTGTGTTTTGGGCCCCTGGAAGCATGAAAATCACTTTAAACATGCTAATTTTAGCTCTAACACTGATGATCCACCTACAAATGTGAACTGACGTTCAAAAATAAAACATTTGAAAACGGACCATTTTCCACATTTCTGAAGCATGACGTAATGGGGGGGTGTTATCTCTTTTGTCGAAAATCAGCCGTTTTTGCTCGAACATTAAATGCCTCCAAATGGTATTTAATTAACTTCCCGAGCCCCTGGAAGCATGAAAATCACTTTAAACATGCTAATTTTAGCTCTAACACTGATGATCCACCTACAAATGTGAACTGACGTTCAAAAATAAAACATTTGAAAACGGACCATTTTCCACATTTCTGAAGCATGACTTAATGGGGGGTGTTATCTCTTTTGTCGATAATCAGCCGTTTTTGCTCGAACATTAAATGCCTCCAAATGGTATTTATTTCACTTCCCGAACCCCTGGAAGCATGAAAATCACTTTAAACATGCTAATTTTAGCTCTAACACTGATGATCCACCTACAAATGTGAACTGACGTTCAAAAATAAAACATTTGAAAACGGACCATTTTCCACATTTCTGAAGCATGACGTAATGGGGGGGTGTTATCTCTTTTGTCGAAAATCAGCCGTTTTTGCTCGAACATTAAATGCCTCCAAATGGTATTTATTTCACTTCCCGAGCCCCTGGAAGCATGAAAATCACTTTAAACATGCTAATTTTAGCTCTAACACTGATGATCCACCTACAAATGTGAACTGACGTTCAAAAATAAAACATTTGAAAACTGACCATTTTCCACATTTCTGAAGCATGACGTAATGGGGGGGGGGTTATCTCTTTTGTCGAAAATCAGCCGTTTTTGCTCGAACATTAAATGCCTCCAAATGGTATTTAATTAACTTCCCGAGCCCCTGGAAGCATGAAAATCACTTTAAACATGCTAATTTTAGCTCTAACACTGATGATCCACCTACAAATGTGAACTGACGTTCAAAAATAAAACATTTGAAAACGGACCATTTTCCACATTTCTGAAGCATGACGTAATGGGGGGGTGTTATCTCTTTTGTCGAAAATCAGCCGTTTTTGCTCGAACATTAAATGCCTCCAAATGGTATTTATTTCACTTCCCGAGCCCCTGGAAGCATGAAAATCACTTTAAACATGCTAATTTTAGCTCTAACACTGATGATCCACCTACAAATGTGAACTGACGTTCAAAAATAAAACATTTGAAAACGGACCATTTTCCACATTTCTGAAGCATGACGTAATGGGGGGGTGTTATCTCTTTTGTCGAAAATCAGCCGTTTTTGCTCGAACATTAAATGCCTCCAAATGGTATTTAATTAACTTCCCGGGGTGAAGAAACCCTTTTTGAGAACTCAGAGTGAGTAAATTGGCCATTTTCATGCACTTTTAACCATTCCATAAATCTTGTGTTTTGGGCCCCTGGAAGCATGAAAATCAATTTAAACATGCTAATTTTAGCTCTAACACTGATGATCCACCTACAAATGTGAACTGACGTTCAAAAATAAAACATTTGAAAACGGACCATTTTCCACATTTCTGAAGCATGACGTAATGGGGGGTGTTATCTCTTTTGTCGAAAATCAGCCGTTTTTGCTCGAACATTAAATGCCTCCAAATGGTATTTAATTAACTTCCCGAGCCCCTGGAAGCATGCAAATCACTTTAAACATGCTAATTTTAGCTCTAACACTGATGATCCACCTACAAATGTGAACTGACGTTCAAAAATAAAACATTTGAAAACGGACCATTTTCCACATTTCTGAAGCATGACGTAATGGGGGGGTGTTATCTCTTTTGTCGAAAATCAGCCGTTTTTGCTCGAACATTAAATGCCTCCAAATGGTATTTAATTAACTTCCCGGGGTGAAGAAACCCTTTTTGAGAACTCAGAGTGAGTAAATTGGCCATTTTCATGCTCTTTTAACCATTCCATAAATCTTGTGTTTTGGGCCCCTGGAAGCATGAAAATCACTTTAAACATGCTAATTTTAGCTCTAACACTGATGATCCACCTACAAATGTGAACTGACGTTCAAAATAAAACATTTGAAAACGGACCATTTTCCACATTTCTGAAGCATGACGTAATGGGGGGGTGTTATCTCTTTTGTCGAAAATCAGCCGTTTTTGCTCGAACATTAAATGCCTCCAAATGGTATTTAATTAACTTCCCGAGCCCCTGGAAGCATGAAAATCACTTTAAACATGCTAATTTTAGCTCTAACACTGATGATCCACCTACAAATGTGAACTGACGTTCAAAAATAAAACATTTGAAAACGGACCATTTTCCACATTTCTGAAGCATGACGTAATGGGGGGGTGTTATCTCTTTTGTCGAAAATCAGCCGTTTTTGCTCGAACATTAAATGCCTCCAAATGGTATTTAATTAACTTCCCGAGCCCCTGGAAGCATGAAAATCACTTTAAACATGTTAATTTTAGCTCTAACACTGATGATCCACCTACAAATGTGAACTGACGTTCAAAAATAAAACATTTGAAAACGGACCATTTCCACATTTCTGAAGCATGACGTAATGGGGGGGTGTTATCTCTTTTGTCGAAAAT